>NC_057710.1:52854429-52952959 GCF_004010195.1 Chiloscyllium plagiosum | reverse complement strand
TGACGGACGTTTAACTTTTTTTTCGCTGTCGTGGCTGTCTTGGGAAAAAAAATGTCGAGCGCTGTTATAGTTTGATTAATGAAAGGCGCAGAGGGCGAATTGGAACATGCGCCCATTATTTTAACTGGTAGTGGAACCTTTCACTGGATTGGGAGGGGGGATGCTTTTTTAAAAAATAATTATTTAGACAACTTAATATTACTGGCGTAAGAGTCTTGAGTTATTTTCACTGGCCGTGAAGTCAAAGGAGTTGGAATTACAAGTCAGTTCGATTGGGGTTTCCACTTGATGTTTACAGGTTTACTTTGTATCTATTTTTGTTTCCAGATTGCAGTTTTTATTTTGTTTTGTTTGGGGGATCGGATTACTCTGGAGTAACGGAGGACACTGAGAAGTGCTGAGTGCTGCTCTTTCCACAGCCCCCTGTGCCTCTCACAGACGCTGAGTGAGATGGAGCAGAGGGAGACGGCGATGGGCTGCAGGCAGAAGCCGGCTGATGGGGATTTTCGATCGGCTGGCTGCACTGCCAAGTCCGCAGTCTCTCCGGGAGCCTTGATGCAGTCGCCCAGGAGCCAGATGAACGGGGGGAGGCTGGATCCGGACGACGAGGAGAGCGCCTGTGGTAGCCAGGACTCCAACTCCAACACAGACAGCGATAAATCAATGCAGGGAGACGGCCTGGAGGAACACGAGTTTTCTATCAAAGAGGCGAACTTCACAGACGGCAGCCTGAAACTCAAGATCCAGACCACCAAACGGCCCAAGAAACCTCCCAAGAACCTGGAGAACTACATCTGCCCTCCGGAGATCAAGATCACCATCAAACAGTCAGGGGATCAGAAAAACTGCAGGTCGAGCAAAAGTAACAAGGTGTCAAAAGAAGATGAAAAGAAAAAGGTAAGAGGCTCACAACTATCCCAACTTCCTTTTGTGTTTACACTGCATCCTGATTCGTATTTTGATAGGCGATAAACATGTTTTTACAAGATGGTCGATACCCCTTGTTATGACTGCGGGGGTGGGGGGAAGCAATGGGAATCAGGTGGCTACAGACGCTCCCATATTAGCATGTAGCCATTTAGGATGTAATACTTGTTTTGCGGTAACCGTCTGTTCAATACACATGCATCTTCATTAAGCATCTCTAATAACCTCTAGGACGGGTTTGAATATTTACTGAATTCTATGAAGCTAGTCACCTTGATAGAGTGTGTCATCCCAATAATTTGGAAGTATATTCATAAACCACTACTAAAAATTACACGAAACTGAAATTCTGTGCCGATATTACTCCCTTTTATTCATTGGAATGAGTTGTTAAATTAGTATGATTTTAGACTAAGTACAGTAAATATTTACTTCAGAGTTGGAGGAGGAATAATTTCGTGCTACTTTGTGGTGGAATAAATGTTGATCTTGTTGGAACAGACCATGGGTATGGGAGAAGGTTGAGTTTTGATACTGTAACCACCCCAGAGTGATCATGTTCATTTCACAGGGTCATTAAACGTTGTACTAAATGTTCAGCTGGTGCTTTCAGTGTGCAGTTTTCACCCTTTCTCATAATTTGGTTTTGTCCTGTGCTCAGTCCTAAAAATGTTTTGTTCTCAGTTCGAATTTGGCATCCTTCTTGGTTGGAACTTTGCCTTCCCAGGCACCAGTTTAGGGCCTTTTGTGAGGTTAATTCTGGCACCGAACTCACATTTACAAGTTTGATTAATATAAGTTTTACTTTTAGAATTCAATCTTTAGTGTAGTAAGTATAGTTACACAGTCTCACAGAGCTGCATTTTATGAGGTATAACATTGTTTTTGTTCAAATTGTCTCTTAATTTTGAATATATTGGTATTGCCCAGCAACATAAGACACTAACAAGGTGACATTAGTTATGTCTGACATCACTCTCCAAGCATCTGCCCATCAGTGCTCCGTTATCTGTGATCAAGGATGCCCTGCTGTGCCTATAGTGTAAACAGGCAGGCTCTGCTGATTATCTTAGTAATACCTGGAGTGAACTATACTGGAGTCATTCTGGAGTTTTTCTATGAATTAGGGCCATACAGTATTACTGTTAAATTTGATTTTGACAGTGCTGTAGGAACTAAAAATCTGAATAATTTTGCAGTGTCAATGTTTGTAAATTTTGTAAGATTTCTATTTGTGTGTGAGTAGCTTTTTCTCCATGCGACTAAGGAGACTCTGATTAATCATTATTGTCTTCTGTGATGTACAGAGTTAGATTTTAAAATTCAAGAGGGCACTGGGGAAATCTGAGTTTGAATAGCAACATTTTTATGGACTGGAAGTGGTTTACTGTATTACTCAGTATTGCAAAGGATGAAATAATACTGACCTTCTTAAAGGGTCTTTTCTGTGGTTAAAATGCATTTGTGGTGGAGCACTTAAAAGTTATAGTTCCCAGCCGAGCTATATTGTATTGTCCTTTTAGAATCTTTGCACAAGGGAATTGTGAAAATAGGAAGCCTCAAGCTATAGTCGTAAATATATGAAGTATACATTTATTAGAAACCTTCCCCTTTAAATGTGAGTCTATGGCCTCCTACCCCACCCCCTTCCTAAAGCTAAATGTTTTACTATCAAGATTGTGTCTTGGCTCATAGTGCAATGGAAGTAATTGGAACCAGTCTGTGCTGGTCAGGGCAGATTGTAAAAATCCAATTCTGTGGCATGTTGGGGAAATAGTATATAATTTACTCTGTTCTATTTGATCTCCTTATACAAAATTTTTAATACATAAATATTTCTAGCACAGCAAACCTGTATAAGTAGGATTTTAAATAAAATATTGTATACTTTTGATAAACTCATTGCAACTTGTTAAAAATTATCCAGGGAATGCTCACAAAAGTAGTTTTGAATTCCAGCATATCAGTTTCATGAATTTCATTAGCTTATAAAAGGTGAAACTTACTCGTAGTTAATTTATTTATCATGTTTCAAATTACTCCCCCTTGTATGTCGATGTTTGTGGTTATTAGCCTATTGCTGTGTGTTACAGTGCACACAAATAAATATAAATGTTTTCTAATTTTAGCATAGAATTCAGTGCTGATTTGAAGTTCAAATTTGGATTACAGATTTATCATTCTGCAGGCCTGATGTGAAAAGGATCCAAATAGACTATTTATTACAAAGATAGTTTATCAATTTCATTTGAAGTTGGTGAAAAATTTAGATGTTAAGAGTCACAGAACTATCCAGTCACATGATGTATTGTTTCACTCTGAATATGATATTGGAAACAGCATTCATTCCTTGATAGCCTGGAATTGTTTTGCTTGAGACTGGAAAAACAAAATAGCATAGGCATTTAAAGTTTTGCTAACAATGTCAAAATCGGTATGGGCCAGGAACTCATCTAAATGTGTTGTAGGAAGCCAAGTTTGCAAATAATCTTGGTCAACCTCAGACTGTCGCTAAGGAGAAGCTATTTTATGGCCCTTTGCCTCTGGTAAATTTATGGATCCAAAGATGCACAGGTTAGGTGGATTAGCCATGCTAAATTGCCTATAGTATCTAGGAATGTACGACTAGGTGGAGTAGGCATGGGAACTCAGGGTTGATGCACACCCACTCCCTTCCCTTTTTGGATCTACAGTATTAGATTTCTCTTGAATCTTCTTTGTTGCAAGGAGTACCACCCTCAACTGGCTAACGGAACCCTATCCATGATTCTTGGAACTATTCTAGTAAACCTCCTTTGAACCCTTTCAAAGACTATTGGTGACCACAACTAGATGCAGCATTCCAGATGGGACATACTGCCGATAAAACTACCAATACAAATTCTTATTGACCTCATCTGGAATTTATTCAGTGAAGATATTAGGGTAATAGGTATTATTAAAAAAAATACACACCTTTTATTACTGGTAGTTAGTTGTCTTAGTGCCAATGGAGGTGAGAGGGAGCTCAAAAAATTGTACACCTTCCTAACAAGAAATGACTGTGAAATGGTGAAATTGGCGTTTAGTGCAGTGTCTTATTTTGAGCTCATTTTGAAAGGTAAATGTCAGTATTTAAGATTGGATGTATAATTGGTGTACAACAGAAACTTGGATGCATTTTCAAAACTGAGGAAGGCCGGATAGATCTTAAAGTTTTGTTTACTTCTTTGTTAAGTAATGCATTTTTTGGTGTTAAGTAGTGGTTGCGTCTGCTATGCTTTCATCTTTAGATGTGGACTCTGCTCCAACCCAAACTGATGGGATGAGACTCCTCTCCTTATTGACTCTAAGCAATTTCCAGGCAATGACGTTGGGAACCTTTAACATAATTGTAATATGTATAAAATCTGCAGTGCTGGGCTGCACCAATTTAGCATTAAGACCAGCAGTCCAAACTCAATGAGACCACAGGATGACTAATGTTGAAAATGAAAATAAAAATGTCATACTGCTATAGTGAGGGGTGATTTTCTGAACTTGGGACTGACTGAGCGTATTGTTTGGATGGAATAAAGGGCATTTTACTCTACATCTGATGATATATGTGATTTGCAGATGCTTGTTGTCCAGACTGGCAATGAGAAATGTTCCATTTCCCTGCATTAATGTCCCTTACCATGGCAAGCAAAAAAATCCTTCTTACAATAGTTTGCATTGTACTAAAGACATGTTCCTCCTCTTCACTTGTAAGTGGAGTAAAATCCTAAATGTTTCAATTCAAGTATGTTTTCAATCTCTGTCTCAGTTTGATGCACTTAAGGTTTCCTAGTAACATATGCACAGGTTTTGTTGCATGACTGATCTTGGCACTGTGGTACTTCAACATCTCATGAAGAAAAAACATGATTGACTGGCATCTTGGTAAAATGGCATGGCCAATCTGGGAATGATGGATGAAATAAAATATGCTACACACAATTGGTGCAGCTATTTGCAAAGTGGGAAGCGAGGTGGTCATGTATTTTATCTCTTTACCTTCTGTATCTTGGCATGGACTAGGTCTTTCTTTTCTAGTCCACATGCTGAATTGCAGCATTGCCTCTGTTATCTCTTGCCTCACTTGTTTTCCCTTCTTGATTGCATTGCTGCTTCATAATAGCAACAACATGAGACTAAAAATGGGAACCATACACTTAGCACAATGGTAGGAAAGTCAATAGGTGAGTCTCAGGCAGGGTGAAACAGATCTATAAATTCACTACAGACAAGAGGGCATAAAGTGGTCTCTCCCTGACCACTGTCTGAAGGTGAACTGGTAATTTGTAACCTTGGCGTTCTAAAACTCAAAAATGGAACTGCTGATCCATTTTTGATCCAATGCTAGGACTGAATAATTTTATCTCTGTAATATTTCCTATTTGTACCCATCTCTAAATTAATGTAATCTTAACTGCTGTTGAAACTCTCATCTATTTGTTATCTCTGAGCTTGATTTTTCTAATGCTATTCTGGCAGCTTGCCATCATACATAAATCTGAACTAATCCAAACCTTTGCTTTCTGTGTCCCAAGCTAGATCCTGTCCCGGTTATCCATCATCCTTATGTTCTCCAACCTACATTGGCTCCGAGTCCAAAAATGCATCCAGCTCAAAAAGCTCATCTTTGTTTTTAAATTATTTACAGCCTCCCTTAGCTGACAAGTTGGATGCAAAATTGGTTTGATGGTAGGAAGCAGAGGGTAATAGTGGAAGGATGCTTATCGGACTGGAGGCCTATGATTCAGGGGTCAGTGTTGGGCCCATTGCTGTTTTTTATTGATATGAATGATTTGGATGAAAATGTACAAGGCATGATTACTAGGTTTGCTGATGACACTAAAATAGGCGGTATCGTGGACAGTGAGGAAAGTTTTCAGAAATTGCGGTAGAACTTTGATCAACTAAGGAAGTGGGCTGAGAAATGGCAAATGGAGGTTAATATAGATTAGTGTGATGTCTTGGAAAGTCAAATCAAGGTAGGAGTTTCATGGCCTTAAGGAGTGTAGTGGAACAGAGGGATCTTGGAGTTCAGGTTCACAGTTCCCTGAAAATGGAGTCACAGGTAGACAGGAGAGTGAAGAAAGCTTTTGGAAAACTGGTCAGGGCATTGAGAATAGAAGTTGGGAAGTTATGTTGCAGTTTTCAGAACGTTGATGAGGCTGCACTTGGAGTATTGTGTTCAGTTTGGACATAGAGTCATGGAGATGTGCAGCATGGAAACAGACCCTTCAGTCCAACTCATCCATGACCTGATATCCCAACCCAATCTAGTCCCACCTGCCAATACCTGGCCCATATCCCTCCAAACCCTTCCTATTTATATACCCATCCAGATGCCTTTTAAATGTTGCAATTATGCCAGTCTCCACCACTTCCTCTGGCAGCTCATTCCATACACGTACCTCCCACTGCGTGAAAAAGTTGCCCCGTAGGTCTCTTTTATATCTTTCCCCTCTCACCCTAAACCTATGCCCTCTAGTTCTGGACTCCCCGACCCCAGGGAAAAGACTTTGTCTATTTATAGAATCCATGCCCCTCATGATTTTGTAAATCTCTATAAAGTCACCCCTCAGCCTCCAATGCTCCAGGGAAAACAGCCCTAGCCTATTCAACCTCTCCCTGTAGCTCAAATCTTCCAACCCGGGCAACATTAAATTTCTGAACCCTTTCAAGTTTCACAACATCTTTCCGATAGGAAGGAGACCAGAATTGCATGCAATATTCCAACAGTGGCCTAACCAATGTCCTGTACAACCACAACATGACCTCCCAACTCCTGTACTCAATACTCTGACCAATAAAAGAAAGCATACCAAACGCCTTCTTCACTATCCTATCTACCTGCAACTCCACTTTCAAGCAGCTATGAACCTCCAAGGTCTCTTTGTTCAGCAACAGTTATAGGAAGGATGCTATTAAACTGAAAAGAGAACAGAAGAAATTTACAGTGATGTTGCCTGGACTCAATGTTCTAAGTTATAGGGAGAGGTTGGACAAGCTAGGACTTCTTTCTTTAGAGCTTAGGAGACTGAAGGGGCACCTTATAAAGGTGTATAAAATCATGAAAGGCATGGATAGGGTGAATGCACTCAGTCTTTTTCCTGGGGTTGGGGAATCGAGGACAAGAGAGCATCAGTTTAAGGTTAAAGGGGAAAGAATAAAAGGGAACCTGAGGTGCAATGTTTTTACACAGAGAGTGGTAAGCATATGGAATGAGCTGCCAGCGGAAGTGGTTGAGGTGGGTACTTTAACAATATTTAAAAGACATTTGGACAAATACATTGATAGAGTCATAGAGTCCGACAACACGGAGATAGGCCCTTTGACCCAAACTGGTCCATGCCAACCAAAATATCCCTCCACACTATCGCCATTTCCCTGCACTTGGCTTATATCCTTTTAATCCTTTCCACTGGTGTTTTCATTCGCTTTGATGGTTATTATAGATGGTTATGATGTTATGATAAGATAGCCTGTACTGCTTGTGGTCAAGACAGTGACGGTGTTAGCAGTTTCATTTAAACAGAGGTTCTTTTTAAATGTTATTTTATGACCAAGCATTTACTGAGGTGGAACCTTTCTTTAAGAAGATCAGCCGACTGAGTTGGAAAAAAATATTTTTCTCCGTTTCAAAGCATTTTAACTTCTCACCTCATGAAATGATCATGACCTGTAGCAGGAGAGGTGTCAGCATCAGAACTACAGAACAACTTAAGAACTAGGGGCAGGAATAGGCAATTCATCTTCAGCCTCGGGATCCTCCAACCCCTGGGCATCAATGTGGATTTCATCAGTTTTCTCATTTCCCCTCCCCCCACCTTATCCCTGTTCCAACCTTCCAGCTCAGCATCGCCCTCAGGACCTGTCCCACCTGTCCATCTTCCTTCCCACCTATCCTCCCCTCCGACCTATCACCCTTACTCTCACCTCCATCCACCTATTGCACTTTCAGCTTCCCCCAGCCCCATCTCCCCTCCCATTTATCTCTCAGCCTCCTAGCCCACAAGCCTCATTCCTGATGAAGGGCTTTTGCCTGAAATGTTGATTTTCTCACTCAACTTTCCGGTCCATAGCACTTCAATTCAAACTAATTTTAAAAAATGGTCCATCTCCTCCTTAAATATACTCCATGTCCAATGCATCTCTGGGGGAGTGAATTCCTCAGATTCACAACACTTTTCGAGAAGTAATTCTCCTCATCTCTGGTTTAAATCTGCTACCTCTTATCCTAAAACTATGACCTCTCCTTCGAGATTGCATCACATGAGGAAACACCTTCTCTACATCTACTTTGTCAATCTGCTTTGGCATCTTTTATACCTCAATCAAATCCACTGCCATTTTTATAAACTTCAGATAGTGTAGGCTTAAACTTCTCAATCTCTTTCGTCTTTGGCTCCTGTTGAGTTGTTGTGTCTGAGAAGTTGCTGCCTGGAATTACTTACTGACTCCAGTTTCCTGGTGTTGTAAAATTCTGGAATGTGTCCATTATTGGGCAGGTCTTCCTAACTGATTGAATATTCTTATACTGCTAAGATTGCAATTTGACTCAAGCAGTCTGATTCCATCAACAAAGTTAAATGATGAAATGAAAAAAAACAGTTTATCAGTTATCAGCACTTGGGATTGAGGTTGAGAATCATAGAGTCTCTATAGTGTGGAAGCAGGTCATTTGACTTAGCGAGTCTACACTAACCCTCAAACGAACATCCCACCCAGACCCAAATTCCTGCATTTCCCATGGCCAAATCCACTTAGCCTGCTTATCCCTGAACACTATGGGCAATCTATCATGGTCAATTCACCTAAACTGTACATCTTTAGACTGTGGGAGAAAACTGGAGCACTCAGAGGAAGTCCCCACAGACAGTCACCCAAGGATGGAATTGAACCTGGGTCCCTGATATTGTGAGGCTGCAGTGCTAACCACTGAGCCATTTTCAGTTTGATTTTGTATAGAGTTTCAAGGCAATGTTGTTTTATAAACAATCCTTCCTTGCATAATTTGGTTTTTGCATCTTTCCCCCCTTAACTATATGTGAAATTCTCCTTAATCACTAACATTCCACTTCCATTAGCCACTGTTGACTCTGAAGGATGACATTGAATCATTTTGTAATTCACCACTTGGGAGTACAAGTATTACTTTGTTTAAACTTGTTCTCTCGTGGTAGCAGAGGTTAAAGTTCCCTCTGTCAACTTCCTCAACTGTAGCTTTCATCCCTCTTTTCAGATGCTCCTTAAAGCCTACTGCTTTGCAAAGCTTTTTGTCATCTTGCCACATATCTCCTTATCTGTTTGATGCCAAACTTTGATTGATATAACTCTCATTGTGTCTTGGAACATTTTACAGCTTTGAAGATGATATTTGCAAATTGTTGTTATTGTTAATATATATGTGAAACTGCAGGCTGGCTGTGAGATCATTGGAGTAATTGGACTACCTTTAAAAATCAGACTTTTACTGAGACCTGGCAAGAGATCGACTTATTTCTGGACTTCTCTCCATAAATGTGTGATTAAAAAAAGTAAGGAGTTATTTGCTGAGGTAAAAAGGCATGATATTTGTTAAATAAAGCACTTTCTATTTGTAAACACTGGCATTAGATATTGTATGGAAATCTGTATCCTTTAGCAAACTTTGGAATGACTGAGTGATAAATAGCCAAGTAATCATCATGTTGGAAAGTGGAAGAAAATAAAAATAAAAAAAAACTAACAGAAATAACAACAATGACAGTGTATTGGAGTTCAACATAGAAGGTCACTCATTCAAATCACTACTGCCTGAAACTATTCCAATTTGGGCAGTGTGTGTTCATGTAAGCCAGTTTGCTAGATGGAGCTGTTGGGTGACATTGAGACTCTGCTGGCAGAGCTGTTGTTAACTTTCTTAAAAGAAAATGTGAAACATAAAGTTCAACAAGTGAGAATAATTGACTGGTTAGGCTGGGAAGAAAACTAAAAAAAAGACAGGAACTAAAAAAGATAGAATATAATTATAAAATCTGAACTCCCAACATTATAGGCGCGAGATTTTATTTGACATCCATGTGTGTTGCAAATCATTCAACTGACTGCGTGAAGATGTAGTGTTAGTCTAGGTCGACAGGATTTTGGATTAGTTCTTTGGCAAAGCTGATTACATAAATTCAAAGAATTGCTGTTGCTACTGTAATCTGTTACATGTAAACACAACTGAACCGTTAATATGCTATCGACCTCTGATCTCAGACGTGTAACTGAACTCGGCTGTGCGTCATTGGGAGTAAACACTCTCGGACCAATTACTGCCCATTGATTCAGGAAATTGCAAATGATACTTACTTGGTGACTATCCTCATTTTAAAAGGCTTTATGTGTTTACGCTTGGACTATTTATTGGTCATAAATGTTTACTATTTTCCCAGTGCTAAGTAATTTGGTATGGGTCAGCTCTCTTATTCTCTTGGTACATTACTAACTGACTTCACACTTGTGATTGCTGCAGAACTGTTGACTTCTATTGACATTATGACATTAAATATTGGACAATGGACAGCCTTAATGTACCTTTTCCTGAACAGAGACAACAGTTTCCAAAAAAAAACTGAAAAACATTTCAGAAGGAGCTCGTCATAACTGTTGGAAAGAATGCAAAATTCGGTTTGTTGTGTTAGACAGCAATGTAATAAAACATAGGATAAAAAGCTACATGTGTGAAAGTAGGTGTAAAATAAGGAAGTCATTATAAAACTTTGTTGGCTAAATATTAATGTTCTGAGCAATTTGTAGCCTTCAGAATATTCAGTGAGTGTTTTGCTTTTATTAGATTGAGCATTCAATTACTGTATTGGACTTTATTTGGCCCTCAGCAAAATGAGTGCTTTATAAGGAACTGACCTGCTTAACATTGTCAATGGGTTGAAGTATTCTGACCATTTAAAGAGACAAAGAACAAGTGATTCCATGTGATTCAACATTAGACTTGGGAACTGCCACAAATTAGTGGGGAAAATAAAACTGTTCCTTAAATTGTCCTGCACATTTTCAAAGTTGAAAAGAAATGACAAAACATTCCCATTGAATTCTTGTCTTTTTCTTGGCCTACTTAATGCATATATTTTAGAACAATACTAAATATTTGTCAGACTATGACAGAAAGTTTGCACAGAGGTTTCGGCTCTGATAGTGGAGAGCATTGTGACCAAACTCTGAAGAGTGCTGTAGACATACTTTTAAATGTTATTGTTGAGAATTGTATATATAATCTTACCCGGCAAAGAGCTGTTGCTGCTACTGCTGCTGCTATGCAACATTACTGAATGCTTTGGGCTTCAGTGGTCAACATATTCAGGTCATGGCTTTCCTGATTTTTTTTGATGATTAATTTTAACACCTGGAATTTGATAACGTTGTGAACCAGCAGATCACATCTTTGATTGATATTCTTGTTGAAAGAAACTGCAAACTGTAACCTGTATTTTGAAAAATGTTCTTTTTAAGTTCTTTATGACTCATTTATTTCAAATGCATTCTTAAAGCAAGCGACTCATGCTTATTTTATCAAAGCAGTCATTGAACGTGGGTGTTGTTGACAAGGCCAGCATTTATTGCCCAGCCTTAATTACCCTTCTGAAATTGATGGTGAACTGCCACCTGGAGCTGCTACAGTTCTTGTAAATATCAAACACTCTTGTGGTGCTTATGGGAGAGAAAGCAGGATTTTGATTCAGTGATAATGAAAGAACAGCAAGTCAGCTTGGTATGCAACTTGGCTGGGAATCTACAGGTAGTATTCTGAAGTGTTCCTGTTCTTCCAGCTGGGGTTTCTATGGTGCTGTTGATGTAGCGTTTGTGGGTAGGGTAAATAGGCAAAGTCTTTTCCCTGGGGTCAGGGAGTCCAGAACTAGAGGGCATAGGTTTAGGGTGAGAGGAGAAAGATATAAAAGAGACCTAAGGGGCAACGTTTTCACACAGAGGGTGGTACGTGTATGGAGTGAGCTGCCAAAGGATGTGGTGGAGGCTGGTACAATTGCAACATTTAAGAAGCATCTGGATGGGTATACGAATAGGAAGGATTTGGAGGGATATGGGCCGGTTGCTAGCAGGTGGGACTAGATTGAGTTGGGATATCTGGTCGGCATGGACGGGTTGGACCGAAGGGTCTGTTTCCATTCTGTAAATCTCTATGGAGACCAAATGCCCACTGTGCCTTTACCCTTCTCAATATCCTACCTTCTATGGCCTTGTTCGTCTTCAGCAAATGCATTGCCTTCCAGATCATGAGACTGAACTGCATTTGCCACTTTTCGGTCCACCTGACCAATCCACAGGTATACTACTCTACTCTATAACTCTCTTCCTCACTATCATCCACATGCTTTATTTTCATATCGTCTGCAAATTTCTTAATCACGCCCTCCAAATTTGCATCTAAGTAACAGATATCTACCATGAAGAGCAAGGGACACAATGCTGAACTGTTGAGGACCACAGCAAAAAGCTTTCCAGTCACAAAAGAACAGCCACCATTAGCCTTTTCTTCCAAACCTTGAAGTAATTTTGCATTAAACATAACACCTTTCCCCATCGATGCCATAAGCTTTCAAACCTCTGACCACATTACTATGAGTGATCTTGTGAAAAACATGGCTTAAAACCATGTAGACTATCTGAAATGCACTATTCCTTCTCAACTTTCTCTTCATCAAAAACCAAATCAAGTTAGTCAGACAATTTATACTGTTGCCTGGACTATTTTCAAACTGTTTGCTTATCATTGAAAATAGGCTGCCTGAACCATAATTACAGAGACTATCACTCCCTGGAAGTTACGTCATTAACAGCCCTCAAGCTGGTAGCTAGAGAAGGTTAGACAATCAGATTAGAGCTTGCGGCCCATCCAAAGGCAGACCAGAAATCAGATGGATCTGTTAATCGTCTCCATGCCACTGGCATCATGTCAACCAGCAGCACGCCCACCCTACCACAATTTTATCAATAGCAAGAGGCTTTGGGTTATCTGCCCACTTCTAGCCTAACTGGGGATCTTAACTGGGGAATCAATCTCTAGTTAAGGACCTCATCCTGCTAATGCAGGATATAGGAGAGGCCTATGCCCAACACAAAATCTGGCAGGTTTGATCCTGATAGTGTTGGCCAGTGTAAGGGGGCAGGTTATGTCTCATTGCCAGGCCATTGCGCCAATCATTGGCTTCTTACTTTCACCGAGATTTTTTATGCTGCTTAATGCTTTCTGCAGTATCGGGCTTCCATTTGACATAAGCTTCTATAAGTTCTTTGAAAGATCATCAATGAATGCCTGCCATTTATCTGCCCTGGTTCATCACCGTGTTCCTCTCCAAGCCACACACCAACCTGACTCAGAAATGTACAAATTTTTTTTTCTTTACTGCTGGGTCAAAATCCTGGAATTCCTTTCCTAACAGCACTGTGGATGTACCTAAACAATATGTGCCCAGATTTCTTTTCATGTGAAAAAGCTTCCCACTCAATTTATATCAGTGGTGTGCTTTGGGATCCTGAGGACATTCAGATTTAAGTACATCTTCAATCCATACACAGGAAATTTAAACTCAATTTTACTGACCACAGATTTCTGAATGATTGACCAGGAACACACAGAATTGGGCTGTTTACACTATCAGCACCTATTCTTTGAGAGTACAGAAGGTGGGGTACCTGGAAACCAGCACATTACTTTATCTGACTTACTGTTCCTGGAATAGACAGTGATAAATTAATTTGTGCCTCTGAAGAGCACTGATGTAAATTTTCAAATATTTCTGTTCCTAACGTACTCACATCCTCATCTGATACAAAGCAGTTTCCAGCAAAGTTGCATGTTAAATTCTCCATTGGATACGGAGCTAAACTGAACAAATAGTGCAGGGAGATCCATCTAGTGCTGCTTTATCATTGACCTATGTTCTATCATGAAGACAAAAGAGATGTTTGCTGATGGCTATACAGTGGTCAATAACATTCACAAGTCCTTAGGTAGTGAAGCAGTCTATACTCGCAACATCAATTCCTGGACAGCATTGAGGCTGTATTGACAACCAACAAGCAACATCTGTGCCACACTAATGTCAGGCAGAAACCATATCCAACAAAAGAGAACCAAACGCCTCTGCTTCACACTCATTGGCATTATCATTGTTGAATCCACCAGCATCAAATTCAAGGGAACTTCACCATTGAACAGAATTCCATCTCGCCTGATCTCATAAACAAGGTATCCACAAAAATAAAGGTCACAGACAGTATATTCTCTGATAAGTTACTCATCTCCAGACTCTTCAAAGTCTTGCCAGCTGCTACAAGGTGTAACATGCATATGGCACTGCTATTACCTCAATCTGATGAAATCTTCTCCATTTGTCTGAATGAATACACATCCAAAGGCACTCAAGAAGTTTGACATTATCCAAAGTTAAACAACCATCAATCCAATCCATTATCTTTTAAGTAATATTTAAGTTTAATTCTTCCATTACCAGCATACAGTGATGTTGTATAACATATACAGATTGCACAACATATGCTACAGCAACTTCGTAGTGTAATAGAGATGTACATCATGAAAACAGACCCTTCGGTCCATGCCGACCAGATATCCCAACTCAATCTAGTCCCACCTGCTAGCAATCGGCCCATATCCCTCCAAATCCTTCCTATTCATATACCCATCTAGATGCTTCTTAAATGTTGCAATTGTACCAGCCTCCACCACAACCCCTAGCAGCTCATTCCATACACGTACCACCCTCTGCGTGAAAAAGTTGCCCCTTAGGTCTCTTTTATATCTTTCTCCTCTCACCCTAAACCTATGCCCTCTAGTTCTGGACTCCCTGACCCTAGGGAAAAGACTTTGTCTATTTATCCTGTCTATGCCCCTCATAATTTGGCTAACCTCTATAAGGTCACCCCTCAGCCTCCGATGCTTCAGGGAAACCAGTCCCAGCCTGTTCAGCCTCTCCCTGTAGCTCAGATCCTCCAATCCTGGCAACATCCTTATGAATCTTTTCTGAACCCTTTCAAGTTTCACAACATCTTTCCGATAGGAAGGAGACCAGAATTGCACGCAATATTCCAACAGTGGCCTAACCAATGTCCTGTACAGCTGCAACATGACCTCCCAACTCCTGTACTCAATACTCTGACCAATAAAGGAAAGCATGCCAAATGCCTTCTTCACTATCCTATCTATCTGCGACTCCATTTCAAGGAGCTATGAACCTGCACTCCAAGGTCTCTTTGTTCAGTATATAATGTATACACTTATACCATTAACTGTATAAGTCCTGCTAAGATTTGCTTTCCCAAAATGCAGCACCTCGCATTTATCTGAATTAAACTCCATCTGCCACTTCTCAGCCCATTGGCCCATCTGGTCCAGATCCTGTTGTAATCTGAGCTAACCCTCTTCACTCTCCACTACACCTCCATGCTCACACATCCTTGAAAGTAGCAGGACAGGAAGATCAAATAGTTTAGCTGGCATACAGGATACCTTTGTTTATTTGCCGAGGTCAAGAATGTGAAAGCAGGCACATTATGCTTGACCTATACAAAATAATAGTTGGACCGCAGCTGCAGTACTGCTGCATTTCTGATCACTGTATTACAGGATGGAGGGGATTTATGAGGATGTGGCCAGAAATGGAGAATTGTAAAGAGGAATAAAGATTAGATAGGTTGGTGCTTGATTTCTTTGAAATAAAGGAGTCTCAGGTGAGGTTTAATTGAATGTTACAAATTACAGAGGATCCTAAACAGAATATAAGGAAAGATCTATTTCTGTTAGCAGTGAGGTGAATAACCAGAGGTCATAGATTTAAAGTAATTGGTCAAAGGATTGGAGGAGAGTTGAGGAGAATTATTTTATGGACAGGACCTGTAGCTCACTGCTTGAAAGGCTGAAATAAGCAGAAGCACATTGCATTTCAAATAACACTTTGATTTGTACTTTAGCTACCCACAGGGCTGTGGATCAAACCTGAAAGGTGAGATTCGTGGCTGGCATAGACACAATAGTTGAATGGTTTTCTCGTTGTGAATAATCTATGTTTCATGCTTCTATATTCTGAATTTCAGTGGAGCACAAATCTTCAACAAAATAGCTGGAGTGTTGTCAGAGCCTGTAGGCTTTGCTGTAACCAAAGCACTCAACCATTTCTTGATCTCACTTGGATTGAATTGAATTGGCTGAAGACTGTATTTTCTCTGTTGGTGGGATGAGATGAATCATCCACTGCATAGTTCTTGGTGAAATTAGCTGAAGATCTTTGTGGATCAGGATTTAGTGACTACCACAAAGTGACATCCTTCATCATGAAGTGCGTTGAGAGGTTAGTAACTCCAGCCTCCCAGATTGCCTTGATCCGCTTCAATTTGCTCATTGTCACAATACCATGGCAGAAGCCATTGCCCTGGCCTGACTAATCTCTGGAACATCTGGATCACAAGGACACCTATGCCAGATTCCTACTTATTGATGTGTGCTCCACTTTCAACACCATAACTCCAACAAAACTCATCTCCAAACTCCGAGGCCTACATCTCTGCTATCCCCTCTGCAACTCAACTTCCTGACCAGCAGATTGCAACCAGTGAACATAGGCAACAACATCTCCTTCACAATAATCTTCAACACTGGTGCTCCACCAGGCTGCATACTCCTTTGTCCTACTGTACACCTTCTCCACTCATGACTATGTGGCCAAATTCAGCTCTGACTTCATTTACCAGTTTGCTCATAATAGCACCGTAGTGGGTCAGATCTCAAATAATGATGAGACAGAGTGTAGAAAGGCGATAGACAGCTTAGTGGAATGGTGTAATGACAACAATATCTCTCTTAATGTCAGCAAAATAAAGGGCCTCATCATCAACTTCAGGAAGTGGAGTGTAGGACATGCCCCTGTATGTATCAATGGTGCTTAGGTGGACGTGGTTGAGAGCTTCAAGTTCCTAGAATTAAATATCGCCAAGAATCCATCCTGGTCCATCCACCTCAACGCTACAATCAAAAAACCAACATCTCTACTAAGGAGGCTAAGGAAATTAAGCGTGTCCACAATGACTCATCACTTTTTATAGATGCACTATAGAGCAGGGGCAGCACGGTGGCTCAGTGGTTAGCACTGCTGCCTCACAGTGCCAGGGATCCAGGTTCGAGTCCAGCCTCGGGCGACTGTCAGTGTGGAGTTTGCACATTCTCCCTGTGTCTGTGTGGGTTTCCTTCCACAGTCCAAAGATGCGCAGGTCAGGTGAATTGGCCATGCTAAGTTGCCCATAGTGTCGGGTGCATTAGTCAGAGGGAAATGGGTCTGGGTGGATTACTTTTCGGAGGGGAGGGAAATGGGTCTGGGTGGATTACTTTTCGGAGGGTCGGTGTGGACTTGTTGGGCTGAAGGGGAATCTAATCTAACACATTTTATCTAATTGCATAACAGCTTGATATGGCAACTGATCTGCCCAAGACAGCATGCAATTATAGACAGTTGTGAATGCAACCCAGTCCATCCTTCCATTGACTCCATTTGCCTTGGTAAAGCAGACAACATAATCAAAGACCCCTCCCAGCCCTCTTTCATCAGTCAGAAGATACAAAGGTTTACAAAATTATGAGGGGCATGGATAGGATAAATAGACAAAGTCTTTTCCCTGGGGTCGGGGAGTCCAGAACTAGAGGGCATAGGTTTAGGGTGAGAGGAGAAAGATATAAAAGAGACCTAAGGAGCAACTTTTTCACGCAGTGGGTGGTACGTGTATGGAGTGAGCTGCCAGAGGATTGGTGGAGGCTGGTACAATTGCAACATTTAAGAGGCATTTGGATGGGTATATGAATAGGAAGGGTTTGGAGGGATATGGGCCGGGTGCTGGCAGGTGGGACTAGATTGGGTTGGGATATCTGGTCAGTATGGATGGGTTGGACCGAAGGGTCTGTTTCCATGCTGTACATCTCTATGACTCTATGTACCAACAGGTTCAAGAGTAACGTCTTCCCCACAATTATCAGACTTATGAGCGGACGTCTGGAATAGTAGAGTTGATCTTTCTCAGCATCTTCCCTGGAGCTGTATTCTGCATTCTGTTCTATTAGGTAAAAACAATGACTGCAGATGCTGGAAACCAGATTCTGGATCAGTGGTTGCCTGTCCTCGGATGCTGCCTGAACTGCTGTGCTCTTCCAGCACCACTGATCCAGATTCTGTTCTATTACCCTAATGTACTTATGTATTCTTCTAGTTAGCACGCAATAGAATAACTTTTACTGTATCTCAATACATGTGACAATAATGAATCAAATCAAATTACTTAATGTACTCTTCTACAATCCTATTTAACCAGTTTTGGCCCCTGGCATAATGGTAATGGTAATGGACATGCTGGGCCTTGAGATTACAGATTATGGAGGAATAGAATTATTTTGCTGCTGCTAGTTCACATCTCCTCATAATCCTCAATGGGTATAGTCAGTGAGAAAGCATGTTTTCCAATTGTTTTATTTATTGAGTATCACTGTCACAAAATAGAAAACAGAGCAAAGGGACAAATCATGAAGCAGTTCTTTTCTGTTAAGCACTTCATTGTTGACTAATTGGATACTGAGTGAAATAAGTCTTTAGAAAATATCTTATACAAAGTCTGTTTACTGTCTCTTTGTATTACCACTTTGTTCCCACAGCTGTGTTTTTAGCATGGTTTTGCTACCGTATTAATTTTGTGCTATGAACTTATTAATGAGAATAATGTGAAGGCAAGTGATACCTCTTAGACTGAAATGTGTTAAATTATTCATAAGTCTCATGAACAGCAGGCCTAATAAGCAGTTTTGCATTCAGATTCTTTAAGTAGTTCAGGATTATACTGCAAATGTTGTTGACATATGCTGTATTATGTGTCAAAATTAGGAATTAAAAACCTAAGCACCTACGTAAGTGATATCTTGTCTTTCAGACAAGGCCCTCTGAATGCCCGTCCACATGTTGCATGCTAGTGCTGTAGTTCCACTTTTAAGTATGAGCTGATGTAGCCCCCTGCTGCGTCCTCCATTTTTTGACATGGGTCAATGCTAAATATACACAATTTTCTTTAGTCTCAGCTTGTCTTCCAGTCTCTTAGTAGGCATTTCATAAGTACATCTCAAGATTGTCATATTACTTTCAGTGTCTGTCCCTAGCACTCCAAAGTTAAGTAGTTTCTTTGAAAATATTATATAACACAAGTTCTGCATTCTATTAAGATAACTAAAGCCTTTAACTACTGACTATATCAATGCACACCTTCATGCCTAATGTTGATTCCATTAATATTCTTGACTGTCACTTCTGGCTAAGTTTGATGGCGTCTGTAACATTTGAATAATGTTTGACTGAAAGCTAAGTTTTCTTCTATATTTCTAGGGCCAAGCTAGCAACAATTCACATTTCTATGGATTGGACGTTTTACAGTTTACAATTTCTCTCCTCTAAATATGCCTAATCCATTCTCTTGTCATCTCTCACTTCAGCAGCTTTCTAATTTACTGAGCCCAAACATAACTCTCCACCCTTACAATTCATGCTCAATCATTATTGGATATTGGATGAGGAATTTGCCAGTTTAGAAACTGTGCAGGGTTTGAGTGATGATAGCCAGGTAGTTATCTCTCTGATGTGGAAACCGATATGTCACCAGATGATGTTGCTGAGGGACATTCCGTAGATGAGAAATAGGAGGGGGCAAAGAATAGATCTTGGAGGACACAAGTGGTCACAGTGTGGGAGCAGGAAGGGAAGCAAACCATTCTATGGCTGTGATTAACTAGAGAAGAATGGAGCATCAGAGAGCAGCTCCACACAGCTGGATAAGAAAGTGCAGGAATTTTGAAAGAGAACCATAGTCAATCATGTTAAAGGCTGTAGAGAGGTTGAGAAGGATAGTTTCACTTTGTCACAGGTGGTATGAATGCCGCTTCTGAATTTTGGTCAGTTGTTACAGCCAGTTCCTTGACTTGATTTTGTGACAAATCCTTCCCTTTGATCATATTCAGGATTTCCTGCACCAGTATGTCTGACTGTGTGCTTTCAACATTGATTACCATCAGGCATTCATCTGTCTGGTAAAAGTTCCTTGAATTCTGTCATTTGCCATATAATATTCTGTATTCCTACACAATTTATCAACTCTGCCTTCAGTGCCTTCATCAATACTTTCATTTTATAAATTTAGCAAATGGCAATGACTGTAAGGAGCTCTTTGTCAGTCACAGCTGACCAACAGCAGTCAGTGATTTTTGTTTCCAATTTTTCTTTGCTTCAATAACAAGTATGTTGTGAAGCACCTTTATCAAACTCCTTTATGAAGATCAGGACTGATAAACTGTGATACTATAATCTCTGTCAGTTTTGTTACATCCTGAATTAATTGCGTTAAAGTTAACAGGTATAAACTTGTGTTGCCACTGAATTGCTAACTTGTGCTAAATGTGCATGTTTTGCTTCCTTTCAATCCACAGACTTCTTTCCACAAACACCCATCATTATACATTGCACTAACATGGGAGTACAGTATACAGCCCGAGCTGCATCAGGTTGTTAGTGAGATGAACATTTAAATTGATTAGTTGGATATTAAGTCATATAATTCTTAGATTATGGTATGTTTGATTTATGGTGGCAACATATGTGCCCGGCTGCAGGTGCAAAGATACTTGTTAAACCCAATTTAAAGAGGATTTGATGAACTGTTCATTTTATTAACCAGGCAAAGCTAATATGCAGTGATTAAGGCAGAACTTCTCATCTCTGACTTCTGAGGAGTCAATTGCTGGCAGTTTCAGGTTTTATTAAAGGAGAGAAGAGAGAGATAATTTGATTCTTGTTGCTATTTTGTTGAGGTAATCTAAAGTAGTGTTGGTTTCCAGCACCTTTTCTGTATGTAATCACACATAAGGGAGATGAATTTTGACTCTCAACTCACCTCTAGTCAGTGACTGTAACGTGCATAAACTCCAAATGTGACCAATACTTGATGAGTTCAAAATTGATTAAAATTGATCGATTTTAATTACTTTCAGAAATGTAGAAGATGGAACTGATATAGAATTTGGTCTTATTAAGGAAAGAAATGTATAGAAAATGAGTCAACCACTCAAGTTTAATTTATTAGTGGATGGATTTTTAAAATTTCAGTAGCCCTTACTGCAATTATGATGCTGCTGTGACTGTTAGCTCAGAATCTGTGCTCATGCTTTTACACAAATCACACAACACTGGAGCATCCAATGGCACACAGAGCCTATCAGTTTAAGGAAGTTTTGTTCCGTGTCAGGAAGGGTACACAGATGCTGGCAGCAAATGTTAAAAGCTGTTGTTTTAACCTGGCCACCTTCTAGCTAAGTGCTTTGTTAGCCCATATGGACTAGCAATGCATCTATATTTTTGCCATCAGAAAATGAAAGCTACAACTTCAACATGAACACGCAGGCCACGTTTTCATGTTGTGCTGCAAGACCCAGATGCACTGTTCTGCACCTGGGCTGGCTTTCTGAGCCCCAGGAGGATTGCCAAGTTGCAGAATCTTGACTGCCAGAAGTGATTCTGAATTACAAACTGCTCATTGAGGAACTGCTTTTAAATTCATGTCAGTGATGGTTTGTGCCACTGGTTCGCAATGCATGTGTCATATATAGCACACAGCAACCCTACTTAAAATTTGCTAGATAGGCTGAAGCCACTCTGAAAATATAATGGCAACAATAACGTGTTTATGTAGTGTATTTTAAGTTAAAACAAAAATTGTAAACAGTGCTTCATGTAAGTAATTTCTTTTTGGATCCAGGTATTGGTGAATCCAGCAGATTTATATTAGTGTTGCAGCAAATCACATGAGGCTGGGCTTCAGGAATTAGTTAAGCAAACATACCACTTTTAGCAATATAAAAGCAGCTGAAGAATGTCAAATAACAAACGTCTGACCTGTTATTTTTCTGAATGGTAGGGGTGGGGATGTTGAGGGGGTGGGAAGTGGGTGTACCAGTCTGCCTTCCCTAATGCATAATTTGTAATAACGCTAACAGAACAATGGAATGTTTTTTTAAAAATTGAGCCTTCTGTTTAGGATAGTGAGGGAAGCCCTTTTTTTGAACAAATGTGCAGAATAATCCAAATTACCTTTAGCTGTAAAACATCAAATTCATCATTTGTTTCTTCAAATTATGAATCTCGAATAATAATGCAAAATCAGAAAAATAACCTCCTGTGTTTTGTGTTCACAATTTTTGTTTCTGGCATATTCATCCTTCAGCATCGCAACCACTTATAATACTTATATGCAGACAATTATCTTTTGTTCAACTTACATTGAAAATAGTTGGGTTTTGTCATATTGTCCAAGGCTTTAGGGGCAGAGTGGCTTCATTCTCTTTTTTTTGAGTGTTGCCAGCACTGTTAAGGTGTCAGAGGTAGCAGCTGCTTAAGCAGCTGCAAAGGGGTGATTTTGTTCACTTGAAACTCACGTGCCAGACTTCCAGTCTCCAAAAACCTTAGGAGCTTGCTAATGATGTGGAGACTTAACTTTGTCACACTTGCTACAGAATGGCATCTGGTATTAAAGAAATGCCCGGTTAGAAATGTTTCTTTGAAAGTCTATTTACAGTATGTAATTTCAATTGAAGATGTAAGTTAACATTACAATTTTTATATAAACGATCCAGTTAGCCAATTGTGCATAGTTATAGTTACTTAGCAACTTTTTTTAATTTCATAGCGAAACTGCATATCAAATATAAAGTTAATTAGCTGAGTTTACACTCTCCATATTTAAAGTTCTCGTGTCCAGAGAATTGAACAAGTTGTGTTTAGGTGTAATAGCCTTAGTTGATTGCACATTCTCACTGAGGAATATTATTGGAACATCAGAATCAGACATTCAGGCCCTCAAAATCTGTGCCAGCATTTTGTTGGATCTTGGTTGATGTGCCCCTTAAATCTGTTTAGTTGCATTTCCTCCATATCCCTTGGTACCTTTATTTCACTAACGTGTACTGATTTAAATTTTGAAAATTGATATTCTCTCAGCAGCTGCAACTTCTTTTGGGAGAGAATTGGAGATCTCCATTGCTTTTCTTCAGAAAAATTGCTGCTGCTTTCACTTCTCACCTATCTCTAATTCTGATATTGTGTGCCACATTTTTGTGGAATAGGGCAGATCTGATAGATCTTTGTAAATGATGGTCAGCAACTGGATGGAGAAATCTTTCTCCATTTTTGTGCCAGATCCAGTCTTTGCTGGTATGGGTAAGGTGGTTGGCATGATTCATACAGACAGCAAAGCCAAACTCAGCAGGGCCGTTTTAATTTAATGTTAAGTTCCAATGAATCACATCTTGGCTATTCTGAGGGCCTTACACTAGTGTGGGATTCATGAATTGACGTAGGATTCACATATGGACTCTTGAATGGCAGCTAAGGGTTGGTTATGTGTCATGGTCCAAAGCATTTTTATGTTTGCCATTCTTTACACTTTGAGGGAAAAGAACCCCTAAGTTTAAGTCAAGGGGAGGTGATGGCTTACCGGTATTATCACTAGGCAATTAAACCAGAAACCTAGGTCATGTCCAGGGAACCTGGGTTTGATTCCTGCATGGTGGAATTTGAATTCAATATGATAAAAACAGATCAAGAATTAAGAGCCTGATTATGACTGTGAGACTGTTATTGGGTGTGCACAAATCTGCTTTAGGGACGGATAAGTCTGGCCTACATGTGACTCTAGACCCACAGCAATGCAGTTTACTCTGAACTGCCCTCTGGGTAATCTGAGTAATAAACAATGGCCTAGGCAGTGATGCCCACATCCTGTGAATGACTTTTAAAAAATGAGATTTTGAAGAAATGTTTGGTGGACCGTTTTGACTGGCAGGCCATCTGGTGTAGATTTGGAAAAAAATGACCAGCAGTTTTAACTGTTTGATCAGAGCTCTTCCTTGGCATTTTCAAGGACTGTTATGAATGCTTGATTGAGTTTAAAAATAACAAGTACAAAAGTATTCTCTCATTAGGAGGAATTGAGTTATAATTATCAGATTAAAAAGGCTATTAATGGATTTGGCATAGGGTTTGAAGACGGGTTAGCTTTTGTAAAAAGACTGAATGGGTTTCATGAATGGAAGTGTTTTCACTATGAAGTGTGTATGAGTGATGGCTGTGTTAAATTCTTATAAGCTTATTGTCTTTTCATCTCCTCATGGCAGCTGGGGTCCGTCCATGATGGCTTCAAAGTAGAAAGTGGCATGGGAGTTGGATGGAAACCTGCATTGGATTTGAAATGATATGAGATATGTGAAATTGCATGTGGGTATCGCACATGAGCAAGCAGCAAAGTGACATGGTGTAAAATCAGCATGGGAGTGGATGAGAATGACAAAAATTAAGAGCTTCTAAAGTAGTGAGGGCCAAGTCACAGAGAACCAAGGTACTGGAACCAATAAAATACTACAAATGCTGGAAATCTGTAATAAAAACAGAAATGTTGGAAAAACTCAGCTGGTCCAACAGCAACAGTGGCAAGAGAAATACAGTTAATAGCGTAAGTCCAAATACTCTCCTTCAGAATTTCTAAACGTTAACTCTGTTTCTCTCTGCAGCTTAGTTTCTCCAACACTTTTTGTTTTTATTTTAACCATTCTAATCAGTGTGCCTTAGCACTTACCTTTTAGTATAGTTACCTACAATTGCTTCTTAAGTCGAACTTTAGTCTAACCTGTCCCCGTCCCCCAGAGTGAGAACTAGGTGGAATGGGGCCCTAAAAGTTGAAGCGAGTCAGCTGAAATGGGACATTTTCAACCTCGAGCTACTCCCGTCGGGTATGTGTCACCTTGTTCTGAAGAGAGGTCACTGAACCCGAAAAGTTGACTCTGATTTCTCTCCATAAATGTTGCCAGACATGTTGAGATTTTCCAGCAGTTTCTGTTTTTGCTTCAGATTTCCAGCATCCACAGTTCTTTGGGTTTTTTTGTCCAGTTCCAAATGGAATTGGCTAAAGCATCTTTTAACTTAATCCTCACTTCCTTGTATGTATTGTATTCCAAACATCATGTGATGAAAACCAGTCGCTAAATTACTATCCAGGCAAGATCAACTAACATAGCATAGCGGTGGGAGGGAGATTGAATATTGCAGGTCTGCATGTTCCAGTAACACGAAGGATCATGCAGCTGCTAGTGTAGCTGTTGTGGAATTCTTGGAGACATGTCCCGTCTTAAAACAAACAAGAGAAAAGAATGTGTCAAGTGCCTTTTCGCTGTGCTGGGTTATTCTAAATTCATGGAGAATGGGATTAGATTTCACTGTAAAGTGTGCTGACTTTGAGTTTCATCCGCATTGAATATAGCTGTATAGCTGTATGTCATTCTCCATGCCTTAAGTAATCATTTTTATAGCATTAAGTATAATATAGATTAGCAATATAAACACTCACTTATTCATGTGTTGAAGCATCGCTAACATTTTTGCTATTAATTTTAGTGGCGGTAGAGTTACCATGGAAGCATCCAAAGAATCCATCAATATTTAGCAAATTTAGCAAAGTTTTTTTGTGGTGGATATGTGTATCACGGTTTGCAATATTCCATTCATATTCCAGTAGTGCCATCGAAGAGGGTACCATAAACAGAACAACATGGACACTGGCTTTACATCCTGCTCCTGGAAACAAATGCTGTCGTCACTCTTACCATTGGCCTGCCATTTTGTTCTGGTTATAAATGATATGAATATTCAGTGCAGCTCTACTGATGGACTGAATTACTATCACATAAACTATCTCCAGCATCTGGTAAGGTCAGAATAGGAAAGATATAAATGTTACTTTGCAGCATTTACATATATACAGTTGTTGAGTATTGCAGCATCCACCCTGTGGTATATGTGGAATCATTTCAGCACAATGGGAAACTGATGATTTTGCAGAGCCTAATCTTGTGGAAGTAGCTCTGAATATAAATGGAGCAACAGGTTGCAGAAATGCCTTTTGGTTGATTTTAATGCTTTAGTGACAGCTATTTCTAATTTGATCTGTTATAAACCATTCAATGGAGGCTGTTGACAACAGGATTGAAAATAGTGCTGGTGAGAGTATGCTGTTGCATTAGAGGGAAAGGTAGCCCAGCAGCTTAAATGTTTTGTTGAATCTCATTTTGAAGCAGTGCTTTTAGATAGTGATGCACTAGTGCACTAATACACTGGGCCTGGTCTTGAACTTTTCTACTTTATAATCAACTTGGTCCAGCACTGGTGACACAACTTGGGGCTGCTGTTAAAAGTGGTGTGTACTCAATGGATGATGGGTGAATCAAACAGCCAAAACTCAGTTTATTTATGTAGTTGGAATGGAGTTACAAGGAGGAATTAGTAATTTTTGCTCTATTTATCTAGATCTAGTATAAACTGAATTTTCTTTCTCCACCCTCAACTATGGAAACTGGTATGAACAGATTTTGTCTCCCTATTTGGCACTGAAATTGCATACATATAACCAGCCATAATTTGGAAACAATCTTTCAAATGTATATGGATATATATTAGTAATTTTGCATTCAGATTTTTAAAAATGAAAACCCACAATTCAGTTAAGTTTCCTCAGCTCATGTAATTAAGTTTTTAAAAATTCTATATCCTTGCTTTAGTTCATAAATTCTGTGATTTTTAACTTTTCATGTTGCAGATGTTTTGTACTTGTATGGTTAAATGCATTTGGAGAATTATCTTTGCCTTGTGAATGTGTGGCTTCAAAGATGTAAAGTCGTCACAAAGAATCAAGTGGAGGCACTGCATTTCATCATTTTTTTGAATAGCTGTAAAATGGCAGAAAAGGATTTTGAAAATAGGAATAGGATTTTATTTTTAAGTGCTTGAGTGAAGGACCAGAAATAGCATTTCCAGAAAGGTACTTTATGCAATCTGTAAGTGAACTAAATTTCTTTAAGTAACATAATAGAAAATAATCACTTGCTTAACAAAATCCCCACCTGCTCATTCCAAGGCAAAATAACATCCAGTACACAGACAAAAAGAGCAGTTCACAGCAGGCCAAGTTACGCTCAGTGACCACAATAGAGAAAATCTCTACTGGGGTAGTCTGGAGTATGTTCTTTGTGTTCTGAATTTAAGTTAATTGATTTGGACCTGACCTTTTTTTTTACCATAGAGACAGGTAAATACTTTGTTTCTCTCCTTGTATGTTGAAATAGTGACTTTAAAAAAGAAACTGGAAGATCTACTTTTTATTCACATTTATATTTAACTGGAACTTCTACTGAGTTCATTTCAGGAAAACATTTGAAGTTCCTTTACTAATAGATCAGTTAACATTGAAGGGTTCAGGTTAAATAAAGTCTTCAAAACAAATCTGGGTTTTCAAAGGGGAACCCTGACCAATCTGGGACTGGTGGGAACTATTTTAAGAATTGATTAGTAATGGCAAATCTTGTTAGAACCTTTTGTGAAAGAAGCCAAGCCATATGGGAATGCTAAAATGTCTTGTTGTTTGTACAGCCTCAAACAGGAGCAAATCTTTGTGGTTCAGAGATATTAGCATACTGACTGTTAGTGCCAACTGCTTACGTAGCCTGATATGTAATTCACAGTGACACGTAATGTCTTGCTGATCAGATTTTGGCGAGCCTTTTTTTTAAACAAATTCAAAGGGGACTGAGGCAGATGGTAGAGAGACCCCTTTGTGCAGCTAAAAGATGTAGCTATATTTTTTCAGTGGGTAATTATTTTTAATTCCGGAGATCTGGTGAAAGAGGCAGGTGTGACATTGCATGACCTCAGTTCTGTGCTTTTTGGGTAACTGGGACAGAAGTTGGATTTTTCTTGGTTGTTTTTCAGTGTTCTGTCTGCTATGTTATGCATTGATTAGTTTCTGAGAACACTGACATATTGGCTGTTTCTGTGGCTCGTTTGTACCGATAGTCTCCCAGACTGGTATCTTTCATGCTGAAATGGATAACTGGTGATTTAGAAGCCAATTATTTCTTAGGTAGCATATTCTTTTACTCATAGATAAAATAAATACTTCTTGAAGGTGCATTCTGATAACTTGTAACTTTGCATTAAGTTAACAAAACTTTAGTTTTGGCAAATGGTGTGGCTGTAGTTTATGCACTTTCTGCCAGATCTGTTTTTGGTGTGGTGAAGGCAATTAAATTGAAGGGACACCAAGCCCAGCACCTGACCATCCGCCTCTGAGCTGTGCTCCAGGATAGGCGGGTGGGATGCTGCGATATCTTAGTAAACAATTAAAGGTCAAATGAGCATGTCAGCCAGCCAATTAACCTGCAGGCAAGTTCTCTGTGTGCTCCAGGGACACTCAACTCAATTTTGCAACCCCAACTTTGTTTCCATACAAAATAAGGCCTTCATCCCCAATCCACAACTGCTCAGTCCCCGGCTACTCAACCCCTCTCTGTACAGGAAGGCTAGACTTACTTGACTATGAGTTTATCACCGTCCTGCACCTCCTTCTTGTCCTGGAAGTGATGAGCACCAAATTCAGATTGATCAACACCTCTTCAGGGTAGGATGACCTCCCACCTAGGGTAGAAATCCCAGTTTCACCTTGTTAAGCACATGCTTGCATCACAGTCTGGCTGCAGGGTGAAGCTTCTCCTGGGACTGTTAGCTGCTGCTAGACATCCTTTTCAGGGATATAAGCGGTTAGAATCACCCCCTGTAAAGTCTAGGAGAGTTACACTTTATGTCAATCCACTTTAGTATGTTTTAATGTATCAGAGTACTTTTCTTAATTTATTACCTGAAAATTATTGCACTGCTGCATCATTTGGTGACAGTCTTATCGCCACCATAGAGTCGTAGAGTCATAGAGATGTACAGCCGGAACCAGATACTTCAGTCCAACTCGTCCATACCGACCAGATATCCCAACCCAATCTAGTCCTACCTGCCAGCACCCAGCCCATATCCCTCCAAACCCTTCCTATTCATTGCCTTTTAAATGTTGCAAATGTACTAGACTCCACCACACCCTCTGGCAGCTCATTCCATACATGTACCACCCTCTGCATGAAAAGGTTGCCCTTTAGGTTTCTTTTATATCTTTCCCCTCTCACCCTAAACCTCTGCCTTCTAGTTCTGGACTCCCCCACCCCAGGCCCCTCATAATTTTGTAAACCTCTATAAGGTCACCCCTCAGCCTCCAACGATCCATGGAAAAAAGCCCCAGCCTGTTCAGCCTCACCCTGTAGCTCAAATCCTCCAACCCTGGCAACATCCTTGTAAATCTTTTCTGAATCCTTTCAAGTTTCACAACATCTTTCCAATAGGAAGGAGACCAGAATTGCTCGCAGTATTCCAACAGTGGCCTAACCAATGTCCTGTACAGCAACAACATGACCTCCCAACTCCTGTACTCAATACTCTGACCAATAGAGGAAAGCATACCAAACGCCTTCTTCACGATCCTATCTACCCTATTCAGCTTCAAGAAGCTATGAACCTGCACTCCAAGGTCTCTTTGTTCAGCAACACAATCTGACCATTAAGTATATAATCTGACCAAAGTGCAGCACCTCGCATTTATCTAAATTAAACGCGATCTGCCACTGCTCAGCCCATTGGCCCATTTGATCAAGATCCTGTTGTAATCTGAGGTAACCTTCATTGCTGTCCTCTACACTTCCAATTTTGGTGTCATCTGCAAACTTATTAACTGTATCTCTTATGCTCACATCCAAATAATTTCTATAAATGATGAAAAGTAGTGAACCCAGCACTGATCCTTGTGGCAATCCACTAGTCACACGCCTCCAGTCTGAAAAACAACCCTCCACCACCACCCTCTGTCTTCTACCTTTGAGCCAGTTCTGTGTCCAAATTGCTAGTTCTCCCTGTATTCCATGAGATCTAACCTTGCTAATCAATCTCCCATTGGGGAACCTTGTTGAATGCCTTACTGAATTCTATATCGATCACGTCCACTGCTCTGCCCTCATCAATCCTCTTTGTTACTTCTTCAAAAAACTCATTCAAGTTTGTGAGAGATGATTTCCCATGCACAAAGCCATGTTGCCTATCCTTAATGTGGTGGAGTTAAAATACATGTATTTCCTGTCCCTCAGGATTCCCTCCAACAACTTGCCCACCACTGACATCAGGCTCAGAGGTCTATAGTTTCCTGGCTTGTCCTCACCATCTTTCTTAAACAGTGGCACCACGTTAGCCAACCTCCAGTCTTCCGGCACCTCACCTGTGATTATCAATGATACAAATATCTCAGCAAGGAGCCTATCAATCACTTTCCTAGCTTCCCACAGAGTTCTAGGGTACACCTGATCAGGTCCTGGGGATTTATCCACTTTTATGTTTCAAGACATCCCGTACTTCCTCTTCTGTAATATGGACACTTTTCAAGATGTCACCATCTATTTCCTACGTTCAATATCTTCTATGTCTTTTTCCACAGTAAACATTGATGTAAATACTTGTTTACTATCTCCCCCATATCCTGCGGCTCCACACAAAGGCCACCTTGCTAATCTTTGAGGGGCCCTATTCTCTCCCTAGTTAGCCTTTTGTCCAAAATATATTTGTAAAAACCCTTTGGATTCTCCTTAACCCTATTTGCCAAAGCTGTCTCTTGTCCCCTTTTATGCCCTCCTGATTTCCCTGTTAAGTATACTCCTACTGCCTTTATACTCTTCTAAGGATTCATTCGATCTGTCTTGTATATACCTGACATGTGCTTCCTTCTTTTTCTTAACCAAACTCTCAAAATGTTTGGTCATCCAGCATTCCCTACATACACATACCAATCTTTCCTTTCACCCTAACCGGAGTATACTCTGAACACACGTTATCTGATTTCTGAAGGCTTCCCATTTTCCAGCCATCTCTAATGTATCCAAACACTCTTTCTCAGTATAGTTCAGCTCTGAGGAACAAGGCAAATGTAATTATATGGCTGGACATATCCTTTAAGTGGATATGTATTACATCTAAATTGAAGTTTATGTATTTTTGAATTTGTAAAACCAATGTTTATACATCATTTTCTAGTATGTGTAGTCCCAAATCCAAATTATTTATTTGGCAGTCAATTCATTGCTGTATTTGTTATGGGATGTCTACCCTAGCACTGGAATAAAGGAGTGTACCCCCGTAGTGAACATTGGACTGGTGGTGGACTCTCTGTTCCCCAGAATCTGAATTGAACAACTATCAGTATAAAAGTAATAACATGAAAACTTAAAACACCCCAGTGTTGCTTCTTGCTGGAATTCCAGTGGCATCCTGTATTTTCTTGGATCCCCACAGGATTCACAGGATTCACCTGCAAAAAAAGTGTCAAACATGAGAAGGTTTTAGTTTATCACCAATTAAAAAAAATGTTTTATTTGCGCCCTATTGCACTGGTGCAGTAGGAAACCAAAGTAGTAAAATGACATAGTTTTGAGATGACAAGCTCATCTATTGAAATGATGTGATCTCCCTGAGGCATGCACTGTATTTAGAAATTGTTTGTGTAATGTGCTGGCTGGTCTTATGATTCCAGTTAATGAGGGAGATGCATGGTAAATTAACTCTGTGACATAAAGATCCAAGTTTGCGGTCAGAAATGTATTGGGTTCTTTGCTGTTTACATTGTGTAAACCAATCAAGAGGGATGGTACTTACTCACAAACAATACGAAACAATGACAATCTAAGAGTGATCTTCCAGTATTGAAATTGAATAAGCTGCAATTTTAAAGCAGATGACATAGCGTACAAATTTCATAGTACTCTGTTGCACCTTATTAAAAGTCCTTAGCTCTTTTTTCAGAGATCTAAAAGAACAAAGCTATTGAAAAGTAGCTCACTGCCTCTGAAGTTGCTGCTTCAGAGATGACCACAGTGTGATATCAAATTATATTGGCCCAGAATTTCCTGTCGAGAGATAAAAAAGCTGCAGATGCTGGAATCCAAAGTAGACTGGCAGGGGGCTGGAAGCCAGGCAGCATCAGGAGATGCAGAAGTCGACGTTTTGCGTGTCACCCTTCTTCAGGACTGGGGGTGGGTGTGGGGGTTGCTGCAGATAATGGGGGAGGCGGGAGCAAGGTGGTGAAATGGGAATAGGTGAAGACAGGTTGAGGGTACGACCTGATTGGTCAATGTGAGGAATGAATCCAGTTCGTGGCAGGGAGCAATGGAAGGGAGAGGGAGGTGCTGGGAAGGGACTCAGGGGATGGGAAGGGAGGTTATTTGAAATTGGAGAAATCGATGCTGAGTCCTTGGGGCTTTAGACTGTCCAGACGGAAGATGAGGTGTTGTTCCTGCAATTTGTGGTTTGGTTCATTGTGGCAGCTGTGAAGCTGCAGCCTTATTTTTGTCTTTACTGCTCTTGGTTACAAAGCCAGTGGTGCCATTATTAGTTTCCGGGCATGTGTCTACCTACTATTTATGTTATACACTGGCTCAACTGGTTGCTGACCCATTGTGAGAACATTACCATGTTTGCTAATGGCCTTGAAAGTGTTGGCAGAATACTGCAAATGTAAATAGGCATGAGTGTAAATGGGACACAGTTAATATTGAGGTTATGTAGGGAGAAAGCCATTAGGGGGAACTGTCAAGTGAATCAAAACAATTTAGTTAGACTGAAAGAATTGGATGAGCCAATCCAGCTGTTTTCAACCACAACAGCAACAATGTATATTTACTTACTGCCTTTAATGGAATGAAATATTCCCAAGGTGATTCACAGGACCATTACAAAACAAAGTATGATATCAAGACACATAGGGTATATACCAGATCAGATGACCAAAAGGTTGGTTAAAGAGGAAGGTTTTCCGGGGTGATGTGATGGAGGACTATGAGTTACAGAGGCAGAGAGGTTGTAGGAAGGGAATTCCAGAATTCCGAATTCATATTGCAGACCAAGACCTGTCAACTTTGGAAACTGCATTCAAACCAGTTGATTGTCAGCCTTCCAGTACACCTGCCGACAGATGGTAAGCACCTGAGAATTTCCTGGTCAGCCATTCTGAAGAAGGCAGTGGCAAACTACTACTTTGCCTAGCATCATTGACAAAGGTCATGAAAGTCTGTGATCCAAACCTTGGAAAACGAGGACAAGAGAAAAGACATCAATTTTGATGCATCTTTGTCCAGACAATAAAAAGATCCAAAGCTCCATAATGGAATTCATGGATTTTCAGCAGCTAAGCATTATCAAATCATGTGTATATACACTGTCCTTTCTGTAGCTGATGGTGTATAATATAACATTGACTCAAAGATAGAGATAGGGCAGGTATAAGAGATGTATCAGCTCGGCAAATTGTACATATGATTCATAAGAAGTGACTCCTAAATTTAAGTGTACTGTTCAGCAATTTGAGGGATAATTAAGTGCAGAGTAATCTTTGTTTTGGCAAGATGCATTCTTTCCAGCACTATTTGAGTGAATTGAAGGGTAGTGGGTTCTCAGGTGATGCCAGGAAATCTGAACAGTTTGATTGTAAATGTATTTTTCTAATCGGCAAGAGAGCTTACCGTTAAAATGCTAACCTCAGCAGTTATGGTATTTTTGTTTCTGACTTTTTTGATCAAGAGCCTATGTTTATTTGGGATCATGGTGGAATAGTTGTATCACACAGTTATGTCAAATTGAATAGCAGATTCCATTCTGATTCTGATTTTTTTTTAAATTGTCTTTTGGAGATCACCTCACACTGCTTGGTTTTTTTTTATCAGTTCCATGATCAGAGAGTCAGTAGCTTGGAAACTAACAGCATAATCTGAGTCTGCTAGTACAGTTACCATGTTACATTAAGTTGGCACTAATGTCAAACTGGTACCTAACAGCAACTCTGGTAAGAGTACATGTACACTGTTTCCATTTCATTTTGGTTGCTGCATTTTATTCATGCAGCCAATTTATTTGGTTCTATGAGGCTGAAATGTTTTCTATCTTTGTGGCTGATATTAACTTACGCCATTGAACTCCACGTGTTATATATTTTGTCTAGATCTTATCAGTCAGCACATTCTGAGGTACGAGGAAATGATTGGGGCTCCACCCAATAGTGGCACAAAGCCTGAGCCTGCAGCTGTGCCCTTTTCTTAGACCAGTGACTGTGCACAGGATTACTTTCAAGTAACAATCTGTTAAATGATTTGAAAGTGCCACAAATATGGTAACAGCAGTAAACCTATTAAAGGACCATATTATTTGATTTCGTAACAGCTGCGTGGAGCTAGAATTTGGCATTCAGAGCTGCATTATGGAATTTATCAGCTCAACATGTCACCAAGTTTTGCTTTCACATTTAAGAGCATCCCACTTCACGCAAGTGCTCAAGCTTCACAAGCTTCCTCGGTACGACCTGCAGGTCCTTTGAAATTGATTAACACAAATTTAGCACGTGTCAGTAAACTATTCTTGTAGTTTTCGCTGGTTGGGGTGTTTCATGATGATCATTTAGCACTGACATAAAGGGAAATTACTTCACTCAAAGTGTTCTGAATCTTTAGAATTCTCTAGCTCAGAAAGTTGTGGATGAGTGTTCTTGACTACATGTAAGGCTGGGGTAGACAGATTTTTGTCCCTTAAAGAGTCAATGGAGAGTGGAGTTGAAGCCCAAGATCAATCACAATTGTATTGGATGATAGAACAGGCCTAATAGGCAGTATAGTCTTCTCCTGCTCTAAACACTGGTGTTCTTTTAGAAATTGTCCACTAATCAAGGTATTCAGAATTGTGCCATGGATTATTTTGGAAGTGTTTCGTATTCTTTCATGAAACGAGGGTAGCTGGCCTGACTAGCATTTATTACCCATACCTAATTGCTTCTGAGAAGGTGGGGGCGGTGAGCCAGTCTATGCGGTATAAGTGCAGTCATAATGCTCTCAGGTCATAGAATCATAGATATGTACAGCACAGAAACAGACCATTTGGTCCAACCCTTCCATGTCGACCAGATATCCTAACCCAATCTAGTCCCACCTGCCAGCACCTAGCCCATATCCCTCCAAACCCTCCCTATTCATATACCTATCCAAATGCCTCTTAAATGTTGCAATTGAATTAGCCTCTACCATTTCCTCTGGCAGCTCATTCCATACATGTACCACCCTCTGTGTGAAAAAGTTGATCCAGCGATATGTGAATTCAAACAGCAAAGGCAGTAAATGTGCAGGCTCTCTCTCTCTCTCTCTCTCTCCTGCACTGACCTCACCATGTGCTTCCTTTGTCTATTCTCTTCCTTCTAAAACTGCCTTTGTTTTGACTTTTTTTTCCAAAGTTCCAAAACAATGCAACGGCATATAAAACAGTAATTGCTGCTCCTGGAATTCGAGGAAATCGCCTCCAGCACCTAAAATACCTCAAAAAAGGAGCAGCTGTTACAGCCAGAATTTTTTCCAGTCTGGTAGAGAGCCCCAAGACTTTGTCGCAGAGATGTTGAAGACATCTCCAGTTGAGTTGGGAGGGTACTTGGAAGAAGGGGGTGTTCCTATGTATCTGTTATCCACTTTATTCTAAAATGACACCCACACTTGTGAGAGTCGAAAAGTGTGCTGCTGGAAAAGCACAGCAGGTCAGGCAGCATCCAAGGTGCAGGAGAATTGACGTTTCGGGTCACATTCCTGATGAAGGGCTTTGTCCGAAATGTCAATTCTCCTGCTTCTCGGATGCTGACTGACCTTCTGTGCTTTTCCAGTGCCACACTTTTCAACTCTGATCTCAAGCATTTGCAGTCCTCACTTTCTCCCACACTTGTGAGATACAAACTTCTGGGTTTGGAAGTTGCTGTCAAAGGAGCCTTGACAAGTGCATCTTGTATTTGGTATACACAACAGCCATTGTTCACCAGTGATGGAGAGAGTAAATGTATTTTAAGATACCGGATTAAGTACGATTACACTGGCTGTTTTATCCAGGATGCCTTTGAATCTCTTCAGCATAGTTGGTCCTGCACATGACCAGATAAGTGGCACAAATGTGTCACTCGCCTGACTTGTACCTTGTAAATGTTGATCAGTTTGGGTGGTTAGGATATGCATTACTTTCTGCAGAATTCCCAGTCTCTCGTAGCTACAGTATTTAGGTGGCTGGTCCAGTTAAGTTCCTTGGCAGCAGTGACTCCAGCCTTGGAAGATGTTGGTAATGGTATCAGTGATGGCAATGCCAATGAACATCAAGGGGTATTGGTAAGATATCTTATTGGAATTGTGGAATGGTTAGGACACAGGATAGGGGCTATTTGGCCCTTTCTTTCTGTGCTGCATCTTTTTAAAAACAACTCACCTTTGGGCACATATTTCACACAGATGTTACAGCTCAAGACTGACTATTCAGGTCTTGCTGCGTGGAAGCGTGGACTGCTTTATTTCCTGACAAGTTGTAAATAAAACTGTTTGATTTTTGCATTCAGCCCCTGTGAATTTATAATACTGCAGTGAAATTTTGAACAGAATGGTTATATTGACTTGTGCAGAAAACGGAGCAATGCTTTATTGACAGCTGTCATGAAGCTTACAAGAAATTATGGAACTTGCTTGTTTAGCAGCCATGTACAAGCTGTTGTGTTATAATATCCCATATTACAAAAGTGATTACACTTCAAAAAGTACTTAATTGACTGTAAAGCATTTTGAAATGTCATGTAAGGTACTGTATAATTGTTTTTTAAAAATTTCTTTTTTATCCAGTGTATTTAATTCACAGAGGAAAGAAACTTTCTCTTGGTCCTTCTTTTAAAGTTTAATGAATCAGAGCTTGAGAACACCAGTATGTCATTTATGTTCTGTATTAATCATGCTTGGCTGATTACCTTTCTTGGCATGACATTACTGTGTTTCTGTCATCTCATCATGTTCCTCGCAGCGTTATAACATCTTGATCTGCATTTATCCTTATAATCTTATTTCCATTCAGAACCACATGTTCCAGCAGCGACTTTTAAACTGTCAATTCAGATTTGAATGCTTGAATAAATTAATTGAAACAATTCTAGCATTTCCTATTGCAGGTGACATGTTGGTGAACTTGTCTGGTTATCTTGTGTGCTTTATTTGCCAACTTAAACAATAGATTGAGCGATGCCAAGTAAAGGGGAATGCTCCCGAATGTAGTTGTTAAGGCCTGCTCAGCTGAAAGGGAAGCTTGAAAGTATTGACTGGATGGTAAAATGGGGGCTTGCCTAAATTGTTAGTTCATATCAGGATGTCAGGGTTTTGGTAGCCATGATGTGGAGGTGATGATGTTGGACTGGGGTGGACAAGGTCAGAAGTCACACGACACCAGGTGATAGTCTAACAGTTTTATTTGAAATCACAAGCTTTTGGAGCGCTGCTTCTTCCTCAGGTGGAGTGAAGAGAAGCACACAGGTACAGAATTTATAGACAGAGAAATCAGAATGGTGTGAGTGGAGTGTCAACAGCTGAATAGCAATGAAGGGATGACCTGTAATCAGACTAAATGAGGCAGAGAGATAATTACAAAATATTAAAAATAAGATGTGCTGGAGACAAACCGAATGGCTGGAATAACATGATAGGTATAAGAGTCACATGCCGAGGGTTTAGCCAAAGTTGTGAGTAATCCAAAACTCTACAAACTAATAAAGGTAGAGAGCTCATAACAAGTTATCAAGGTGATGATGTCAAAACAGGAAAGTGAGGAAGATTTTACAGATACAGAACAATGTGGTGGCATTACATGGAGCACAACATGAACCCAAGATCACGGTTCAGACCACCTTCCTGGGTACAGAACTTGGCTTTCAGTTTCTTCTCAGTGATTTTGCATTGTTGTGCATCTCGAAGGTATTCTTGGAGGAAGCTTGCTCAAAGATCAGAGGCTAAATGTCCTTGACCACTGAAGTGTTCCCCAACTGGGAAAGAACATTCCTGTCTGGTGATGTGCATTTTTATTAGATGTCCCCACCTTGAGATTAGATACAGTTCTTTGGATGGTAATTAAAAGTGTGAACATTGATCCATCCATATCTTTTAATTGGCTGCACAATTTCAGCATGTAACACATAAAGTAAGCACCCAAGCAGTTCTCTTTATTAGTTAAAAACTGCGGGATCAGAATCAAAAAGTCGATTACCTGTCCACTGGTTCCATCCATAATAAACTCATGTGGACTTTCAGCAAAAAGCTGTATGTATGCTGATCCGATATTCAGTGCCGAAAGGGCAAGTTTCTCTATTTTATGATCATAATGCCTAGCCAAAATCACTCACCTGAATTTTTAAATTGTGTCATTGAATGTGATTATCACATCTTCCTAGTTCCTTCACAATACTGAAGTCAGACCCTATTATAAAGGGATGATGGGAACTATGGGACTTGATGCAATAATCATTAGAAGGCATTATTTGGATACCAATTAGATTTATATGTTTGTATTTGCTTCAGGTTATTTGCTTACCACAACCTGCTTTGGGGTGGGGCGCAGGGTGGGTTGACCAATTGGAGGGAGGAAAAGAGAGAGAAAGAGAGCTGGTCCTGAAACTCTACACTTTCCAATGTTAGAATCACTATTCCACATAATGCAGTAAATGTTCATGTTATAAAGGAAGACTGGGAGAACAAAAGTGATAAACTCACATTCTGTGATTAATTTAACCAACTCTGTATGTTTCCCAGCAGTGATGCTTTGGGTTTTGTCTATCTTTTAAAGATTGTGATCTGTTTGACTCTGAATTGCTCAGTAAACTGGCCATAACACTCAGTTCAAGGAATTGGTTGGAGTTTGGAGTTGTCGATGAAGCCCTTAAGCAGACTTTAATTGAAGGTTATCCAGGGGTCTCCTTGCCTGCATCCCGCCCAAAGAACATAATGAAGGTGAAGATGGGAATGTGGTGTGCTCCCAAGACATCACCCTTCAGCATGATCAAATGCTTCTTTAATACCAAATGTGCAAGGAGGGATTCCTTCCATTAACTCGATTTCTCCCTTCATGGATGCTGCCAGAGGTGCTGAATATTTCCAGCTTTTTCACTTTTTATTGTCAAATTCTTCCAATGGCTTTCCCACCCACATTCCCTCTCAGTGGCCTATATCACTGTCATTTAATTTACTGGTTTAATATTTGCCTTTAGTGCTCGATGTGTCTTGCATGGAAAATAACTTGTTTAATTTTCTCTAAATTTGCCTTATTAATTTTGCTACTTAGTTTGGTTAATTTATTAAACTTTGGATTGGTAATAGAACATAGAAGAATACAGCGCAGTACAGGCCCTTTGGCCCTCGATGTTGCGCCGATCCAAGCCCACCTAACCTATACTAACCCACTATCCTCCATATACCGATCCAATGCCCGCTTAAATGCCCACAAAGAGGGAGAGTCCACCACTGCTACAGGCAGGGCATTTCTTCCTTCCATACCAGGCAACATCCTGGTAAACCTCCTCTGCACCCGTTCCAGTGCCTCCACATCCTTCCATGGCGACCAAAACTGCACACAATGATCAAATGCTTCTTTAATACCAAATGTGCAAGGAGGGATTCCTTCCATTTGTTATCTCTCTCAGAAGCTAAGGTTTTTTCTTTAACAGAATGCATTCCAGGATGGGAAGAAAGACCGAGCAATGATTGCATTGTTTCATTGAATCACACTAATCTGTCCTAAAATAAGGTGACTTGTTTCCTCAACTGTCTGTATGACAGTCCTTTGCATAATGTTGAAATCCTCCTACCATGTCTTAGCCCCTAATTGGTGCCAGCATGCCATTCATCATGGAGCATAGAAACTAAACATTCATTTGCAATATATTTTCAGAATATTATAATTAATGGGCATTCCCTTTGCTTATGTTTCTCTGTAATAGCGCTTGAGTATAAGCAAATGCTGTTACAATGATCTTAGTTGTTTTATATACAACACCTTACGGATCAGATAAATTGCTGACTTTGAGAGGCCACTACTTCCAGAGTCCTTGTGTACATGTAAAGCTGAGAAAGATAACTTATTGATCGGGAAAAATGCAGGACAGTGGCTTTGAGGAATGTCAGATCAATCATGATTCTACGGAATGGGGGAGCAAGCTTGAAGGGCCGAATGACTGACTTCTGTTCCTATTTCTTAGGACTTTTACATCTTGTTTTAGTGCATTAGGACACTATTTCCAAATGCATTTACATATGAAATGGAATTCATTATTGACAAAATCCCTAAAAATTCAAAGGATGCATCTGGTAGAAATGTTATTCTCTTGTTTAGAATGCCTAAGACAATATTGCTGTGGCGCAAAAGAAGGATAACATAATAACCCTACTTCTCTGCTTTTCATGGACGGGTTGTTAATATATTTAGAGACTGCAATTATGTAATTGCCCCTTGATGAATCATTAAAGAGAATGACCAGACTACACGAGAGAGTAATACATTTGGCCTGAAGTTTGTGTTGCAGAAAGGAAGAAAGAAAAGTCAGCCAATTAAACTGAACAGGCTTTGCTGCTCATTTTTATTCTTTGAAAAGGCCAATTGGCTAAAGTTTGTGTCAAAAAATATTGATCAACGCAGCACATATGATTGGGGGAGGCCAAGTAGAGGGTGGTAAAGGAATTGGGTAGATGTGTTTTTGGTGCACAGAGTTTGGGATTGGTGGCTGCATGCCTGTTTGGTGTTCAAGACAATCTAAGATGATTTGAATATCATACCATGATCTGATGAATTTTCGTGGTGTTTGCTCTTGGTAAATTTGCTGATTTTGCCTTATATGAAAATGTCTATATTCTTTCATGAATGCTAGGGTAAGTAAAACTGAAAATCACCTGGCAAAATTACATTGCATGGTCAGATGCCACAGAATTCTGGAAGCTAATTCAGTGCTGGAGTACTGTTACAATTAAACTTTTACCTTTTATGGAATAAAATCAAATATTGCTCTATCCAAATCCTGCAATTCCCTCTCTAATGTTACTCTGGGTCAACCTACAGCATGTGCATTGCAACAATTCAAGAAGGCAGCTCACCACCACTTTCTCGAGGGCAACTACAGAAGGGCAATAAAAATGCTGGCCAACCAAGTCACACAAGTGAATTTTTTAAAAAATTCTAATAAATACAACAATTTAGTAACTCCAGAGGTCAACTTACCTTCTCTATAGGGGAGAAGAACTACCCCAAAGAGTACCTTGACCACCATCAAAAGGCATCTTACCTCTCCCAAAGGAATAACGAGATTGAGATCCAAAGGGAGCCTATATTTCTTCAAAGGCTATCCAAGTGAATCTACAAATATCAGAAACAGAAACAGAAATTGTTGGAAAAGCTCAGAAGATCTGGTAACATCTGTGGAGAGAAATCAGAGTTAACATTTAGGGTTCAGACACTCTTCCTTAGAACACAGATTTCAGACCTGCTCTGGGTGTTGCACTCTAACGTCTTTCTGTAACCAGATTTGTAACAAGGTATATTCTGAAATTGAATTCAAGAGGTGAGTTAAAGTATTACCTCACTTAATTCAGTTTGGAATTTGTACTCATTTTAAGAATTTATACTCATTAGTAAGTAATGAATACTATCCATGTTATCTACAGTACTAATGTGCAATAAAGTCAAATGATAAACTATTTTGAACCGGGTATGCTAGTTGGGTACTGATATGAGCAGAATGACACATGATGGGTCACACACTAAGTGGTTTCGAGACAGTTCAGGTTTATGAAGAACACATCTAAACTTCTGATTTAACCTGCCTTTAAAATATTAATCTGACTCCTTTAATAAAAACAAGGTGGAATTTATTTTGGAAAATGCAATTGAACTATCATCCCAGGCCAAAGTTCAAAATTGTAATTCAAAGCACCGAGGTGTATTTTTTTCTCAATGCCTGTTCTTGGGATAATGTACAAGTGACATTATAAATCTTGACAACAGTTAGGGAACAAAGGTGTTTAAAAATTCTAGCTGTCAGGCGATTGGTAAATCATTATTTCCTACTTTTGAAGTGCTTCAACTGGGTCAAGTTGTCCAGGGTGTTGGCAGGCTATGAGGTGGGGCACAGAAAATGAAGGGAAATCTTGGAGCAACACTGGTGGTAGCTGGATAACTGGTCATCGGCTATGCTTCTGGCTACAGTAAAGGGGCTAAGTGGGTTGAAAAGCAGAGAGGAAGTCTGAATGTTTTAATAATATTTTATTCTAAATTTGGTGTGATTATGTTCTTTAAGAGCATCAGTTGTCATGGAAATATATTTAGCAGCAGCTTATAAGCTTTGACCGAATGGTGTAATTTAAGATTGTGTCAATGTTGGTTTTGTTGAGAAACAGGATAAGATCATCACGGGCATTAGGTAATACAAAGTGATGTCATATTGGTGTTTTAAAAGAAGATTTCACATGTTCTCAGGAGATGGTACACAGATGTTGTAACCTACCCAAATACAAATATTGAAAGACTGGCCCTTGTGAATTTGAGGTTTAATGATGTACATTGTTTTTAGTTATTTCTTTCAATTATTTAGGGATTGTGGACTTGATGCTTTTGCTCTCTGGTGACTTGAGTACTCACTCATTGCACCTTTACTCCAAAGAACAATGCGTTAAGCACACATCCCAATAGTTCATGAGGTCAAATGAAAGGATTGTGTTTTAGTGGTAATGTCAATGGTGAAGTCATTCAGAGGCCCAGGTTAATGCTCTGGTGGATGTGAGTTCAAAGCCAACCATGGAATTTAAATTCTGTTAACAGACCTGGAATTACAGTATGAGGATATTCTCAGGGGTTGCTATTCTTGTTACTGGCAAATGCACTGTGGAGAAGGAAATCTACTGATCGGGCCTCAATATGACTCCAGAAGCACAGTAATCTGATTGACCCTTAAATATCCTTTGAAATGGCTTAGCTAGTCTTTCAGTTCAAAGGCATTTAGACTTAGGCAAGACATGCTGGCCTTGTCATATGCCAAGGAAAAAAATGCTCAACAAGATAGTAGCAGGTTTGAGTCACACACTGTCATGTTCACCTGTGATCACATGCCACTGCTTGGCTTTCAGAGCAAGTTATTTAAAAGGTATGTTTGTTTAAGGCGTTGCTCTATTGTTATGACCGTAGTTTGGACAATATTAAGTTCAAACATTATAATTAGTAACTAATGCATTGCTTTTGAGGTATGGCAGGTTGAAGCTATCACAAAACTCAATTTACAGCTAAAACTCAGCATTCCTTGAGTGTTACCACAGTATCAGCCTTGCAAAGCCTAAAAACAAAGATCCCAGTTCACCTTAACTTCCACAGATTTTGTTATATTCTTTCTCACTTAAGTGTTGTAGTTGGATGTATGTATCTTCTAATGGTAAAATATGATAAACGTATGATTTCACCAGCCTGTTTTGTATGAGATTGAGGAGCTAGCAATCATTACTTGTAATATATATTAGAGAAACAAACATGTTGATACAATAAATCTGAATGTAGAAAATGTGCGGACTCTCTTTAACTTGAGTAACTTTCCCTTACAGAAGTCTTTAATATTATTTGGATATAAATGCAGTTCAATTTAGTATGCTTGATTCTACCTATGCAGGGTAATTGTTAAGAAATGTTTTTTTGCAAACTGCTGTATCGTCAACAAAGATTGCTATCTTGTGTGTCAATCTGTGCTTTAGGATAATTGCTGCATTTATCATCTCTTTTGTTTGTGGATGAGTACTGCGAGATGCCTTGTGTCATATTTCTACAAATTGAAATTTGAACTTGGGTTCCTGTAATGCTTTTCCAGCCACCTTCCCAATTTTCATGTTTCCTTTCTGAAGATGCTGACATGTTGGGTTTTGGTTTCAGTGACCGATGCAGCATCCTTGTACAGTGTCCAAGTAGTGATTCTTTTCTGTGAATGCCTAAATAAGAATGTTAGCAAGAGCTTTAATGTCTGTCATTGCAGTTAAATTATGTGATGTCTGCATAATATACAAGCATCAGGACAATAATCTTCTCTTCCTTATTGCCTTCCACTTCTCTATAATATGCAACTTAGGAGGTAAAGGGAAAAAGAAACAAGCGAACATGTAAACTGCAACCTTGCTGTGATGAGCTAATAATCAGATCAGAAGTTAAATGTGATGCTGTCAGCTCAGTAAGAAAGGTGGAAGCCCACAGAGTTTTTTTGCACTAAAATTGTAGCAGAATCTGCAGAACTATACCATTTGGATGCCAGTGAGTTCATTGTTCTGCCAAGTACACTGAAACTGATAAAATGTCACGTACCATTGACTTTAATTGGATCCTGAGTTGCTTATACGAAATGGATTCAAAACCACTTATTGATGCATTGCATTCCCAGGAGCCAGCCATTTCTCTGAAGAACAATAGGGTGTCTGCTTTCTATTTTTGCGTGCCACCAAATTCAAACATAGCATCTACTCAGCTTGGATGTCAATTCATGACCTAGTGTGTTAATATTTTCAAACTTGCTGCAAACAGCAGACACATTAATATACCATTCACGCTATATTCATTTCTGTCTGCAAGTTGTCCTTATTTATGTTATATAACAAGCAGCCTCTTATTATTTGCATTGATTTTTGAAGCTGCTTCTTCCTTTCATTAATAGCGTAGGTCTTGCTAATGCCATAAAATTGACTGCCAAATTGGAATGTATAACAATGATAATCATAAAGTGTGACTTAACAATATGGAATTGAGTCAATTTGCCTAATGTGATTGGCGTTTCCATTTATGATGCTTAAATGCAATCATGGATCAGATACTCAGAAAATGCAATAACTACCTGCCTTGTGCAAACTTCAGTGTTTTGAAAGGTCCTATAACTAATTGAGAAGAGAAGATCTTGTCCATTAAATGAATGGGGATTGGAGTCTTGAATTATTGTGGTCTGTTTAGAAATAATTAACCAGACATATTTGTATCCTAAGTTGGCTTTTGTCTGAATTGTATAACAGATACAATTTTGTTTAATTCGAATGGAGTCTATATAAATGGATTGGTGATGAAATAGTCCTTTAGTACTCATTTGTTTTCTGTGCAACAGGATCATATTCTCAGTCTACTGTCACTGAATGTGTCAGGCATGTCTCTTGCCATACTTCTTCACACACATTTTTAATTGCCAATTCTTGAGCTGGGTAGCTTGTTTTCACACCATTACAGAACACAGAGGCAAGAAGGTGTTAATGTCCTTTGTACTACGAATCATTCTTGCATCTGGTCTAATTTCAGTTTTCTTTTTAACGTGAAAAACGGTGTAGGAGTGTCAGAAGTAATTAGTCATCATCGGAAACTGCTAGACCTCATTAAGAGAGACATGAATATTTCCATTCCCTAATCATTAAGTGTGAGAAGCAGCACTCGCATTGTTAATCCTCTGATATGCTCTTGATCGTATCTTGGATGTGAAATGAGCCACAAATATGATTGTGAATTGATCCAGATTAAGTTAGAGCATGTTTATGTTTAGTGCACTGTGTCTGTATTGATGTCGTCATTAATGACTCTTCATGGTTTTTAGCCAGTTTATAACCAGTTAAATGGCATACTGTCCAATATACCCTGTAGATATCATTGGTAGCAGAAGCCAACTGGCTTTTTTCTATAAATGTCATTTAATTATGGTGTAATTTTCAAATGTTCCCACAATTTTATCATAGTTGGTCAGAACTACATGAGGTATTACTAAGTCAAGCCAATAGAATTTTCTTATTTCTTAAGTTAAAAATGGAAAATGCAGCAAAAAAAGCTGCTAACCTTTTTTAAGATTCTTACTGTTTTTAGGGCTTTTTCCATCATCTGATATATTAAACTAACATGTCAGAATCTAAGTGTGACAGACAGAAGGAGACAGGGAAGTCATCAGTTTTCTCTGGGAGTCCACAACATTAACTCAGACCCCACGAGTTCTCATTCCATCAGCTCAAGGAAACCCCCTGCTATTTATCAAGTGCTGCCATCGAAGTCCCAATGAAGATACCTGTAGTTGTGTTGTGTGGAACTATCACAAGGCTAAAAGGGATAAACTTCGAGCAGATCAGGCAAATCGAGGCTGGGATCCATCAGGCGCTATGGGCTATCAACAACAGCACAGAATCATACACCTGCACAATTTGCAACCTTCATGGCATGGCATATCCCCCACTCTACAATTAACATCAAGCCAGGGGACTAAATCTGGTTCAATAGAGAATGCAGAAGGGCATGCCAGGAGCAGCATCTGGCATTCCTAAAAATGAAGTGTCAACCTGTTGAAGTTACCAAAGAGGACTTCTTGCATGGCGAACATCAAAAGGAGCAAGCAATTACACAATGAATAGATCAGATCTAAGTTCTGCAGTCCTGCCGCATTCAGTTGTGAATGATGATGGACAATTAAGTAACTCGCTGGAGGAGGAGGCTCCACAAGTATCCTCATCATTGATGGGGGAGCCCAGCACATCAGTACAAAAGAAAAGGCTGAAGCACTCATGGCAATCTTCAGCCAGAATTGCTGAGTGGACAATTCATCTTGGCCTTTTTTCCTGGTTCCCAGTATCACAGATACTAGCCCTTCGCCAATTCAATTCACTCCATGTGTTATCAAGGAACGGCCAGATGCATTAAATACTGCAAAGATTGTGGACCTTGACAGCATTCCAGCAATAGTACTGAAGACGTGTGCTCCAGAACCTGTTGCACCATGTGCCAAGCTGTTCCAGTCCAGCTACGATATTGACGTCTATTTGACAATGTTAGCTGAGTCAGTGATACACACATCATGAGAACAAATAAGAACAATTGTGGAAGATTGCCAGCCACAGTATCCTGTGTGTAAAAAGCTGGACAAATCCAATCTGGCCACTCTATCAGTCTACTCTTGATCATCAGTAAAGTGATGAAGGTGTCATCAACAGTGCTATCAAGAAACATCTGCTCAGCAATGTCCTGCTCAGTGACGCCCAGTTTGGGCTCCATCAGGACCACTCAGCTCCTGACCTCATTATAGCCTTGGTTCAAACATGAACAAAAGAGCTGAATTCCAGAGGTGAGGTGAGAGTGAATCTCTGCTGTGTTTGTCGGAGTGTGGCAACAAGGAGCCAAATCAAAATTAGTGTCAATGGATATCATGAGGCAAACTCTGCATTAGTTGGAGTCATACCTAGCACTAAAGATAATGACTGTGGTTGCAGGAGTTTCATCATCTCGAATCCAGGACATCTCTGCAGGAGTTTCTCAGGATAGTGCCCTAGCCCTAATCATCTTCAGTTGCTTCATCAATGATCTTTATGCATCAGAAGAGGAGATGTTTGGCGAGGATTGTACAATGTTCAACACCGTTCACTACTCCTCAGACAATAAAGCAGTCCATGCTCAAATGCAACAAGGTCTGGGTGATATCCAGCTCAGAATGACACATGGTAAGTAACGAGTGCTGAGCAATGACCTTCTCCAACAATAGAACATCTAACCATCGCTCTTGGCATTCAATGTTATTGCCATTGCTGAATTCCACACAATAAACATCTGAGGGGGTTACAATTGATCAGAACTGAACTGGACTACCTGTGTCAATACAATGGCAATAAAAGCAAGTTAGTGGCTTGGAATCCTGCTGTAATTGACTCACGTCCAGACTCCTCAAAGTCTGTTCACCATCTACAAGATACTGGTCAGGAGTGTGATGGAATACTCCCCACTTGCTTAGATGAGTACACCTTGAGCAACAGTCAAGAAGCTTGATACCATACAGCACAAAGCAGCCTGCATAAATGCCATGATATTCACAAACATTGACATCCATCACTGCCCTCCGTAGCTGCATTTAGGACTAAGTAAACCCTCCAAACCATGCACTATTCAGACTAGAAAATATATCACCTTTTCATCACTGTCACTGGGTCAAAATCCTGGATTTCCCTTCCAAACTGCATTTTGGGTCTACCTACAACACATGGACTGCAATTGTTCAAGAAAGCAGCTCACCACCACCTTCTGAAGGCTACTGAAAAGATAGACAATAAATGTTCGCCAGCCAGCAGTGCCCACCGACCATTTTGTTTTATTCACTTATGGGACTTGGGCATCACTGCTGGGCAGCATTTCTTGCCTGTCCCTAATTGCCCTTGAGAATATGATGGTGAGCTGACTCCTTGAACTGCTGCAGATCACCTGCTGTAGGTAACCCACAATACCCTAGGAAGGAAATTCTAGGATTTTGACTCAACAAGAGTGAAGGAACGTCAATGTATTTTCAAGTCAGGATAGTGAGTGGCAAAGAGGGGAACTGGTATGTAGTCTTATTCCCATATATCTGCTGTCCTCGTCCTTCTAGATGGAAGTGGTTGTGGGTTAGGCAGGATCTTTGGCGAACTAAGGATCTTTGGCGAACTTCTGCTTCTTGTGTGCTATTGGAATTGCATCTATCCAGGCAAGTGGGGAGTATTCCATCACATTTCTAATTTGTGCCTTGTAGATCGTGAACAGGCTTTGAGGATTTAGGAGATAAGTTACTTGCTGTAGTATTCCTAGCCTCTGACCTGTTCTTGTAGCCAATGTGTTTATGTGGCAAGCCCAGTTGTGTTTCTGGTCAATGTTAACACCCAGGATGTTGATAGTGGGTGATTCAGTGATGGTAATACCATTGAATGCCAGGAGGCAGGGACTAGATTGTCTCGTATTGGAGATCGTCATTGCCTGGCATTTGTGTGGCACGAATATTACTTGCCACTTGTGAGCCCAAGCCAGATATTATCTGGATCTTGAACATGGACTGCTTCAGTATCAGAGGAGTTGCGAATGGTGCTGAACATTGTGCAATCATCAGGAAACATCCCCACTTCTGACCTTATGATGGAGAGAAGGTCCTTGATGAAGCAGCTAAAGATGGTTGGGTCTAGGACACTATCCTGAGGAACTCCTGCAGAGATGTCCTGGAGCTGAGAAGACTAACCGTCATTAATGAAGAAAAAAAATCAAATTTGATATGATTTGTGCCATTTAGGCAGTGTATTTCTATGTGTTGTCCTGTTAGATTTTTACTTTTCCTATTTTATATCTCATTCATATTACTGTAAGCCAGCTCTGGTATTAATGGCAGGTAAGCAATTGTCATTTCAATAAATCAGATGGTTTTCTATAATATCTCGTGGCAACACAAATACAAAATGGCTTTCTGGAAAAGGGAAATATTTCTTGGCCTGCTAGTTGCTTTGTAGCTAAAGCAAGCACACAGTTATGTACAGTGTCAGTGAAGAAGACTTGCAGTCACTCACTTACACAGGCCCAGCTGCCAGCCAAGTCACTGCAGGTTTAAAAGAACATACATGGGTGTGATAAGAGATAGGTGAACATTTTAGGCTGAACACTTAACAGGTGCGTACCTGACTGATTTATTTCAGATGATGATGGATCTGCTGTGAAATTTCATTTTCTGATTTCATATGAGATTCCCAGCAGTTCTTTATCTTCTCATTGCTCACACTTGTAAGTTGTACATGCTGCACCTGCATTAAAGTTATACTGACTGTATTAGAAGTTGAGCTGCCAAATAAACAAGGTACTCTCTACATTGCTCAGACTGGAAGTTGATGATATTAGATTGTTCAAGAACCAGTTATTCAGTGTATACAAACAATTCAGCCTGTATGAGTGAGGATCTGTTAGGTCTGGGTGCACTTGTCCTTTTGTGATTGTGGGTATGTTCACTGAGCTGGGAAGCGGCAAACATACCTACAACCACAGCCACCGGCACCCGAGCTACAAATCTTTACCCAAACCTTGAACTTAGCCTTTCAACATAGCATGAGAAAAGGTTGTTCAATTCTCTGGCTGAATATTATGAGGCAAATTTGAAGAAACTTAAAACATGATAAGGGGTCTAAATTAAGTTCAGCAACATTTCAGGCTCATCCTCATTCTTGCATTGTTCAATAAAGAATGACCCTGTGCAAACACTAAAACAAATGCCAGCATTTTAAGGGTTGATGATGGCATGCTCTCACCCCTTAACACAGTAAATTAATTCCTTCTGGCACTCCTTTTTATTGTGCAAGTAATGCAGATTGTCGGGAGATAGACTACTGCCTGAGCAAATATTTTCCTGAATAGATATTTCTGAGCTTTCTTTTTTTTTAATGGGTTTTCTCACCACGTTGTACCTTACTGTGCTAAACATCGTTCTCCTGCTTCTGAGCATTCATTAGCACCTCCGGAATCAAATAATTGGTTGAATGGAAGTTGTACGTGGTAATAACATATTATCTGATTATTTATATTTCCTCTGCCAGAGCCACTTGGGTCTCGATACTAACAGGGGGAGGTGGTGGAGTATGTTTTCCCAGTTTGGAGTCTGGAGAAACAGCTTTCCCTCAGGTCCTGTTGAATTTAATGACAGAATCTGGTTCATCTTCTTGTGTTTCCAGTCAGCTTATAGACCTGGCTGGCTGTTGGGTGGGTAGGAGATTGGAAAACTAGTGAGCGGACAGGAAGGAAGAAGAGATTGAGAGAGAGAGAGAGGATGGGTGCATTAGTACAGTGTCAGAGAGATCAAGGGAGAGTAAGAAAAGATGCTGAGGTGAGGAGTTAGGCTGGTGGACAGCACGTTGTAACGGGGATCAGTGGTTCGATTGATGGGGTAGTTAACAAGTTTCCTTTGTGGGCTGGACTGATGTACTTCTACCTTACACCATCTTTCATGCTCACAGAGGTCTTCAGCAACCTTTATTGATTGGCTATGTTGAAAACTAACTTGCTACTGGTCAACAGAGATCTGAGGCAGAGCTGAAAATGTGTTGCTGGAAAAGCGCAGCAGGTCAGGCAGCATCCAAGGAGCAGGAGAATCGACGTTTCGGGCATGAGCCCTTCTTCAGGAATGAGGAGAGTGTACATGAAGAAGGGCTCATGCCCGAAACGTCGATTCTCCTGCTCCTTGGATGCTGCCTGACCTGCTGCGCTTTTCCAGCAACACATTTTCAGCTCTGATCTCCAGCATCTGCAGTCCTCACTTTCTCCTAAGAGATCTGAGGCACACAGCCTCACCTTGTGCCCTTCCCTGCTCTCGTCTCTGTTAAAACTGAAAGTCAATAAATTCAAAGCCAGCCAGTTTTGGGGTTTGAGATTACATTTTTACTTTTCACCTGATCAATGCCTCCCTGTTTGGGAGGGTTAACATTCTCCCTTACTTTACCCTTAATCTGAAGTTCACAACTAGATCATGGACGCATCTTGTGGGAAAATGAAGGTGCCAAAGCTGACAAAGCTCTGGCAGAGTGACGATAGTTCTCACCCTTTTCCCCTGATATCTACAGCCCTTATTGCTCTGAGTCATCAAAGTCGAACAGTTGAGCTGTGAACTGGGTTGGATAGACTAGGCTTTGTTTCTGTGTTTTTAGATAATCTGTATTTTTACAAGATAAATCCGCAGTTGATATTTAGGACCTGCAGCATTAAGCAGAGAATGTTGTTTGAAAAAGTTAGCTTCTGTCCCAATTTTATATTATCTCTTTGTTAAAGCGAAACTAAAGCTTGTACTGTACATCCTTTTTGAGAGAATGGCTATAGATTATATATTTCTCTGGTTGCTAATATGAGCAAAACAGTCAAAAAGTCCCAAGGTGTACTTTATACTCCATGGAAAGCCTGGCAGGTCAGCATTAAAGCTTGAAAGGAGAAAAAAATTTGAAGCATGCAAGCAGCCTCATTAAAATATTTAAATGATCACTGGGACCCACTTTTTAAACTCATAAACCCAGAAAGATTGGTGGTTGGTGAATATAGACTCAAATTACTTACTACATGCAAGAGAAAGTTAGAATCCAGGACCGGATATCACAGTAAGATGATACTAATCATATATATGTGTTTGAAGTAAACATATCCTGCAGTGACAATTGCAAAGCAAATGGTAAAAAGTGTCATTAGATTCTTAGAATAAGTGCTTGTTATATTCAACAGTATAAGAATTTCCATACTTCTCGTAACTATCTTTAGCTTTTTGTTTCATTCTTCCTTATGCACTTCATATACTTTCTGATAAATTAGTCTGCCTTAGTGACAGTTAACAGTGTGAAAGATGATCCAAATTAACAGGTTAAATACATTTTGCTGTGTTTGGGTTAAGCAGTGCTGTCTGTCCGGTAAGGTTGAGGATTCTGCTGTGAGCAGATGGGGCAGACAGCGTCAGTGGCTCCCATGTCATTGTGTCTAGATTTTTGGCTGAACAAATAGGCCAGATGGTAGCAGGGGAAGGACAACAAGTGAGGCATGGCATATGGGCGGCCTGTTTAATTTCAGCTCCTGCTGAGGGTTTGAGTTACAGCGGAAAAATACTGCAAGGTTGAGGGGAAATTAGATGCAATATGGCATTATAGGGTCCACTGAAAGCCTGTTCTCGTAGGCGAATCCTACATCTACAGTCACTACAAAGGCCTGAAGGTGTGATGGAAAAGAAAGGCCCGGTGGTGGACAAAAAGGTAACGTCTGTGTATTGTCTGCTGTAACGTGACAAGGGGAAGCAGTGGCCAATTCTTTTGTTTTAATTTGTGGAATTCTTAAAACAGGGAAGTCATCAGATGTTTAGATACTTTTAAACACTTCAGGAGCTGCAAAGGAATATTAATGTTATATTTTGGCATGAGCAGTGTAAGTAGTATTTCACAGCAATGCTGATCTGTGAGGCTAGTTTACTTCTCCGATAGGGCAAGGTATCACAGTAACCCAGAAAACATTTTGCAGCATTCACGCAAAAGTAAAATACTGCGGATACTGCAGATCTGAAATAAAAACAGGAGGCAATTGAAAAACTCAGCAATGTCTGTGAAGGGAGAAACAGAATTAATGTTTCAAGTTAAATATGACTCTTCTTCGTAAGAAGCGCCATAATGGACTTGTAGTGTTATCTCCGTTAATCTCCACAGATACTGCCAGACCTACTGAGTTTTTCCAGCACCTTTTATCTAATTTACAATAACAGTCAAATGAAATTAAAGGAAAAACAAAAGGCAGCTAAGTAAAAGCAACATTATATTTCCATGTTTAGGTTGGTAAACACTCAAGTGGCGTTTCTTATCATGTCTTTGCTATTAAAACCCCGGAGCACCATACGAATATAAGGAGCACATATAGGAAGTCTACATGTTACCAGCAATGGGCCATTGTCCGAGATTCACACTGATATTTGTTTCGGGGCTGCACGACTCCAGTCGCTGAATGAAGCTGTCATTTGTGTTGCTTGCTGACTCCAAACTGTGCCTCCTTTTGTTGTTTACCCCATTCAGCTGGGGAAGAGGCTTGTTTCAGGGTGATTTACCACCACCCAAACACCAGCTGTCAGTCCACTTGGTCACTGCTGTGAGAGGCTGAAACCAATATAAAGAGCTTAGATATTTTCAAAAGGGGTTGCAGTTGGGAGGAGGTGAGAGAAGGCAAATTAGTGGCAAACTCTTGCTTTCACTTTCTGAATCTTTTTGAAATTGGAGAAAGGAAGCGATCCACTGTTTTGTGCAATACCTTCCTTATATATTTGCTGAGCGCCTTAATTACTAAAATTAGCTAATGTCAGTTTTATCGCAGAAATAGTATTTGCCCAGCTCTTTTAAACCCCTACAAAGTATAACTAATAAAGTTAGAAATAGCAATTTATTAACTTTCCAATCAAAAAATATCAACCAAATAAATTGTGTTATTATATGCAGGTGAAATAAGGAAGTTTCTGTCTTTCCCTTGCCTCCTGAATAATGGTTGTATTTCTCTGTGCTACAAGCAGCTGCTCTTGTATTAACTGCAGGTACATTAGTGTTGTCCTACCAGTTCTGAAAATCAGTACATGGCATCATAGTGCTACCGAAAGTGTATGTCCTCTGCCTTGTTGATAAATGACCCCTGTCGCCTTGAGATGTGCTTTTTGCTTAGATGACTCTCTTGATGATCTCTTTCCCTCCCCTACCCCCTCTGGAGAGCCCTAGCAATGGGACTCTCAGCTGCTGTATTGAAACTGAGTTGAGTCACACTGTGTAGGCCGCTAATAGCTGTGGCTGACCAGTTCCTGTCAGCTCCTGCTAGGATTATAGTAATTGCTTCCTGAGTCTTTACCATTGAACAGGGCAATGAAGAGCACAGTGACTACGCCTCCTGTTTGTCATTAGCCTGCCAGGAATCTCGCTGCAGTCCCCATTTGATTCTGAGTAATGGCTGCAATTCCCTTTAATTGGCTCAGGTTTGAGTTTCCGTTTGCTTCCCTGCTAAGCTGATTAACCTTTTTCCATTCTGCCACCTTTGCTACTACAGTGTTTTATTTCTTGGGAAATGGGAGCATGCAGGAATGGATAAGACCATTGTGTGGAATATATAAACAGATTTTTAAAAATAAGTCATATCTCATGTGGAATATATGTCATTTTTTCATCTGTACAACAGATAATTCTTTACCTGCACCATGCTTCCACATCTCCCCACCCCATTTTATTTCTTTTTCAGATTTTGTGCACATTCGGTATTTCCCCTCTAATCAGAAGAGTAAAATGGTTAATTTTTATTTGCACATTAAAAGGCCTGTCAGCTTTCCTGGATGCAGACAGTGTTATGAAATCATAGAAAAGGATGGTTGCCATTATTTCACTTTTTTTGGATTTTTCTTGTAAGTGGATCACTTTTATGTAAGTAAACTGCAGTGCTGTTGAGAACTGTCATAAGTAACAAGGAACACTAAGATATCAATTTTCTATCCAATAAGTATTATTGCATTATATTTCCAAATATATTGACATAACAGATTTATTCCACTTGTATGCTGCCCAAAGCAAGCATTTTTCTGGTGATTTTAGAACAATACTTGCATGTTCAGATTAATGTCTCTGATATTCTATAATTTGAATAATTTACCAAGGGAGGTAATTCAATCCCTAACCTGTCAAACTTTGTCCTGCTCGCTTATCACCTTTTCCTTCTATAAACTTCCATTTCCTCTAACATGCTGAATTAATATTTTTTTTCATTTATACATCCCGTAACAGATCTTAAACTTTAAGCATTGCCCTTTCCTACCTAACAACATTCTTTGTTTCTGAGTGTTTTTTTCACTGTGGTCTTCAGTAATTTTCCCTTTTTTTCACCCCATTATCAGTGACAGGTTTGATCTTCCATTGGACATTGGGACCGGTTCTGGGGAAGGTGGGACTATTACAAATTGGACGGTCTACATCTCGACCAACCTGGAACGAATGTCCCTGGAGGAGATTTTGCTACTGCTGTTGGGGAGGTTTTACACTAATATGGCAGGGGTCTGGCAACCAGAAGAGAAGACAAATAGACTGCAAGGTGGAAACTGGAGACTGTAAGAATCATGAAGGTAGCTTTAATAAGAGGAAGAGTAGTCAGGGAGCAGATGAACGCAAAAGAACTGGTGGCCTGAAGTGCATATACTTTAATGCAAGGAGTATAGTGGGTAAGGCAGATGAACTTAGGGCTTGGATTGGTGCCTGGGAGTATGACGTTTTTGCAATCACAGAGACTTGGTTGAAGGAAGGGCATGATTGGCAACTAAATGTTCCAGGATATAGACGCTTCAGACAGGACTGGGACGGAAGTAAAAGGGAGGAGAGGAGTTGCATTGCTGGTCAGAGATGATATCACGGCTGTGCTAAAGGAGGACGCTATGTAGGGCTTGAGTAGTGAGGCATTATGGGTGAAGCTGAAAAATAAGAAGGATGCAGTTACATTGTTGGGTTGCATTACAGGCCTCCCAACAGTGAGCGTGAAATAGAAAAACAAATAGGTAAATAGATTATGGAAAGATGTAGAAGCAACAGGGTGATGGTGATGGGAGATTTTAGTTTTCCCAACATTGACTGGGATACACTTAGTGTCAGAGGTCTGGATGGGACAGAATTTTTAAGAAGTGTCCAGGAGTGTTTTCTAGAGCAGTATATCAATGGTCCAATGAGGGAAGGGGCCATATTGGACTGGTGTTGGGGAATGAGCCAGGCCAGGTGGTAGAAGTTGCGGTGGAGGATTTCCTTGGGAACAGTGACCACAATTCTGTAAGTTTTAGAATACTCGAAGATAAAGATGAGAGTCATCCTAAGGGAAGAGTACTAAACTGGGCCAAGGCCAATTGTATCAAAATTAAGCAGGAGCTGGGAAATGTGGATTTGGGGCAGCTAACTGAAGCTAACATTTGATATGGGGGAGGCTCTCAAAGATAGGTTAAAGATAGTGCAGGATAGGCATGTCCCGTTGAAGACAAAAGATAGGAAGGGCAAGATTCGTGAGCCATGGATGACAGCAGAAATTGTATGACTAGCCTAGAGGAAAAGGGAAGCGTACATAAAGTCCAGGCAGCTAAGAACAGAACAGGTCCTGGAGGAATATCGGAAGAGTAGGACCAGTCTTAAACAAGGAATCAAGCGGGCAAAAAGGGGTCATGAAATAGCTTGAGAGAGCAGAATTAAGGAGAATCCCAAAACCTTTTATTCTTACATAAGAAGCAAGCGGGTAACTAGAGAAAGGATTGGTCCACTAAAGGATAATGAACGAAGCCGGTGTGTCGGACCTGAAAGAATGGGTAAGATTCTGAATGATTACTTTACATCAGTGTTCACTGAGGAGAAGAACATGATGAATGTTAAGATTAGAGATAGAAGTTTGATTAGTCTGGATCACGTTGACATAAGTAGGGAAGATGTGTTGGGTAGGCTGGAGGTTATTAAGCTGGACAAAGCCCCAGGACCAGATGGGATCTATCCCAGGTTGCTGAGGGAGGCGAAAGAGGAAATAGCTGGGGCCCTGACAGATATCTTTGTGGCATCCTTAAATACAGATGAGGGTCCGGAGGACTGGAGGATTGGTCATGTTGTCCCCCTGTACAAGAAGGGTAGTAGGGATATTCCGGGTAACTACAGACCAGTGAGCCTGACATCAGTGGTGGGAAAGTTGCTGGAGAAGGTACTGAGGGATAAAATCTATTTATATTTAGAAAAGAATAGGCTTATCATCAATAGGCAACATGGTTTTGTGCGGGGGAGTTCGTGCCTTACCAACTTAATAGAGTCCTTTGAGGAAGTGACCAAGTTGATAGATGAAGAAAGGGCTATAGGTGTCATATACATGGACTTTAGTAAGGCGTTTGATAAGGTTCCCCATGGTAAACTAATAGAGAAAGTGAAGTCATGTGGTGTGCAGGGTGTGGTCGCTCGGTGGATAAAGAACTGGTTGAGCAACAGGAGACAGAGAGTAATAGTTGAAGGGAGTTTCTCAAAATGGAGAAAGGTAACCAGTGGTGTTCCACAGGGATCAGTGCTGGGGCCACTATTGTTTGTGATATACATAAATGATTTGGAAGAGAGCGCTGTTGATATGATCAGTAAGTTTGCAGATGACATGAAGATTGGTGGAGTAACAGAAAGAATAGGGGACTGTCAAAGAATACAGGAGAATATAGATAGACTGGAGAGTTGAGCGGAGAAGTGTCAGATGGAGTTCAATCCAGGCAAATGCTAGGTGATGCATTTTGGGAAATTATACTGTAAACGGAAGAGCCATGGGAAACGTTGATGAGCAAAGAGATCTGGGAGTTCAGGTCCATTGTACTGTGAAGGTTGCTCTACAGATGGATAGAATGGTCAAGAAGGCATATGGTATGCTTGCCTTTATCAGATGGGATATTGAGAATAAGAGCTGGCAAGTCATGTTAAAATTGTACACGATGTTGTTTCGGCCACATTTAGAATACTGCGTACAGTTCTGGTTGCCAAAGACGTGGACACTTTGGAGAGGGTGCAGAGAGGTTTACCTGGATGTTGCCTTGTACTGGCAGGTGCTAGCTATGAACAGAGGTTGACATGGTTAGGTTTGTTTTCATTAGAAAATGGGAGATTGAGGAGGGACCTGATTGAGGTTTACAAAATCACGAAGGGTATTGACAGGGTAGATAGAGATAAGCTTTTTCCCAGGGTGAAAGATTCAATAACGAGCGGTCGCGCTTTCAAGATGAGAGGTGAAAAGTTTAAGCGGATACACGCGGCAAATACTTTACACAGAGTGTCTGGAACGCGTTGCCAGCAGAGATAGTAGAGGTAAGCATGGTAGATTCATTTAAGATGCTTCTGGATAGATGCATGAGTAGGTGGGTCCCAGAGGGATACAGATGCTTAGGAATTGGGTGACAGGTTTAGACAGGAGATTTGGATTGGCTCAGGCTTGGAGGGCCAAAGGGCCTGTTCCTGGGCTGTAAATTTCCTTTGTTCTTTGTGCTTTGTTCCAATTCTAAGTTAATGATTTTGTACCATTTAATCAGTTTTAATCCATCTATATGGAATAGTTTCCATATTTTGGGGATATAGTCATGAAAGCATTCAATTGGGTGTGGATTTAAAATATTTAACTTGTTTAGTACTTGTTAGCACGTCATTAAGAATCACTATTATTACATGGTACCTTTTCCCTGTTTAGTGCATATTCAATGTGCAAAACGAGCACAGACGCTAAAATGTTGAGCTCCAAAGTGTTTTTTTTTCCTTTCCTGTGGAATATATAACATTTTTTAAATTAAGTTAATTTCTTAACCGTTGCTGTCAGCATTGCTTAAGTAAATTTGAAGAATTCAGTGAGCACCTGTTTTGTTTTACTGGAGCTGGCGTGACCAAAACTGTCAAATTTACCTTTGGTTAGTGGCATCACTATCATGGGTTTCATGAAATGCAAAAGTAACTTTGACAGCCCAACATGAGAAAAGGACATTTCGATTACCACAGTCACATCTTCTTCGAACACTTGCAGTTTATTCCAACTGGGTACTTGCCCTACAGTCATTTAAACACTTGAGAGACCTCAGTGAGAATGCATTTGGTCTAATCTTTGCCATCTCCTTAATTGTACAAAGGATATAAGTGAATTAGTAGCAGTTCAGTGAAGATCGAGGAAGAAAGATTGGACAGGTTGGGTCTACATCTGTTGGAGGTTAGAAAGAAAAGAGATGATCTTTTTGAAACATAAACAGTCCAGAGGAAATTGGCAGGCTTAATACAAGAAGGATGTTCCCTCTTGTGTGGGTGACTATAACTAGCAAATACTTAGATGGAAAATAGGATGCCTTTCTGACAGTGTTATTACTAGAATTCTTTTTCCAAAAAAGAGGTGGAGGCTTGGTTATTGAATTAATTCAAAGCTGGGTTAGTTGTTTTTTTTGAAAGATATGGAAGTTAATGCTTATGGACAGTCGACATGAAAATGAAATTGAGACCACAAACAAATCAGCTTTGCTTTTATGGAATCGTGCCACAGGCTTGAAGGGTTGAACAGATTGCTTCTGTTCCTAATTCCTGAAAGCTCCTCTGAAGTGCCTCATTACAAAGATACCAATAAAATTCTTAAATATTTATTCTACCAAAGTTCATCCTGATTGGACTCTGGAATCCATCCAATGATAGATCCCTTTCTTCCATTCTTCCTCATTTGTACAAGGAGCATTACGTTGTGTGGAGAATCTGATCCAGGAATTGGTATAACTACCAAGCTGATGTGTATCCAACTTTCTTTAATAATGAATTGTTTCTAACTTCCTTTTTCTGTGTTAGACTGAACTAAAATTTTGATTTTCTTTTAAGTAGGAGTATTGTTGGTTTTGTTATAATTCGGCTCTCTTCTTGATAAGTCATAAGATCCTATCTGTCTTCTCATGTTGTTCAAAGATGTTACAACATTATTTTGAAGAGGAGGAGGATAGTTCACCATGATCAGTGTTAATCCATTAGATACAAAAGATCTGGAATTAATCACTTTGCTGTTTATAAGACCTTTATTAAGAAGGGTCACTGGACCCAAAATGGTAACTCTCTTTTCTCATCATAGATGCTGCCATATTTATTGAATTTTCCTGCAATTTCTGCTTTTGTTCAGAATCATACCAACGAGGTATTATCCCTGTTCTAGCTGATGTAGGTTCTGGGCATACTTTCTTGCCCTGTCCTGAAGTAAAGTTGTAAAATCGGAGCATGGGCTTTGGTTTCACAACTGACAACAAATCCAGAATCCTACCTGGAGAAGAAGAAAAACTGATGTGAAAATCATATCTGTTAGATTTCAAAAATATTATTTAAAATTTCTGAAACTTCATTGCATCAAGTGTATGAGAGTGTTTAATACGTATTTTGAGCTCTTGTGGTGCAGTGTAGTGTCCCACCCTCTGAGCCAGGTGACCTAGGTTCAGGTCCCAACTACTCTTGACCTGTGTGATAGCGTGTCTGATCAGGTCGATTGGAAAATCTAAAATACGTTCTGTTCATTGTGGATCTTTGTTAAAAAAAAATCTGTTGCTTGTTGTATTAGCGTTGATGCTAGAGTGTAGACTGTGTTTCTTTGTCTTAATTTCATACCTTAAGTATTCTTGCAAAACTCGCTTGGCCAGTAGCACAGAGAAATGCAACACCATGCTATTTTAGGAAACCCTCTACCTTTAAATATTCTGTGGTTTGCACTCTAGTGTTGCCTTATTAATGTGAACTGATTTAAACAAAGCAATAGATTTATTAGATTGCACAATATTATCTTCTGAAGAAGCAGACCAGCTTGTTTTTAATCTCCCTTCCACTGCCTTTATTAGTTGTTCTTGTCTTCTAGGAATATGAAGATGCCACCGTGGCTGATTCTTCTCAAAATTTCCTTCCTTTTTACTGCATATATGACTCAGAACTAAGGAATTTCATACCTATCACCCATTTTCCTTCTGCCATCTTTTGCACATTTAAAATCAAAGCTTGTTGAAACCTTTTCTCTACATTTTGATTTATATATAGCTTTCTTGTATTTTTTGTTTTGACATTGTTGTTCTGTTTAATGGACCTCAACTATTCATCTAGACTCATTGGGCATGAACTTGGATTCTGTAGCAGCCTGGAGTTCAGCTCCTTTGTGTACGATCTGGGTGAAATAAATGACCTCCACACTACCACTGTAAGCTAATTTAATTCATATTGAGGAAGATATTGGCAGGTGCAGAGCTATCTTTTGCTAGATTTATGCAAGCAAGCATATCATGATGTCCATCAGTGTGCAGTGATGATTTATAGTCAGTGCTGCCATCTTGGAGTTCAGTTCTCCAGCTGACATCTCTCTTAATCTCACAAGGCTGAGTACATATTAAACAGGTGGAATGAGCCCCCATCATTGGATCATCAGCTACGAGCAATTGGTTTAAATTGACAGCTATTTGGTGAGTTCTTCTGTTGCTTTAAGTTGTAAGATTTACAGGGAATAATGTGTCAAATACTGATGACAGTTTGCACACGAAAAGGTTTCTGTGCAAGGTATTTGCTACTCATCATAGTGCACAGTTGGACATTTGGAAAAGTGCATGACTGGGAGAAAGGTCTCAGCCCTCCATGTTTATGTAATCTTCTCCAATACTGCAACCCTTTGAGCTATCTGCACAGCTCCTTAATTCTGACCCCTTGAGCCACCCAATTTGAATTGCTCCATCATTGGTGGCTGTGCCTTGAGCGACTAGACTTGACACTCTGAAATATTCAATTTAAACTTCTCTGCCTTTCTACTCCACTTTCCTCTTTTAAGAAGTTAAGACATGCGAGCAACAAGAAGCCATTAGACCCACAGCTGATCTAATTATAAAGTTGCATCTCCTTTCCTATCTGCTCCCCTGTAACCTCCCCTCTGTCAAAGTTTGACTTACTTGTAGAACACAAATCTGACTAACTCCATCTTGATTATATTTAATTACTCCACTTCTTGAAATCTATATCTTTGAATAAACATTTGTCCATCTTCCCTAATAATACTGGTGTATGGCTTGGTGTGCAATTTTACTTCATTAAAATTCTCTTGAAGAGCTTTGAGTTTTTAAAATTAGATTAATGTAAATACAAGGTAGGAGAAAGTGAGGTCTGCAGATGCTGGAGATCAAAGTTGAAACTTTATTGCTGGAACAGCACAGCAGGTCAGGCAGCATCCAGGGAACAGGAGATTCGACGTTTCGGGCACAGGCCCTTCTTCAGTTTCCTGAAGAAGGGCCTGTGCCCGAAACGTCGAATCTCCTGTTTCCTGGATGCTGCCTGACCTGCTGTGCTGTTCCAGCAATAAAGTTTCAACGTAAATACAAGGTATCTTTGCTGAATGTACAGAGGCCATGCGGCACAGGCCAAGATGTTAGAGGATGGAGGAGGAGGAAGCAAGTAGGTATTTCAACAAGAGTCAAATCAGGAGCAGTTCTCCTGCCGAGATTGAAGACCTTCTTACTGGAACAGCGGGGGAAGAGACACAACAATTTCGACAGACCCTTTCAGCTGAAATTATATGTGAAACTTTAATTGAGGTACTACAATCCCAGTGACCAAATAACCAATAATTCCTTGCTTTACCTGTCCTCTCTCGTTGACCAGTGCAGCATCATCTTGACCACAATGCACAAAATAATTACTTAAAACCAAACTTACAAATGAAATCATTACCTCATGCTTGTCTGGATTGAGTTCAATTTACCATATTTCTGCCTACCTGACCAGTTCATTGGTAGCTTTCTATAGCATACTAATTAGCAATTTTTGCATTAATCTGCAAACTTCCTTACTTCACATACCGTGCCAACATTGATACATTATTGAGCTTTCTCACACTCCACTGGAAGTGATAAGTGTGTCTCCTTGTCAAACAGAAAATTTCCTTTTGACCTCTTGATTGTCTGTTGGGACCATATAGATGCCCTGACATCCCACTCTGTACCCATCTTCCTTTAGCTGATCTTCAAGAGAGACATACATTCAAAATTGTATCCTTCAACTCCAGTGTGTTCTTAATGAGATCTTTCGAACTAGGCCACAAATAGGAGGAGACAAAAAAACTGCAGATTCTGGAATCCAAGATAGATAGGCAGGAGGCTGGAAGAACACAGCAAGCCAGGCAGCATCAGTAGGTGGAGAAGTTAACGTTTCAGGTGTAACTGAAGAATGATTAGGAGGAGAGCAGGGTTCCTGTTCCACACTCCTTATATGTTTCACCTCTGTATGTGTATAGTATTGAGCTCAGAGATTCTGTCATAAATGTCCTTGTTTTGACCTATCTTGTATGTTCTTTGATAGTTTGGAAGTCTCATCCCTTTTCTTTACAGAAACATAACTGCTTGGAACCCTTTCTATCTCAAACTTCAATGCTTTCCACACTCTGAAGCTGATTTATCTTTGTTGTTGTTTCCATTTTACCTGTGACAAATTGAACTTTGGCTTGCTTGTGATTTGTACAAAAGCCACTTGTAGGTGACACGAAGAGCGTGTGTGTGCATAGAGAAAGCCAACATCATTGGTAAGTGATGGAAAGCAAGAGGCAGGCTCAAAGATGGCGCTGCAGGAAGAAAGGTTTTACAGACTTCCAAACAACCTTTTTCATTAAAAAAAAAAATAGAGTGGATTAATGTGATTGGCTTTCTCTGCTCATGGTACAGGCTTCTCAGCCTTTGTTCTTGTTTGGGCCCTGGCTGCTATGTCAGTGGCACATGATGATGACATCACAGGCCCAGCCATTTCCTGTGCCTGACCTAACGCAGCAACCCGGCTGCGCGTGCTGCATCTGTGTATCAGTGCCACTGATTTACCATTATGGATCATCATTCCATTTTAGCTTAGCAAAATTGATTTTCCTTCTGTTAAAAATTGTTAACAGAGTCTCCTTCCAAAACACTAAACCTATCTGAGTCATGTCACAACCATTAAAATGTTCTCTCCCACGTATACTCCTTCCACCTTCCCAGCATCATTCCTGAAGTCAAGTCTAGAACTGTCGCTTGTTGAGTTTGTCAGGTACTGGCTAAAGGTTTCAGCTAAATGTGCAGTCACAGTGCCTGAAATCTGGCTATTAGAAAACTCAAGCTATCTGAAAACTGGCATTTTTAAAAGTTGCCATTCATCATTATTAATTGTTATGAAATGAACAAAGTAAGTTACTGGGACAATTTGACTAGGTGCAGCAGTGACACAGTGATGCACCAGAGCTTGTTATTGGCTTCATGCACTGCTCATTTCGACCCCACCTGACCTGGCTTCACTTGCATGCCTTTAGTTTGAATCCAACTTGATTGGCGAGTTGCATACTTTATTATTTAATTTTTTCAACTGTTGTTCCTTGCTTATTATGTGTTCTTTATAGAAAGAAGTTTATTTGTTTGATTTCACGTTCCTTTTTTTAAATAATTTAAGGTTCTGGTTTCTGTCTGTGAGAAGTGATCTGAAGTCTGACACAGACGGGATCCTGAAATTGCTGATTTTGAGTTATATCCTGTATTCAGATTTCTGTGTACCTCCATACCTTTCACCCTGATTTTAAGCCTGTTAACACTGAAGTAGTTGGAATTCCCTGTAATTGTCATTTTCTGTTTCTTGACTTCTCTACAGTTTCCCAATTTTGTTGCTCTATTGATGACTTGAATTTAAAAAGAGACACTCCCAACAGTGTGATCACTCCTTTTTGTTCCTCATCTGAAGCTCACTCTAGCATTTCCTGTTCACAGGATCTGAGTCTGTGTAGCAGTCCTCCTATGTGACCTTGACTTCAATGAATTGGCACCTGGACTGGCACCTCTGCGCTGGCTGCAGGCTATTTGTGTCTCACCATATGCTTATCCAACTTCAGTGCTCTCCTCTAAAAGTCTTGCAATCTCAATGTCTGAGCTACTTGCTTCCACTATGAATCTGAATGGTGATGTGGCTTCATTCACAATCTTATTGGTGTTTCTTCACTGCTTCGCCAGTTTGCATTCCTTGTAATATTTGAAAGGAGAGAGGCATAAGAAAATAGGCTGTGGTGCAGGGAGGGGTGGTGGTTGGGAGAATTAAGAAATACATGCTCTCTTGAACTGAGAAAAAGAGAGAAAAGTATGTCACTGAGGATTGAGCAACTTGTTGTGATGATGTGTCTGTCGTAATTATGGAGTTGGCAGTTATTGCAAGTTGCAAAAGCTGGTTGTGAGGCTTATAATGGTGCTGCGTGTATGGGGATGAGGTGTGGAAGACAAATGTGAGGCATGAGTCGTGTTTAATAGAGAATGTTGTTGGGTGAGTGCTGAACGGGGATGCAGTTAATTGTGCAGTGCCTGAGATGAGTGATGCAATTGTTAGTATTTGGCATTTGAGAATGCATTCATTGACCTTCACCACTTGTGTGGTCATTGACCTTCTGTGGGGATGCATCCTCAAGACTTGTGTTCTGGATTGACTTCCAGGGCTGCCTATTTTCCACACAGTCCACCAAAAGTTTCAATGCAGTATCTCAAAAACTCCTGAATCCCATCACATATTGTGCCGTTCTTCACTGTTTCCAAGGTCCACTTGCTAGGACCAGTTCCGGCTATAATATAAGATGTGCAGGCTTTCTTTAAGCAGTGCAGACAAACCTCAGGCAGTGTTAGATAGTTCAATTTTGGTTTGTCTGCCCATGTGTCCAGCCAATGAGATCACTCTTAGTGCTTGCTGCACAGAGCAATCATTCTTGTGAGCAAACAGCATGAAGTTGGCATACAGCCTACATTTCAATCAATGGATGTGGATTAATCACATATTGCTATCCTTGTCTCCTTTATCAGGAGCTATCCAATTTACCCTCCATTGTCTCTTTAAATATTGCAATTAGGACCATATTTTGAGCACCTTCAGATAAATAGCTGACATCATAATTTTGAATAAAAATGCTTTAATAATGGTGGGAGTCACAGTGGTATTTATAAAAGCTCAATTATTAATATGCGAGTCACGTTCTGTTTCTCTGCCACCAAATTAAACTAAGACTTGTTTTCTACAGTATGGCCAGCCTTTCACTTTGTATGATATTTACAGTGTGATGATCAAGTCTGTGTGAAAGATCCCGTGGTATAGCTCAGCTGCCCTGTAGAGCATTAGCATTCATGAGATTAATTCTCTTGCTTTGATTTGAGAAACGTATGAAGAGAACATGGTCTGAGCTATTTGTGGGGTGTGGGGGTTGTATCATCATGAGTGGTGAGTTCCTTACAGGGAAGTTTATGCCTTCCTCATACTTCATCTCCAAATTCTCCTCCCCCAAATGAACAGGTAATATTTATCTTTCAGTGACCCACTCTCAGTGACCCTGTTCTCTTATATGAACACTACATCAATGCTCATCCCCCCAATCCATGCCAGCCATGACAGCTCTCCAGCTCACGTCACATGTCAATCCATAAAATGCTTCTGGTGCTCCTGATTTAAAGTGTTGGCACTTTCTTTCATTTTGTTTGCCCTGTTAGTTTAGCTGGTGCAAGAAGTTCCATTCACTTGTTGAGCAGAGACTGTAAGCTCCAAACAGCCATTGAGGTAGCTAGACCGTGGCATGTGATGACTTACTGACTTGAGGTCAGTAATGATGGTCCCTCCCACTGTTGAAGGCAGGCCTTTGGACATGTCACCATGCCTGTCAAATTGGACTTATTGGTCATAACATGCTGTCTCCTATATTGTATTGATGGTCTGCAGCAAAACTGAAGTGTCTTGTCCAGTTTCAAAACTGGGCTAAATGTATGGAGACCCTGCAGTGCTCAAACATCAGGGGACCCCCAATCTTACCTCCCCAGATGTGTCTGAGAGAATTTAAAGCACAATGTTTGGGATTAGCTTGGCTGAATGTGTTGTCAGAAAGGTAGCGCGCTTAGGCAGCAAAACGCTTTTGGATTGAAATTGAGATTTATTGCCAGTTTTCACTTTCATAGCTTTCAGCCTTCCAGATGTCACTACAAGCTATTTGGCCATCATTGGAAGTTTGGGTTGTGACACTGCCAGGGTGTCTGTCTCAATCTTGTAGAGATCGACAGAGTAGCTGCAAAGAGGGATGTTCCTCTCGGCCGCGGGACCTAGAATCAGAAGCACAGTCTTGGAATAAGGATTGAAATGAAGAGCAATTACCTCACTCAGATTATTGTAAATCTTTGGAATTTCCTTTTCTAGAGGTCTGGGAAAGCTCAGCCATTCGAAAAGTTCAAGGGAGAGATTGAAAGATTTCCAACAATTCAAAAATCAAGGGGTCAGCTGATGTTCAGGTAAAAGATCAGTCTCCTAATTGCCTGCAGAACCCCCTTCCCTTCCTTATATTTAATCAGCATGGGGGAGATTTCAGGAGGTCCACCCACCCATGAATCAATAGAAACCTTTGGAGTGGCAGTTAATGGCATTTGTCCACCTCCTCCCACTGCCACTAGGATTTTACTCCCAACCTCTTTGGAGCGACAGCTTGGTGGGTTATCTTGTGGGGTGGGGAATTGCTTCCTTTATATGATCCCATTGCCCATCCGAGCCTCTCCTCATCAAGATCTTCCCAGTCTTTCTGCCCTTTGAAAGCCACCTGGATATTTTACCCCCAGCTGTAAAGCCATGGCTGGAGCCTGTATACGACAGGCCAGTATGTTCCTCCAATGTTTATCGAGGGATTTTTATCGCCCACGTCACTGGGTTTAACTTACTAGTTCTTGACTACTGTGCTGTAGGGGATGTTACACCCATGAGAAAACAGAAAGGTCAGTGTCTCATCCAAAACATTACCTCCAACGGTCTGCTACTATTGCATTATTACATTGAGTGACAGTCCACTTTTTTTGTGCTCAAGTCTCTGATAAACCTTGAACACCAAGGTTTTTTTCATGTAACCTCTTTTTCTGATCAAACTGTTCAGAGATAGAGTCATACAAATGTACAGCACAGAAACAGACCCTTCGGTTCAATTTATCCATTCTGACCATTTGTCTGAGATAAATCTGTCTCATTTGCCAGCATTTGGCCCATATTCCTTTAATCTCTTCCTATTTGTATACCCATTCAGATGCCTTTTAAATTCTGTAATTATACCAGCCTCCACCATTTCCTCTGGTAGCTCATGCCATGCATGTACCATTTTCTGCGTCAAAAAGTTGCTCCTTAGGTTCCTTTTCAATCTTTCCCCTCTCACCTTAAACCTATGCCCTCTGGTTTTGGACTCCCCCACCCCAGGAAAAAGACCTTGTCTATTTACCCTATCTGTGCCCCTCATGATTTTGTAAATCTCTGTAAGGTCGCCCTTCAGCCTCCGATGCTCCAGGGAAAACAGCCCCAGCCTATTCAACCTCTGCCTACAGCTTAAACCCTGCAACCCTGGCAACATCTTCATAAATCGCTTTCTGAACCTTTTCAAGTTTCACAACATGCTTGCAGCTGATTGGACTTGAAGCTGAACCTCCAACTACTGTACCACAGAGGGCCCAACCTGAAAGCTATTATCTCAGAAGTAAGAGTGGTACCAACTGTGTCATGACTGATACCATTTTCCTTGTCATCTTATCCGTGGTTTAGAATGACCTGGGTTAGTTGTGTCCCCCTGCTCATAATAGCCAGCCTGCAACCTTTAGTTATATGCCCGAAATGTCGATTCTCCTGTTCCTTGGATGCTGCCTGACCTGCTGCGCTTTTCCAGCAACACATTTTCAGCTGCAACCTTTAGTTGTTTACCGCTCTCACCAAAGCTTCAAGTGTAATTTATAGGGTCACACAACAACCTCCCCAACACCATCATTTTTCTCGTGAAGACTTTCTCAAGATATTTTTGTGAAAATATCTGTTGAATCTCTTTATATTACTGTAATTGACCCCATGCCACCTCACATTTTTGGTATAATTGAAATGTAATTGTTGATCCTTGTCCCCCTTACAGGAGCCGTTGCTTTGAAATTGTTGGAGATAACCTGGCCAGGACCTTTATGCTCAACTCTGTGTTTACATAATTTACAGAATGTGCTTTCCATCACCTGCCAGCTCCAAAACTCTGAGCAATGACCAAAATGCTTCTTCTTAGAAATCTGTCTCCCTCTCCTGTGGCTGTTGTGTTTGGCATAGTGGTATCATTCACATCCTCAAGGATTTAGGCTCCAATCCAGACCTTTTAAGTACCAAATTTAAACTGACATTAATGGAAATGAAAGGTGTGGACAAAATGCATGGCTTTCAGATAGGGGCTAAATTATTTTTTCCATAACCTGGTCGAAAACTTCCCTCTGCTCTTCATTCATGACTGCACAACAGCATGAGATGGGCTCATGTGCACACAATAGCGATTCGTTTGCTGCACTTTTCAGGCATTTTATGTTACTGTCGCTGCATCAGATTTCAGTGTATTTGGTGTGTTTGTCAAACACATAGAGTCATAGAGATGTACAGCACGGAAACAAACCCTTCAGTCCAACTCGTCTATGCTGACCAGATATCCCAACCCAATCTAGTCCCACCTGCCAGCACCCGGCACATATCCCTCCAAATCCTTCCTATTCATATACCCATCCAGATGCCTTTTAAATGTTGCAATTGTACTAGCTCAGCCCCAGCTTGTTCAATCTCTCCCTATAGCTCAAATCCTCCAATCCTGGCAAAATCCTTGTAAATCTTTTCTGAACCCTTTCAAGTTTCACAACATCTTTCCGATAAGAAGGACACCAGAATTGCACGCAATATTCCAACAGTGGCCTAACCAATCTCCTGCACTATGACCTCCCAACTCCTGTACTCGGTACTCTGACCAATAAAGGAAAGCAAACCAAATGCCTTCTTCACTATCCTATCTACTTGTGACTCCACTTTCAAGGAGCTATGAATCTGCACTCCAAGGTCTCTTTGTTCAGCAACACTCCCTAGGACCTTACCATTAAGTTTATAAATCCTGCTAAGATTTACTTTCCCAAAATGCAGCACTTCTCATTTACCTAAATTATACTCCATCTGCTACTTCTCAACCCATTGGCTCATCTTGTCAAGATCCTGTTGTAATCTGAGGTAACCCTCTTCGCTGTCCACTACACCTCCAATTTTGGTGTCGTCTGCAAATGTACTAACTATACCTCTTATGCTTCATCATTGTTTAATGCTTTACTTGTCCAGTGAATACATCAGAATTGTATTGTCCAACTTATTTTGTTCCCCACTTGTTGCTGAATGTAAACTAACACCTTGAAAATGACTTTCTGTTAAATTAGGAAACTTTCTACTCAGGACTCCTTTGGTATGACACATGTTCCCGTTTTCTCCCCATGGGTAATGGTATGTTGCTTGCTATTTTTTGACATACCAAAGTTTGAGATGGCTGCAACCTTGATACTTGGGAGACATTACATGATGTAGAGCAGTAAATGATCTGTGTCTTGGTTGATCTGTTCAGTGAAGTGCAGTGATCTCCAATAGGACAGCAGCGCTATGCTGAAGTAATTTTAGAGGGAATCTGTCTCCAGTTGTTTATTATGAAAATTAAGGTTGCAAGCTGAATTCACCTAGAGGTGGTAACTTGTCAACATGCTTCTGAATGTATAGACTCTGATGATTGTGAGTTAATTTGACTAATTTCTGATGTTTTGAACTATTAAAATATTAGGAGGGTAGAGCTTTGAAACCCCTAAAGAAAATACAGCTAATCCATGTGAGAGTGTAATGTTCAGGTGTGGCTCCAAAGTGTCAGTGATATTTAAAACCATGATTTTGTACCTATCAAAAAAGAACTTGTTGATTTATGCCTGTTTTTAATTCTAACTAGACAGTGTTAAATACTGAACTAAATCCAAGAAAGGCGACTTCATGGTCACTTGCTGCAACTATAACAGTATTCAGTTTTTCTTGGATACTGTTCAGTTCAAAGGTATGGTTTGCTTCAGATATTGTGATAGCTTTTCATAAGTGGGTACAATTTAAGACCCACTTACACATCTCTAAGTCTCTTGAATAATGAGAATTCACTTAAAATATAGATTTCACACATGGAGTTGACATCTAGAAACTGATAATAAGCAATCGTTTACCAGATAAACTAAATCAATTGTTTACATATGATAAGCATAATGTTTATATGATAGCTATTTCATTTTTGCCTTGTTCTCAGAAGATATTATATATTGGGCCGAAGTTCGATTGTTCCCAGCAACATTTCTTTATCCGATAGAGCTATTGCTTATATGCTGAAAAGTATTTAGAAAAGAAGAAAACTGTAAATATTGGATATCTGAAATAACTGAAAATAATGGTAAGAGTCAGCAAATCAGGCAGAATGCATGGAGCAAGGAAGGCAGGGTTTAGGAGATGTTATTTGGGTCACTAATACTTTTTCACATTCCTGCACATATTAGCCTTCGAGTGATCACTGGCAATCCGTGGGGATGAGGCACCATCTTCCCCTCACCTTACTGTCACCAGCGTAAGCAAACTGAAACGTTAACTCCTTGCAATAACCCGTGAGTGCTAAGGCCAATTGTAGTGTCCCTATTGCTTTAACAAAGACTGGTAAATTGAAGTTAGGCCATGCGTACATTGTGTGGTTGATTCTACATAAGCAGTTCATTTATTAACTGTATCAGTTAGATGGGTTATTATTTCATAAACTTTGCTTCATTGAAACACAAAATTTTGTTCTTTAACCACCTGACTTCTACTTTGAATGTATACAAACTATGTCATTCCTAAGTGAAAAGATGGATAAGAAAGATGGATACATTGCACAACTCTGCTTTGTGAATGGTAGCCAAGTTACTGTGGAAAGAAAAGTGTTGGAGACATGACTTAGGTTAATTCATCTTGAATTAATCAAAATTCATGTTTCACTTTGTAAAGAAGGTTAAGTGATATCATTTAATCTTGTACAGTTCATGTTTCAGTCATTTCAATACCCATTAAACACAATAGGCATGATGGCACATTCAAACCAGCTCCATTATGAGGAAGAATAATAATAAATGGATCAAATCTAAGACATGTTATACATTACGACCAATATAATAACTTGTGATCATCCATTTGGGATGTGACCACCAGTGTTAGATGCAGCAAGTAAATACAGAATATTTCAGAATTTCAGAGTAGATAAGTCAAAAAAGACAGACTAATATTTTATTCTTGGCTATTGAATTAAACTTAGGTGAGAATTTATTTATTCACATTAAATATTAGAATGTTATTATTTTGATTTGTTAATTGAGTCTCTGTCACGGATTGATCTGATTGATGTTTGGCCCTGGGCATTTAATTTCCAGAATCTGGACTTTATTGTTCCATAAAATGACAGCATTTGTTGTCCTTCCTTATTGTCCTTGAACTGAATATCTTGCTCAGCCATTTCAGAGTGCAGTTAAGAATCAATCATATTATTGTGGGTCTGAAACCGCATGTAGGCCAGAGCAGGTAGGGATGGCATTAGATATTTCAAGGCAGAGTCAAATGTGATGATGTATGTAGCTGGGAGTTACATATTTCAAAGAGTGCCTATTCACAATGGAATAAATAAGAAATAACTTCCATTTATATTGGTTCTTTCTCCACCTCAGGCCAATGCAAACTGCTTCACACCTATTGAAATACATGTAGTCCAGACACTGACATCTAGTCAGCCAATGTAGCTGCCAATTTGTACGCAGCAACATCCTATGGTCAACCAATAATTAACCAAAAAAACCTGTTGTAGCTTTGTTGGTTGAGGAATAAATGTTGATCGAGGTAATAGGAAAATGATAGTGATCTTTGAATAGTTCCATGGGAGGTTTTACTGGAAGCAATATCAACACCACTGACATGTAGCATTCCATGCACACTGAAGTAGGAGCTAAGTTATATGATCAAGTCTTTGGAGTGGAATTCTGACTCGAGAGATGCAAGTGCTACCACTGAAACAAGGCTACCAGTGGTGAGTAACATGATTCTTACCTGTACAGGACATTGTAGTGAAGCATGTGATGTGAATGACCTATATTCTACAGTATCGCAGTCTCTAGATAGTTAAATTAGTTGTAAACAAGCTGCTTTATTCCTTCTGTGGACATTCTTAAATACATTTTGAATTTTGAGTCTTAGTTTAATTTTAAAATGCTAGTTGGTCAGTCTACACCTCAAGCCCCAGTGACCTGAATTTGAAGTGCCTGAAAAATCTGAAGTGCCTAACCTCAACAAAAGGAAAACTTGATCTGTTGTGTTGTCAAACAAATTTCAGTTTAGGTGTGCCAATCTCTATCCAAGTGGGTTTGGAAGGTAATATCACTTTACAAACTTTTGAACGTATTGCAGAAGATTTACAAATCCACTTACAGATTCCTTTTTTTTCCGCTGTTTCGAAATTAATGACTGGCATCAATTGTGATATTTTAGAGTAATCTGATGTCCTGTGAGGTGGTCTGATTTTGCACATTCTGATATTGTTCAGTTGTTCAATATTTTTTTCAAGTGAGCCATGACCTTTTGCAATGAACTTTGAACTGGCATTGATTTTTTTTTGCATGCTATTAAGCATAAAATATATATCTTGTGTAATCTCTATTAGTGGATTGTTCAAAATGGAGGAGAACTTGGCTTGGTTGAGACCAAATTAATTTGTATTTTCTTTCTGGGTTTTAGACTTATTTGAAAACCCTCTGAAAGTAGTATGCAGTATGATAGCGTTTATAGGCCTTGGATTTCTCGTTATGATGTAGTTCATGTTTATTTGCCTGTGACATAAGGTATTTATGCAAGGTAATGCTAATGAACAGATGTTAATGAGCAGCATGCAATTACATATGCATTACATCAGCCAGTAATATTTTGCAAACATACTTGCTTTAATGAATAACAACCATCTTGCTTTGCATTGCACTGGGAGTTGATGGGAGTTGACAGGCAGTGTATTGACTTTCACTAGATTACGTTGGTATTGAGTTTGGCAGTGAAACCAGATAGGGTCAATCAGCTATGACACTGAGCTGCCCTTGTTGCTGTCTTTGTTATATGAAAGCTGTAGATCAGTTTCAGATAAGATTTCCTTTGGAACACAAAATGAAAGGAGTCTAAGGCAATTAATAGTTCTGTGTACATGTGGGCTCCCCCAGTACAGGGATTTAGATGTGACTCAGAAACATTTCTTACATCAAATCTCAAGCAGAATTCCTCAGAGCCAAGCTTGATTATCATATGTCTTAATATCTGTGATGTACATAGTTAACTGCAAGAAATACATATGAATTAGGAGCTTGAGAAGGCCACTTGGCCCCTTTCGAAATTCCTTCACCTTTTGATGAGATCCGAGCTCATATGATTCTCTCCTACCCCGATAGCCTTTCCCTGTCTATCTCTGTATTAATATGTTTCAAAGAGTCCACTTACAGGCGTTTTGAGGGAGAGAGTTCCAAAGACTCATGATCCTCAGTGAGAAAAAAATGTCCTTCTTTGCCTTAAATGGGCAATTCTTTGTTAGTAAACAGTGTCCCATGGTTCGAGACTCTCCCACAAGAGGTAGCACCTCTCCATATGCAGCTTGTCAAACACTGCTCAAAATCTCAAATCTTTAAATTCAGTCACCCATTCCTCTTCTAAGCTCTAGCAGATACAAGCCTAGCCTGTCTAACATTTCCTCATTCCAGGTACTAGTCTCGTAGATCTTCTCCAAACTACTTCAGATGTAGCCTCAATATTGCCTTGAGTAACTGAAGCAGAACTCCACTACCTTTGTTTTTATTTCCATCAGAATAAAGAATAGCATTCTATTAGCTTTCCTAATTACTTGTTGTACTTGCATACTAACCTTTCATAATTCATGTATTAGGATATCATGTTTACCCTGTATCTCAGAACTCTATAATCTGTTATCTGTTAGTTAACATGCTTCTTTCTTAATTCTTCCTGCCAAAATGGACAATTTCACACTTTCCTACATTATATTCCATTTGCTGGATCCTTGCCCACTCACTTATAACCTTTTTCTATCCCTTTGTAGCATCCTTGTGTCCTCTTTCATAATTTACTTTCCTAATAAAAGCAAAAATACTGCAGATGTGAAGATCTGAAAAAAAAACAGAAAATGCTTGAAAAACTCACCAATTCTGGCAGAATCTGTGGAGACAGAAACACAGCTAACATTTCGAGTCCAGTAACTCTTGCTTTGGAATTTTCATTCCTACTTATCTCTGTGTCATCAGAAAATTTGACAAGCATACCTTTGTGGTAATATGAGTGGTGGTTGCCACGAACAGAATGCTACAGGTAGCCAAAATGACATTCTGCCTTTCATGTAAATGAGTTACGTGGGATATGAATTTGAGTGCCAGTGTGATGCCAGTGGTATTTGTTGAAAAATCATGAGGATGGGAAGACTTAGGCTGGCAATCAATTTAGCGTTTCGGTTGGTAGTGTGGCAACTTTCTGTGTAATGAAAGCTGCATCTTATGACTACACGGCACCCTTAACAGAAATAACATGTTCGTTTGCTGCGCCTGTTTCAACTCAACAAAACATAGGAAAAGCAGGAGGCCAGTCAACTCTTCAAGCCTATTCTGTCATTCAGTGAGATCATGGCTGATCTAAGGCCTAACTTCATACATCCACCTTTGGCTCTTATCCTTCAATATTCTTGCTTAAAAAAAAATGACTATCTCAGGTTTAAGTTTAATAATTGAATTAGCGTTGATTGCTGTTTGATGAAGGGAGTTCCAAACCTCTGCTACTCTTTGCACGTGGAAGTGCTTTCTAACATCTCTCCCTAATGACGTGTCCCTAATTATTAGGCTACGGCCTGGTTCTAGAATCATCAACTAGTGGAAATAGTTTATCTACCTTGTGTTTGCTTGTTAACATCCTGAAGCCCCAGATTAGATCATCCCTTAACCTTCTACATTCTAGTGAGTAAGAGCCTAATTGCTCATCTGAAGTCCTGAAGTCCAGGTATCAACTTTATAAACCTGCTTTGAACTACTTCCAGGACCAAAACATCCTTCCTAAATTGTGATGCCCAGATCCTGCTCACAATACTCTATGTGAGGTCTAACAAGGGATTTGTATAACTGCAGCATTACACCTGCGTCCCTATACTCCAGCCCTTTAGATGTGAAGGCCAGCATTCCCTTAGCCTTATTAAGTATTTCTGCAACTGTTCTTGATTTTTAAAGAATCCCTGAACTCCCAAATCTAATTAGACATAGACTGCATTTAGCTTAGGGCTTCCTAAAAAACACCTTGATCTATCCTTTTCAGTTTGAAATGAATAACTTCACAGTTGCCTATATTGAAATCCATCTGCTACAGCTTTGCCCAGTTACCTGATCTGTCAATATTCTGTTGTAATTTTATGATGTCATCAACACTGCCTGCAATACTGCTCAAGTTTATGTCATCAGCAAATTTGGATATTTGTCTTTTTATGCCATTATTCAAGTTGTTAATGAACATTGAGAATAATTGAGACCCCAACACAGATCCCTGTGTGACAACACTAGTTTTATCCTAATGATGTGCGTACCTGTCTGTCACTCCAACTCTCTATTTCTTGTCACTCAACCAATGTCGTAGCCATGTCAGTAATTTGCCCTCAGTTCCTTAGGCTTCTGTTTTAGCCAACATTTTCTTGTGTGATACTTTACCAAAAGCCTCTGAAAGTCCACATAGCGAACATCTATTGACTTACTGCTATCTCCTTTGTCACCTCTTCAGAGAATTCTGTGACCTACCCTCCATGAATCCATGCTGACTTTCTTTGATCAGCTGAAATTCTGCGAGATGCTCAGTTACCCTATCCTTGATTACAGACTCCAAGAATTTTCCCACTACAGTTGTTTATCTGTAATTCCCTGGTTTCTCTTGTGTTGCCCTTCTTAAAGAGCGGAGTAACATGAGCAACTGTCCAATCCAGCAGGACAACTCCTGGATTCAGGGAATTTTGAAAGATTATGATGAGGACATCGGCAATGTGTTCTCCTCTATCTTTCAACATTTGAGGATGGAAGCCACCAGGTCCTTTTTTCAGATCAGCCATGATCTCACTGAATGACAGAACAGGCTTGAAGAGTTGGCTGGCCTCCTGCTTTTCCTATGTCATTCTTCAGTTTCATTGATTTATCCATTATTGATGATTTACTTAACCCTTTTTTTTATTTCTGTAGGACCTTTGGCAGGCTGTCCTCACTTTCTGCTGTGAATACTGACGCAAAATAATCACTCCTCTTGGTCATTGACAATATCCCCAATCTCAGTCTTCAGTGGGCTATTAATACTCTTAATTAAGTATTTTATCTTGATATAACTATAAAATCTCTTATTGCCTTTATGCTCCTTGCAAGTTTCATTTCATTATCCTTTTAGCTGCTCATATAAGCCGCTTTGTAGCCCTTTATTGGTCTTTGTATTTGTCCCATTCTGTGAGATCCGTACTATTCTTTTTGTTTTTATAAGACTTTTTAAAAATTTCATGCTGTCTCTTACCACCTTAGATATTGATAGCTATTTTGTTTTGTGGGGTAGAGCTGTTCTTCCTCGGGGGTACAAACTGCATCTGAATGGCATACATGGCTCTTTCAACACCCTATACTGTTCCTCACTTGTTTCATGGTTTACGTGGATAGTCTCTGCATCATCTCAGTAAAGCCTCCCTTACTTAAATCCAAAATTGTGGTATCCGATCTTTGCTTTACCTCTTACAAGTGCTAAGTGAAACTCAATTGTGTTATGATTGCTGTTTGACAAATGCTCATGAACAAATAGGTCACAAATTAAGCCAAGCTCACTTGAGCAAATATTGCTTGTCCCCTTGTCACACCCAAGACATATTGCCATAGGAAACTATCAAGTACACAATCTAGAAATTCATAGCCTTTCTGGCAGGTGCTTGCCTTTTTCTCCCAGTCTATGTTAAAATTAAAATTCCCCCATTAATACTACTTTGCCTTTGCAAAATAGTTGCCTAATTTTAGTATTTATATAATCTAGCACTTCTGAGCAGCTCCCTTATACATCACCTGTTGTTTCTTTACAGTTTCTCAGTTCTACCCATAAAATCTCCACTGGGTGCTTTCCCCTCACTACATAATCCCTCACCATAAAAGTCATTCTGTTTCTAATCAGTAATGCTCCTTCATCCTCTCTGCCATTTTCTCTCTCATTCCTGTAAACCTTATACATACCATTCCTTTATTCCTGATGAAGGGCTTTTGCCCGAAACGTCGATTTCGCTGCTCCTTGGATGTTGGCTGAACTGCTGTGCTCTTCCAGCACCACTAATCCAGAATCTGGCTTCCAGCATCTGCAGCCATTGTTTTTACCTCCTTTATAACATACTATGTTTAGTTCCTAGTCCTGATCATTCTGCAGCAATATTTCCATAATGGTTACTTTATCATAGTTTCCAATTTTGAATCTATGCTTGCTGCTCATTTAATTTGTTCCTTACCCTTTGTTCATTTGTATAAAGAACCATCATTTTGGCTTTATACTCTATCTTATCCTTCAAGATCTTTTTATTATTTCTCCCTCCTGTCTTTACTTGGTCCAGTGATTGTCATTCACTGGTTCATTTCTCAGGACAGCCCTGACCAATCAAAGTTAAGCTGCTTCGTTTAGAATTTAAATATGGTTTCACAGTAACTGTCAATCGTGATTAGTTGGTACATTCTTCATGACAGCGCCATGATATTTAAAGGCCACTTGTTGACCAATCAGCATGCTGTCGAAACAATGGTTTTTCGTTCAATTTGTATTCTTGTCAGTTGTCTTGCTGAGTGCAAGATGAAAAGTTTTGATAAAACGTGACTCTTTTTCATGGTAATGATTAAGGATGTGTTAACAGCAAGAAAACGGAAGCTTGTAACTAGGACAAAGTTTCATGAGTTGCTACATTTCTATGTATGCCTTAGAAAGTTGGATGTTAAGTAAAATCCATGAAGAAAATGGAGGCTTTTCAGACTGAAAATGTTGAAACTGTGCTAAAACATTCTAATGAAGAATTGCTTCAAATTGCAAGAGCAAAACGTGTTTCAGACTGGGGTGATCATGAAACAGACCTTTGCTATCATGGGCCTGTCTGTTCCCTATGTCTTCTTTAGTTCATCCAGTCCCTGTGGTGCTTACTTGGAGATCCTGCCTCCTTACTGTATTAGTAATCTGGATTTAGGTATGGTAATGTAATTTGAACTCTGTCTTCTGAATACATTATCATGGTCATGGTTAGAACCATGTCTCTCCAGATACTGAAGATTACTTCTCCTTCAGTCTTCATCTTAAGGTCTTCTAATGTCATGCTTCCATTATTAGTTATGTCAGTAACTGTTTCACTTCAACCCCTTACTCCTCAAAATGAACTTTAACTAACAGCATTCAGAAAATAAATTGTTACCACTTTGACTACTTGATCAGAGCTGAAAAGCTACAGGATTTCTTCTAGACGGCAAAGTGGAGGGCAGTTGAATTAGGTGGAGTTGGGACGAGGGATGTTACAGAGTGGTTGCAGATGTGTTATCGTAGATGCATGTGGATGGTGCAAGACAAACTGTTAAGGATTATATCTCAGAGGTAGGGGGTAGCTAAAACAGCAGCATTGGCAGTTGTACTGACATGCTTTCAGGCTGGCAAACAATGTTAGTTAGATGGGATTTGGAGACATTTCCTTTATTATAGAAGGAACAATTGTATGTTTTTGCATTCACCCTTCACTGAAATGTTGTGCTGCTGCACTCTGGGACTTGGCTGAATTGCAGGCTCAGTTAGTCTTCCCTCCTTTGCATTGTGAAGGACACTGTCTGAGAGCAATCGCAGTTGGGGTTGTTGAAGTGCTGTCAGTGAACTCAAAGCCTCGTAAAGACTCTACCAGTCAACACAATCAACTGGGCCCATATTTGGAAAGCACTTCCAATACGCATTTAGGCCCATTTAGTTTCTTGACTGAGTACCTGCACCCCATAATCATGCTATTTCAGACTCCACACCATTTCCAGGACGCCAGGCCCTTCCCAGTTAACTCCTTCATGCTGCTTATATCACACTGTGTCGTCCCCAGATATTCCACTCCTCCATAAGCCTAACCTCACTCCATAGCCCACCTGAACAAAAGCACACACTTGGTTATGTTAAGCTTCCATGTGAGTCCTTTCCCCTGCTCTCCTCCTTGTGCTATGGAGTTATGCAAACACAATCACAGACTTGGCTCAGAACTGCAGAATGCAAAAAGGCACACCCATCTTTAAACAATTGTGAAACAAATGCCACAACGTTCTCATGTGCCACTGAATTTATCTTGAATAGTGGGCACTATTAAAGCGTGATTCACTCATGGGTGTCTATGCTGTGCAAATATATTACAACTATCAGCCTGTTAAAGGCCAGCTGAATGATTGGCACATTGGAGACATGCCAACAGCTTTATAATTTGCATCCCTCAGCATACCATTGCGATATTAAAACTTTCCGTTCCAGTGAAATTGGTCACCCAGCATGCCACTGTCTCCCATCTTCTGTAAGCCCCATAAATTCTCCAGTTTTATTTATATTAAAAACCCTGAAATATTTACTTATTAGCACGAGACCCATTTATTTTATTCATTCAGAGGACTGTAGGCATCACTGGCTGGTCAGCATTTATTGTCTGTCCCCAGCAGCCCTTAAGAAGGTGGAGGTGAGCTGCCTTCTTGGATTGCTGCAGTCCATTCAGTGTAGTGCTTCTGGGGCTCAGTTTCAGCATTTTGAACCAATAACACTGAAGGAGCAGCGATATATTTCCAAGTCAGGATGTTGTGCAGCTCAGTGGGGAACTTGCAGATGGGGGTATCTGCTGCCTTTGTACTTCTACATGCTAATGGTCGTGGGTTTGGAAGGTGCTCCCTCAGGGCCTTTGATGAATTTCTGCAGTCTGTCTTTTAAATAATACACAAAGCTGTTGCTGAGCATTACTGATGGAGGTGGTCAATTTTGTGTGTCAGTCATGTAGGGTCCTTTGCCCTGGATGGTGACAAACTTCTTGAGTGTTGTCGGATCTGCACCGATCCAGGAAAATGAGGAGTATTCCATCACACTCCGTACTTGTGCCTGTATATGGTGGATGGTTTGGGGAGTCAGGATGTGAGTTAGTCATTGCAGAATTCCCAGCCTCTGATCTGCTGTTGTAGCTGCAGATTTTTTTTATGTTGCTAGTTCAGATCAATGATTAGTCAGTGCTGATCCCCAGGATATTGATACTTGGGGATTCATTGATGGTAATACCATTGAATGTCAAGAGCCAAAGAATAGTTTCCCTCCTGATTGAGATGGTCATTGCTTGCCACTTGTGTGGTAGGAATCAGTTACTTATCAGCCCAATCCTGCATTTTGCCCATGTTGTTTTGATTTGTTGATTTCAGGATGTGAGGAGTTGTTAGTAGTACTGAACATAATACAATCATCAGTGATCATCTCCAATTCTGACCTTATCATGAGGGAAGGTCATCGATGAAGGAGCTACATTTAACCTTTAAGAATAGAGATAAAAACTGTAAATAAGAAGCCAGTGGTATTGAAATAATGTTGATTAGAAAACCTAATCTAAGCGAATATAAGAAAGGAGAAAGGTACATTTTGACATAAATCTTTAATCCATCCCAAAATGCTTCAGCTCGAAAAGTGTTTTCTTTTTTCATCTGAAGTTGCTGTTTGGTACAATGATCTGAAGGCACAGAATTCAGCCACAGTATTCACGTGGATGTTGTCAACACCCAGCTCGATCTCACCACCAACTCTGTCAACTCCTTCATTGTTGCTGTAGTACCAGCTTGTTTATCTAACGTCCAGTACTAGTTGAACAGAAATTTCTTCCAGTCTTTGGAAAGGCCAAAGCTTCTGTTTTTGGTTCCTGCTGCAAACTCTGTTTCCTTGATATTGCCTCCACCTTGCTCCTTGGCAACAGTCTGTCTGAGATTAGGCCGATCTGTTCACGACCGTAGGTCGATATATAATAGAGGTGATAAGAGTCTCACAAATCCTTCTCTTTTAGGGAAAGCCGATAATATTAATGGCCACGTAAGACGGTAAAATGTAGTAGCAGAAGTAGGCAAATCGACCCATCCACTCTGCCATTCAATGAGATCATGGCTGATCTGATAATCCTCAAATCTGCTTTTCTGCCTTACCCCTAACCCTTGATTCCCTTACTGATTGAAAATCTGACTATCTCAACCTTGAGTATACTCAATAATCGAGCCTTGACAGCCGATTGTTGGAAAAAATTCCATAGATAGAGTATGCTCCGAGAAAAAAGAAATCCAGTCTTATCTCTGCTTGAAGTGAGCAGCTCTTCACTCTGAGATTGTGCCTTTTGGTGCTCCCCACAAGGGGCGCCGCCCTCTCTGCATTCACCCTGTCAAGCTCCCTATGAATCTTATGTATTTTATAAGGTCTTCTCTTATGTTCCCAACTCTAATGAGCACAAATACAACCTACTAAATTTCTTCCCATAAAACAAATCCCTCCAGATCCCTCTATCTCAAGACTGCCTTGTATAATTTTAGCAAAACCTCCTGACTGTTTCACTGCATTCCATTTGAGATAAAGTCAAAGATTGTGGAGCTGGAAAAGCACAGCTAGTCAGGCAGCAATATCGATTCTCCTGCTCCTCGAATGCTGCCTGACCGGCTGTGCTTTCCCAGATCCACATTCTTTGGCTCTGATCTCCAGGATCTGCAGTCCTCACTTTCTCCTTTAAAATAAAGGCCAATATTCCATTTGCTCTCCCTATTACCCACTGAACTTGAATGCTAGCTTTTTATGACAGTCACTATTGCAACATAGAAAGATATGGTAATCAATTTACAGACAGCAAGATTCTACAAACAGCAATGAGAATAAAGGCCAAATCATCTGTTTTGGTGATTCTGGCCGAGAGATGTGTCCATGATGCCTGGCACTGAAGCCCATCCCACATTCTTTTTTCAAATAATGCCAATGGATGTTTTAAGTCCAACCAAGAGATGAGGTGGGGCCTTTGTTTCATGTATCCTCCAAAAGACAACTTTTGGGCATCTCTTATAACTTCAGCTTGTCACATGAAGAAACATATATTAGTTCAATATTTTTGTGCATTCTAATCCCCACTTGCATCCTCAGAACAGAGTTTCTTTTCATCGTGACTGTTGGACTTAATTAAGCAAGTGCTGTTCCAAAATAAGGGACTGAACTGAATAATAAAAGATTACTATTGATTTGTTTTTTTGCATTCTATTCTAAAAGAGAACCTGCTGCTGACTTTACACTGGTCAAATCAATACTTTAGACTCATCCAAGGATAAATTCAAGAGGAGTGTTTGTTTATATTTTGCCTCGAGCTCCAGCTAGATTCATAAGTTTGGCTCTACAGGCAGGGATATCATCCTTTGGCCTTCTTTCATTTTTGGTGGTATTTTGAATATGGGATAGGATTAGTTAGCATCATGTGCTGAAACCTTAGAATAAAATTGGCAAAATTAAACTTAATAAATCAGGGAATATTTACAAAATTATCAAGTGACCTAGATTATCATAAAAATCCAACTATCTCATAAATATCCTCATGGAAAGGGGCCTGGGTTGTAGGCTTGTCTGGCCTACATTTGACTCCAGTAGTGTACAATGTGGTTAACTTTGTGGTGGTAATTTTAGTCTCTTAAATTAGATGGTTTTAACCCAGTCCCAACCACTTCCAGTTATAATGGAGAGGGGATAGGGGGAGAAAATTAATCCACTCCAGGGAAGCGGGTTGCTCAGTTAATTAATTTATTGAGGTGGTGCAGTATTGCTGGCTGGCTGGGTTTCTTAGGAGTTGGGAAACATGGCAGCTAAAGGGAGGTGAGGACTCCTGCATTGAAGAAGTAAGTAGTTTTCCAGCTTTGCTTGCAGGCTAGGAGAATTTGGAGTGCTTCTCTGCTTCTCCATATTTTTTTTACTCCCCACAGTTTGTTGCTGGAACAGCAGGAAATCAACCGTCCTGGATTTGCAGCCTGTTCTGATGCATTTCCCACTGGAAACAGACCCTTCAGTCCAACTTGTCTATTTCGACTAAATATCCAAAACTATTCTAGTCCCATTTGCCAGCACTTGGCCCATATCCCTCTAAACCCTTCTTATTCATGTCCCCTCCTGATGCCTTTTAAATGTTGCAATTACACCACCCTCCACCACTTCCTCTGGCAGCTCAGTCCATACATGCACCACCCTCTGCATGAAAAAATTGCACCTTAGGTCCCTTTAAAATCTTTCCCCTCTCACCTTAAACCTGTGCCCTCGAGTTTAGGGAGATGAATATGAATGTACCTTTAAGAAGAACACACATACTATTGTGGGAACCCTGATCAGAATACCTCCACCTGCCCCTTTTCACTTAATCTAATGCCTAACCAATGACTCAATTGTAATGACCCAACTTTGCCAATACTGAATATGTATGGGTGATAATTGGGGCTCTGCATTGTGACAGCAAATATTAAAATGATTACGAGACCATTCCAAAACATGTTTGGTTCTTGTGCCTAATGCTTGCTTTTTATTCTTAAATATTATTCTGTTCTTAACTGACATCTGAAGCCGTATAATTACAGACAGAGTAAATGCAACTCTGAAACCAAATGAGATAATTCTGGCAATGCAGGCTGTCACCTTTCAATTTCTCATGATTGAATAGAACTGACTGATCAAATTGTCTCAAATAGAAAGATATGATCTAATCTGCAGTTTGGCGAGCAGGTCTCTGTGCATGGCATTGAGTTCAGAACTCTACTTCCTTCAGTTCAAGGTAGTGCGGCTGGTAATGTTAACTAACTCAACCATGATACAATACACCTCAGTAGTACAGTTGTAACTGGCAGCTTTCATTATCTCAAACAATAATGTTTTCCCCCACCAGGTCAGTTGGGCATCATTATTCGATTTGATTTTGCTAGATCTTTGATATGATTCTGGAAATATTAGAAAACTCTAATTTTGAGGTTTGTGAAGCTCAATGTAATCATTTCACTGTCCTTGGAATTAATGTGTGAAAAATTCATTTGTTCAAATCATTTGTTCAGTCATTGAAAAAGGATAGAGTACTTTCTAGGTGGTATGAAGTTAAACACAGCCAATGTCCAGAGAGACTTGGAGTTCAGGTGCATATATCTTTAAAATATCATGGACATATGTCGGAAATAATCAAGAAAGCGGATGGAATGCTGGCCTTCATTTCTGGAGACTGGAGCCTGAGGATGCAGAAGTTATACTACAGTTATACAAGACTTCAACTGGAGTACTGTGACAGACCTGGGTGGGAGTAATATGTATGTTTACAAGAATAATACCTGGACTCAAGGTTTAAATAAAGAGATTATACAAATTATGCATATTTTCTCTGGAATGTAGAAGGTTGAAGAGTGGTCTGACTGAAATCTTCAAGATAGTAAAAGGAAAAGACAGGGTAGATAAAGATAACCTGGTTGAAGATTTGGTTGGAGACTCTGGAACTAGGGGGCATAGTCTGAGACTTAGGGCCAGACCATTCAGGAGAGGTGTTAGAAAGCATTGGTATTCACAAAGGGTCGTTGATGTTTGGAACTCTATTCCATAAACAGCACTGGATGCCAATTCAGTTGTTAATTTTAAATCTGAGATAGATATATGTTTGATAAACATAGCTGGTAAAGAACATGGACCAAATATAGGTGTATGGAATTAGGCCACAGATCAGCTGTGACCTCGTTGAATGGTGGAACAGGCTCAAGGGAGCTGCGTGGCCTACTCCTTTTCCTAATTTCCCATGTGGCAACCATCAGGATTTGATTTTGATGTCTATTCTTTCTCTTTGGCTTTTAATACATTCTTGAACACTCTAATAAACATTCCTGTTCGTATCTCTGATGTCACAAGGAATTAAGGGCTATGGGGAGAATGTGGGTAAGTGGAGTTGAAATGCCCATCAGCCATGATTGAATGGCGGAGTGGACTCGATGGGCCGAATGGCCTTACTTCCGCTCCTATGTCTTATGGTCTTATGGTTTTAATGGTTACTGTTGCAATGTTTAATTTAGTATGCTGGTCAGACTCTCACTTGGAAGTGAGAAATGTTTGCTTCATAACCATTTTATCAAAGTTGGAGTGCCTTGGATGGAGCAATAAACATGACTATTACTCAAAGCTTTGTTAGAATCATCTGAGTAAACTCATTTATAATAATAATGTTGTAACACAGCCCAAAATCTAAGTGTCTTTCAGAAGTTTTTAAAATTGCTGTTATGTACCTATGTTTTTCAGCTGAAACAGCATATTAAGCTGCTGTTTACACAGGATCTTGGGGAGGATGACCTCTCACCTATATTCATTGTTTCAGGTTACACATACCATGATGGCCCTGAACCACAAATAAAAATATTCACCATGCCTGGACAGTTAAGATAGAAAGTCCACAATTGACAAATTTCGTGTATTCTCTCATTTGGTTTGTTTCAACTTTCTCCCGCATTCATTTCTGAAAAGGAGAACTTAGGATAGCGTTTCGAATATGCTCATGTGATGTCTATTTGACTGCTAAAAGAAAATTGTTAATCGGTTGGAAAAGTGCACTCACATGAGTAGGGCTAACTTTAACCTGATCTCACTTTGAGTTAATATTTAACAGACTAAGATTGCTTCGGTTATGTCAAGAGATTCATATCAATGAAGAATGCTTCCTGTTACATTTATCTGAATCCTTCATTGTTGGGACTGAACTTAGTTGTTACATTTTGATATTAGTCAGAAAATGCAAAGCCTGTGAGACATTTCAATGTAATGATGTCTGCCATGTGACTTCCAGCAAGCAGTCGATACATTGACAATTAATCTCCTTGTATACATGAAGGCAGATCCTGTTCCAATTACATGTATTGTGAGAACAGAGATTTGAAATATTCTGTTAAGGAAAACAGAAAAAAAGTTCAAGATATACATTTTATATGGTAAATGTGATTTATATTTTTCATTGTCTTTGGAAAAATAAATATTGTACCTATACTTCTGTCTTTTGAAATGATGCAGATACAGCACAATTATGATTTCTTCCTGAAATCGCTACCTCTGTGTTTCCTCTTAAGACTGTGTCCCTGATGGATATTTATCTGTTATATTGAGTAAAATTTATCAACAAGTTGGCAGTTTTTATTTGAGCCAAAACACTGTACAGTTTCCTTTCCCAATAGCCTCCACCCACACCCCTCCTCCGTTGTTTTGACTTGCTTTATTGACTGTGCCATAGCATGGAATAGAACTGGAAGAATTTCCAATCAGTTAATCTTTATGGATGAGGTTATATATGTAATATATTTGTGAATAGACCAATACTGTATATGTCCACACTTAAGATTGAAACGCCATTTAGAACTGGAACCTTTTAAAATATTAATGGCTTGAGATGTCAAGCCATCAATGTTTAGTTGCAGCATGACTTATGTGTTGACTATAAGGTAAAGAATTTGTACTTCAAAGTTAATTCCAGTCTTTTTGATATTGCTGACAAATTTTTCATTTCAAAGATGAAAATGAATTGAAGTTAACTTGAAGTTCAATGTCAGTTATGTTGAACTTGTAAGCTCCTTTTTAGTATGTATCTTTAAGAGAAAAGTTTTAGCCCTTAATATGGGTCAAATTTTTAAGCAGTAAACATCAAAAGTGCAAGATTAACAATGTAGTGACATTTGCTGTACAAAAGAAGTCATGATTATTTTTCAGAATTTGTCGTCATCTTATTTTGCTTTCATAGATTGCACAGAGTAAAGAACAACTTAGCAAAAATAATGCCCTTTGTTTTCTGTTTTTCCTTCACTCTAGCATCCCTTCCAGCTGAAGGGCATCCTACTAGGAAATGATTACACAGGGCAGAGTATCTTAATTAAATAGCCTTTCTTTGTGTTTATGTATGGATGATTTTGGCACTGCCACAGTTTTTCCCACCTACACAGTTGTTGGTGGATGATCAGTCATAGAAACTGTGACAAATGTAATTGTGTATTTCATCTATGTCTTTGAAATCAACATAGATCTGCATAGACCAACATTTTTGAATATTTAAGTTAATCAGTTAAAATGAGCAGGAGAAAGTAACAATATTCCCATTTTCATTGTATTGCATGTTACAGATTTTATTTTCTTATTCACGGTCTCACCATTGCAACTGCATAAATCACAGTAAGAAGTAAGACTTGGACTTCAACCTGCCATGTTACTGGAGCAAATTTAATATGTCACCTTAATGAGTAACTCACCAATATGAGAATGCAATGATGAGATATCTGATTAGCTAGTTCAGATTTCAAAAACTGGAATGCAGGGTATGATGATCTGTTAATTAGTAAATGTGTATTAAAGAAAGATAATCAAACATTCATCTATCATCGTGTTTTATGAGACATATGTGGTTTTTATAACAAAAATTTAGACAGTTTATTCTTAACAGCCAGAATATGCCTTCTGGAATCTACATATGGTACAAAAATTGGTGGGATGGTAAAAGGTGAGGAAGATAGTCTTAGATTACAAGAGGGTTGGTCAAGGTGGTCTGATCAGTGGAAAATGGAATTCAGGACAAAGAAGGCAAAGGAATACATAATAAATGGTAGGACCCTGGGAAGCACCGAGGATCAGAGGGAGCTTGGTGTACATGTCCACTGGTTCTTTAAGGTAGCAGGACAGGTCGATAAAATGGATCAGAAGTGATGTGAGATTCTTGTGTCATTAGCTCAGGCAAAGAGTTTAAAGACAGGGATGTTATGCAAGAACTGTATAAAGTATTGATTTTGCTTTCGATAGAGTATTGTGTGCAGTTCTGGTATCCACATTATAGGAGGGACAAGGTAGCCCTTGACATGGTGCAGAGAAGATTTACCAGGATGTTTCCTGGGTTGGAGAGTTTCAGTTACGAAGAGAGATTGGACAGACTGGAGTTATTTTCCTCAGAGCTGAGGAAGTTTAGATGGGACATGATTTGAGGTATATAAAAATTTGAGGGACATGAATTACGTAGACAGGGAGAGATCTCTTGGTGGAAGGATCAATATTTGGCTTATAGATTTAAGGCCAGGGTAGGAGATTTAGAGGATATGTGAGGAAAACCTTTTGCACCAAAGGATGGTTGGAATCTGGGATTCACTGCCTGTTAGGGTGGTAGAGGCAGAGACCCTCATACCATTTAACTGGTATTTTGATGTGCATATGTGAAGCCAACTCATAGAGGGCAATGGCCCAAGTGCTGGAAAATGAGATTGGAACAGGTAGTTAGTCATTTTTGACCAGTGTGGACATATGGGCTGAAAGGCAATTTTCTGTCCAGTAGATCTTTACGAACCTACGACTCTATTAGTATCTGTTCATGCTGAAACCTTGTGAATATTTTCATTTAATGATCTGCATGTAATGCAGAAATCCTCCTTGTGACTAGTAAAGGAACAGGTATCTGTGACTATCAAATGCAAGTGTGTTTTTATGATATTTCACAAGAGACTAGCGTGAAGATCACCTTCGATCAAAGTCGCTAGAGTAAACATCAAATGATTGTGTGTGTGTGTGTGTGCATGCATGCAATTTCATGTGGGCATCAGTGCTCAGGAAGTGATCCACATTAAATCCCAATGTATGAATACTTAAATTCCCAATAATTACTTGATCTAGCGCATTGTATTATAGTTGATAGTGGGGTGGGGATCTCAACTCAAAATGGAAAATCCCCAGTCTGTGTATTTCATAGATGTACTTAAGATCAAAGAAAAATATGCAGAAATGTTAGCCAAATCTCCATGGAAACTTCCCCCTCTAGTGCATGCCATATTTAATACCCTTTTGCATCACAAGAAAAGATGGAATGAAGACTTGATTTAATATCTCAGTTGGAAGGCATCCTGTTCAATAATACAACACATCTGGAGTGTGGAACTGAGTTTCAACATGGACTACGTGGTAAAGTACTGGAGGTATGATTCAGAGCAAGAATGCTACCAAGAAAGTCAAAATAAAAATGAAAGAGTGACGTGGCAGCTTATCATCTCAGATTGAATCCAATTGCTGGACTGTTGCCATCAAGTGAGAGCACCAAATCTGAGCACTCAACCCCATAACTTTCTTGCCAAAACGTCTGCACACTTTTGCCCCATTACTTGCCTTTCTCCCCTCCTCATCCAATCAGTTTCTGAAATCCTCATCTATGCTTTTGTCTTTTTCAGTCTCAGCAATTTAATTCAATTTCCATCCTTCACACTTCATAAAATGCTGCTCATTAGAACATTGCTGTTGGTATCATAAGCGGAATTGAATTACTCATCTGTCACCCTGTATTTGCAGATTTTCATTAGTTTCCAATCCCTCCAAATTGTTTGGCATGTCCTTGTGTCAAATCCCTTTGGCATTGATCTTCCCTTTTTCTTAACCTCCCTCAAGCCTTTAACCCTCTAGAAATGTAAGTTGCTTCTTGGCTCTTGTTTGACTCCTCTTTCTTCACCTCAGTATTGATGGCCGTGCCTTCAGTTGTCTATACCCTATTACCTCAGTAGATCTTCCTTGCTTACATTAATGTTTCAATACAATCTATCTCTTTGACCCAACTTTCCCTTCTAATATTTTCAGGTTTGGCTCTCTGATTCTTTATATCTGATAAAGCTTCAATTAACTCCCAAGTTTTTTTGTCAGTGTTCAATTTAGTATGTAGAATAAGCATTATTCTTTTTATTAGTTCTTACAAAGTTATATCATTTGCAAGGTCAGCATTTAAGATCTATTTCAGTTTTGCTGTTGAGGTGGTTATGCAGAAGCGTGTTCTCGAATACAACTGAGTGGCTTGCTGTGCAGTTTCAGAGTACAGTTAAAAATCAAAACACTGAGCTGCTTTCTGGAGTCATGTATAAATCAGGACAGGTAAGGACAACACATTTTCTTCCCTGAGGGACATTAGTGAATGTAAATTGTTTTACAACAATTTCATGGTCACCATTATTCCACAGATTTATCCAATTAATTTCCTGGTTGACATGGTGGGATTTTAATTCCAGTCTCTGGATTATTACTGGGCCGTTTGGATGACTAATTCAGAGGCATAGCATAACAGGGAGGATCAAAGTGTAGGCGAACAGTAGTGATAGAGGACTGTTTAGTCAGAGACAGAGATAAGTGTTTCTGAGGCTGTCAGCGAAACTCCATGATAGTGGTGTTGCCTCCCTGGTGCGAGGGTAAAGGACAACTCCGAGTGGGCACAGGTTATTCTGAAAGGGAAGGGTGGGAGCCAGAGGTCGTGGTTCATTTGGTACTCACGACATAGACAAGAAGAGAAAGGAGGTCCTGCAAAGGGAATTTTGGGAGTTAGATTGAAAGTTGAAAAACAGGACCCACTAGGGTTGTAATCTTGCAATTACTCTCTGTGTCATGTGTTAGCAAGGCCAGCATTAGGAAGAAAATACAGTTGAATGTGTGGCTGAAGAGTTAGTGTCGGAGGGAGGGCTTCAGGTATCTAGATTATTGGGATCTGTTCGAGCGCAGGAGGGACCTGTATAAGAAGGATGGCTTGCACCTAGACTGAAGGGGCACCAATATCCTTGCAGGGATTTAAACCAGAACAGTAGGTTAGCATGTTGAATGATTGAAGAGAAAATAAAGGTTAAGCCAAGTCTAATAGGCAGGGCCTGATTAATGTGCAGGCAGGACTGGTGGTCTGAAGTGTATTTATTTTAATACAAAGACTATAACAGGTAAGGTAAGTGAGCTTAAAACCTCAATTAGTACATGGAAGCATGATGTCGGAGCCATTACAGAGACTTGGTTGAGAGAAGGGCAGAATTGGCAGCTCAACATTCCATAGAACAGAGAACAATACAGCGCAGAACGGGCCCTTCGTCCCTTGATGTTGCGGCCGACCTGTGAACTTATCTAAGCCTAACCCCTACACGATCCCATCATCATCCATATGCTTATCCAAGGATTGTTTAAATGTCCCTAATGTGGCTGAGTTAACTACATTGGCAGGCAGGGCATTCCACACCCTAACGACTCTCTGAGTAAAGACATCTGTCTTAAATCTATCACTCCTTAATTTGTAGCTCTGCCCCTTCTTACAAGTTGACATCATCATCTTAGGAAAAAGACTTTCACTGTCTACCACTGTCTCTGATCATCTTGTATGTCTCTATCAAATCCCCTCTTAGCCTTCTTCCCTCCAATGAGAACAGATCCAAGTCTCTCAGCCTTTCCTCATAAGACCTTCCCTTAAGACCAGGCAACATCCTGGTAAATCTCCTCTGCACCTTTTCCAATACTTCCACATCCTTCCTGTAATGGGGCGACCAGAACTGCACACAATACTCCAAGTGAGGCCACACTAAATCACCCTCAATCCCATGCTGCTGCATTTTCTCCAATAGCCTACCATGTGGAACCTTATCAAAGGCTTTACTGAAGTCCATGTACACCATGTCAACTGCCCTACCCTCATCCACATGCTTGGTCACCTTCTCAACAAACTCACTGAGGTTTGTGAGATATGTCCTGCCCTTGACAAAGCCATATTGACTGTCTGCAATCAAATTGTTACTTGCTAGATGATTATAAATCCTATCTCTTATAATCCTTTACAAAACCTTTCCTACAACAGACGTATGGTTCACTGGTCTATAATTACCTGAGTCATCTCTACTGCCCTTCTTGAACATTTGCAATCCTCCAGTCCTCTGGTACTAAACCTGTAGACAATGACAACTCAAAGGTCAAGGACAAAGGCTCTGCTATCTCGCTCTAGCTTCCCAGCAAATCCTCGGATAAATCCTATCCAGCCCATGGGACTTGTCTACTTTCACTCCTAGATTTGATAACACCTCTTTCTTACTAACCTCAATCCTTTCTAGTGTCATATCCAATATCTTATTCTTCTCCTCCACAATATTATCCTTTTCCTGAGTGAAAACCAATGACAAATATTCATTTAGCACCTGTCCGATCTCCACAGGGTCCACTCACAACTTTCCACTTCTGTTTTTGACTGGCCCTCTTCCTACCCTAGTCATCCTTTTATTCCTCACATACCTATAGAAAGCTTTAGGGTTCTCCTTTATTCTATCTGCTAAGGACTGCTCATGTCATAGAGTCATAGAGATGTACAGCACGGAAACAGACCCTTTGGTCTAACTCGCCCATGCCGACCAGATATCCTAATCCAATCTAGTCTCACCTGCCAGAACCTGACCCACATCCCTCCAAACCCTTCCTATTCATATACCCATCCAAAAGACTTTTAAAAGTTGCAATTGTACTAGCCTCCACCACTTCCTCTGGGAGCTCATTCCATACACGCACCACCCTCTAAGTGAAAACGTTGCCACTTTGATCTCTTATATATATTTCCCCTCTCACCCTAAACCTATTACAAGAATCACAAGGCATTTTATTGTATATTAGGAGCAAGAGGGTACCTGGGGAAAGGATAGGTCCACTCAAAAACAAGGGAGAGATTTTTGCATAGAACAAGGGGAGGTCCTTAATGGATATTTTGCACTGGTACCCACAAAAGTGAAAGACATAGACGATGGTAAGATTAGGAGGAGTATATTGATATTCTGGGGGATATTGATATTAAAAAGGAGGAAGATTTCGAAGATTGTTATAAATGACATAATATTAAGTTGACTGTCCTGACAACAATAAGGTGGATAAGTGTCCAGAGTCTGACGGGATCTATCCCAGGATAATGAAGGAGCAAAAGGAGGAAATTGCTGGGGCATTGGCAGAGATCTTTGTACCCTTTATAGCCACGGCCGATGTCCCAGAAGACTGGACGTTGTTCTTTTGGTTTTAGAAGGACAGCATTGAGAATCCAGGAATTATAGTCTGGTGAGCCTTATATCAGTGACAGGGAAATTATTGGAGACGATTCTTCAGGACAGGATTTTCTCACATTTGGAGAAGAATGAGCTTTTTTTTAGATTAGATTAGATTAGATTACTTACAGTGTGGAAACAGGCCCTTCGGCCCAACAAGTCCACACCGACCCGCCGAAGCATAACCCACCCATACCCCTACATTTACCCCTTTACCTAACATTACGGGCAATTTAGCATGGCCAATTCACCTGACTTGCACATCTTTGGACTGTGGGAGGAAACCGGAGCCCCCGGAGGAAACCCACGCAGACACGGGGAGAACGGGCAAACTCCACACAGTCAGTCGCCTGAGTCGGGAATTGAACCCGGGTCTCTAGCGCTGCGAGGCAGCAGTGCTAACCACTGTGCCACCGTGCCGCCCACTAATTAGGATAATCAGCATGGCTTTATGCAGAGGAGCTCCTGTGTCACAAATTTGATTGAGGTTTTTGAGGAAGTGACAAAGATAATTGATGAGCTTAGAGCAGTGGATGTTTTCTGCATGGACTTTACTAAAACATTTGACAAGGATCCTCATGGTAGGCTGGTCCAGAAGATTAAATAACATGGGGTCAGTGGTGAATTAGTAAGATGGATACAAAATTGGTTTGGTCAAAGAAGATAGAGGGTTGTTGTAGAGGGCTGTTTTTCTGATATGAAGTCTGTGACAAATGGTGAAGAATGCTGAGACCTCATTTGTTTGTAATATACATAAATATTTTGGATGAAGGTATAAATTAGCTGGTTAGTAAGTTTACAGACAATATAAAAATTGTTGGATAGCTCCTTATCCTGAAAATAAATGTAGTTTTAGTGGGAGGAGTGTCAACATAGGCAAGCAGGTGGCTGGTACAGCTTCCACTGGCCTTTCCATGCCTCCTGCTTTCAAACGCACTAGCAGAGGAGCAATATATGAGAGATGCTTCAGAGACATTGACTGAAATGGCTGTCCTGGATCTGACTTAATACATTGAAATTTGTAAAAGTTACAACATGGTAGCACAGCATGAGTCCACTTGGTCAGTAACAATACTGATGCTCTCTTGAGTAACTGGTTGAGTAATCAGATTTACCCAGATTGTTCTGAAATCCCTTCATGTCCTTTTCCTGCATCAATCCAGTCAATGCTTATATTTTCATCAAAACAAAAACACTTTAGGTAACATTTCGAAGATTTTTATACATGACATAATAAAACTAAAACTGATTAATAGACGGATTCATCCAATGTGACATAATTTTCAGTTCTCACAGGTACTTCTCAATACCTCTTAAAACAGCAACTTGTATTCCTTTTGTAAGTGTGTACAAGCATTGATAGTGTGAATGAACTGCAATTTCATCATGCAGATTTATAGGCCAGTAAAGTGGATGTGTAAGGAATTCTCCAGTACTCAGCCTGCAGTCGCATTCAATGGCAACATTCTACTTGATGAGGTACATGAAACTCTGCTGTTTGTCTTAAATGTCACTCTGTCAATTCCCTCAAAAGATTTTTCACTAGGGTATCAAGAATTTTGTGCACTGATTTCAACGGATAAGATCAAGCTATAATCGTTGAATAATTTAAAGGCAATAAAACATAACAAAACCGAGACAAATGTTCTGCTCTGTATTCAAGCTGTCAAAACTCTTCCTGTCAAATGGTTTTGATAGATTTTCAAGGGTTTGTTTATTTTAATGCACATTTATGTACTGGATAGTTCCTCATTCTTTAGCAATTTGGTCTGAAATACCAGAAACACAGTAGAGGAGTGCATGCCATCTGCATTAATGTGCCTTCACGGCATATTTTGAATAGTCTTGAAAATCTAAGTTTGTCCAACATTCACAACTTTTGGGAAATGAGTTCTAGATTTCCAAAAACTGTTTCCTGATTGCGCTGTAAATGGCCTAACTTCAATTTTGTGATTATGCCCTCCTGTTTTGGATTCCCCCACTAGAAGCAATAGTCTCTCTGTATAGATTCATGGAATTAAATGTGCTGAAGGAGGCCATTTAGCCTTGAGCTTGTGCCCTCTACTTTCTGGAGATATCTAATAATTTCCACTCTCCTTTTCCCATTGCCTTCTTTTTTTTCATTTTCAAGTACAACTCCAATTACCTTTTGAATGTTTTTGAATTGGTTTCAGTCACAACAGTTCTAAACAGGGAAAAGATTTGGAAGTTGGAAGAACAAAGGGACTTAAGGCTTCTCTTAATGTTAACATGCAGGTTCAGTTAGGAAAACAAATACATTCATCGTAAGACGGCTTGTATACAAAAGCAGAGATACACTTTTTTGGGATAGTGTAGTTGAGAATAGTTCACAGGTCCGCACAACATTGAGGGCCAAAGGGCCTGTTCTGCGCTGTATTGTTCTATGTTCTATGTACTGCTGAGGCTGTATTGGGCTCTGTTAGAATATTGCAAGCAGTTTTGGACCCCGTATCTAAGGAAGGATGTCCTGGCTTTGGAAGTATCCAGAGGAAGTTTACAAGAATGATCCTAAGAATGGAAGGCTTATGAGAAGCAGCTGAGGACTCTGGGTCTGAACTTGATGGAGTTTAGAAGGATGAGGGGAGATCTCATTGAAACCTACAGAATGCGGAAATGATTGTACAGAGTGGATACGGAGAAGATGTTTCCAATAGTAGGAGAAAATAGCATTGGAGTGCACAGCCTCAAAGTAAAGGGGTGACACGTTAAAACTGAAATAAGGAGGAAACATTTTCAACCAGAGGGTGGTGATTCTATGGAACTCAATTGTCGCAGAAGGCTGTGGAGGCCAAGTCATTGAGCATATTTAAGACAAAGGTAGGTTCTTGATTAGTAAGGGGATCAAGCCTTATGGGGAGAATGCCGGAGAATGGGGTTGAGGAACATATTGGACTTAATTGAATGGTGGAACAGACTTGATGAGCCAAATGCCCTAAATCTGCTCCCATATCTTATGGCCTTATTCATTCGATTATAAAAATTTTTGTCAATTATCTAAGATGTCTGTGACTTCTGTTCAGTTATATTGGAAGATGCTTCTCTCTGTCTATGCTATCAAATCTTTCAGCTTTTAATTGTTTTATTAAGTGACCTATTAATATTCTCTGCTATAAGGGGACAGACATCTGATTCTCTATTCTCTTCATATAATTGAAGCCCTCATCCCTGGAATCCTTGTAGAAAATGTGTGCTACAGCCTCTCAAAGGCCTTGGCATTCTTCTTAATATGTGATTCTGGGGCCAACAAGTAAGCATGGTGTAAGTTCTTTGCTTTTAAGCTCTTTGGCTGTATTACCAAAAGCAAGGATATTGCTGAACAAAGCTTTTTTTCTTGTATTTATTCAGACGGGTGCAAGAATAGTGACACTTCAAAGGGATCAACAATTTATACTGGATGAGGAATGGGTGCCAATAAGTTGGCAAGTCAACTCTGATTGGTCATGCCATTGCATCGCAAAATGCAACAGGAATCTATTGGTTCCCTCATTCTTTTGTTTAATTCAAACATGGCACCAACCAATCAGAGCCATTTTTATGCAGTATAAATTGTTGTTCCCTTTGAAATTTGGCATTCTGTGTATGTCCTCATTAGTGCAAATGAAAATCTTTAAGAGTATGTTTCTTTTTTCACATAAACTCAAGTGCGCTACTACAGAAAGAGCAAGGATTTAATTTGTATTTATAACAGCCATTTCAGTGTGTCCTACAATCTACAATGATTTGTTTGTGTTCACCCAAGGTCTCCTTGTTCTTGCATCCTTTAAAATGTATACCAATTGGTTAACATGGTCTCATTCTTCCCAGTGGTGTAACATTTCATCTTTCCCTGTACTCACTTTCATTGGCCATGTGTTGGCCCATTTCATCAGTCTGTCTGTATCCCTCTGATATCTGTTACTGTCTGACTCATTGTTTACTTTGTGTCGTTTGCAAACTTTAAAATGTATTCCCTAGCCCAGGCTATTATCTACATCCAGAGAAGCAATGATGAACCCTGAGGTATACCACTGTATACATCCTGCCAACTTGAAAAACAACTATCTGAAAACTACACTCTACTTCCAGGCCCTTAGCAACCAACACATGACCCTCATCAATCCTGTTCGTTACCTCATCAAAGAAGCTGATTAAGTTAGTCAAACTTGATTGCATTTACTAAATCTATGCTAACTCTCATTTATTAGCTCATAATTTCTAAATGCTTATTAATTCCTAATATTTTGCCTACTGAGAATAGGCTGACTAGCTTGTAGTTGCTGGGTTTATCTCTTTGCTTTTTAACATTTGCTCTTGGCTAATCCTTTTGGATTCTTTTCACATCCAGAGAGATTTGAAAGATTGTGATGAGAGTAATTTCTATCATTATTTCCCTCAACAAATTTGGATGTCAACAAACTAATTTGGGCATTTTGCTACAATAAAATGTTGAAATGCTAGGCAGGTCAGGTAACACTGACCTTTCATCAAAACTTAGACTGGAAACCTTACTGATAGTTTGATCTCTTGTCATTCTTGGTTCATGTCAATGTAAAACATGGTGAAAAGTAAAGGCATGGATATAAGTCATCGTGTAGCTATCGATATTTTTCTTTCATTTAGCAAAATGTACGGTTGGCAACTTCAAATTATATTGAGAAAAATATCTAAAGATCATCTTGACTAAGGTAGAAGACAGAGGGTGGTGGTGGTGGAGGGTTGTTTTTCACACTGGAGGCCTGTGACCAGTGGAGTGCCACAAGGATCGGTACTGGGTCCACTACTTTTTGTCATTTACATAGATGATTTGGATGCGAGCATAAGAGGTACAGTTAGTAAGTTTGCAGATGACACCAAAATTGGAGGTGTAGTGGACAGCGAAGAGGGTTACCCCAGATTACAACAGGATCTGGACCAGATGGGCCAATGGGCTGAGAAGTGGCAGATGGAGTTTAATTCAGATAAATGCGAGCTGCTGCATTTTGGGAAAACAAACCTTAGCAGGACTTATACACTTAATGGTAAGGTCCTAGGGAGTGTTGCTGAACAAAGAGACCTTGGAGTGCAGGTT
>NC_057710.1:52844868-52854392 GCF_004010195.1 Chiloscyllium plagiosum | reverse complement strand
GGGAGAGGCTGAACAGGCTGGGGCTGTTTTCCCTGGAGTGTTGGAGGCTGAGGGGTGACCTTGTAGAGGTTTACAAAATTATGAAGGGCATGGATAGGATAAATAGGCAAAGTCTTTTCCCTGGGGTCGGGGAATCCAGAACTAGAGGGCATATGTTTAGGCTGAGAGGGGAAAGATATAAAAGAGACCTACGGGGCAACCTTTTCACACAGAGGGTGGTACGGGTATGGAATGAGCTGCCAGAGGATTGGTGGAGGCTGGTACAGTTGCAACATTTAAGAGGCATTTGGATGGGTATATGAATAGGAAGGGTTTGAAGGGATATGGGCCGGGTGCTGGCAGGTGGGACTAGATTGGGTTGGGATATCTGGTCGGCATGGACAGGTTGGACCGAAGTTTCTGTTTCCATGCTGTACATCTCTATGACTCTATGACTAAATGGAAAAGTACAGCAGTGCTGTGGGACAAACACGAGGTAATAAACAAATAACGCTTCACAATTGGTTTCGAAATAATATAGAAGCATTGCATCAAAATATTGTTTTCTTTAATGGGATGTGGGCATCACTGGCTAGGCAAGCATTTACTATTAATACCTAATTGCCCTCTGGAAGATGACGGTGAACTGCTTTCTTGAGTCGTTGCAGTCCATATGAGTTGGTAGGTAGTAGGTAGACCCACAATGATTAGGGAGGGAATTCCAGGAGTTTTACTCAGCAACAGTGAAGGAACAGCAATATATCTCCAGGTCAGAATGATGAGTAGCTTGGAGGAAAATTTGTAGGTGGTGCTGTTCCCATGTAATAAATGTTGCCTTTTCAGTAGTTATTTGCACAATATTTTTAGGGTTCTAATGAAAAAATGTTTCATTCCCTACCTTGGAAAAATGATTAAAATCCATGGCTAAAGCATGATTTGTTTTAATGTCATAATGGTGCTGACATATTAAATAAACCTATTATAATATCAAGCATAACAGAGCCTTTCCTGACTAATATTTAATATTTTTCATTACATTCTTAATGCCACATTGCAGTTTTAATTATGTTGTATGCTTTGAGAAATTGCCCAATGCTAGTGTAATTGAAAATGTAGTGTCTTTAGGGAGGATGAATAAATGAAAGAATTGGCTCGAGGAAGCTGCACATAAACTTGATAGCCTGTTTATTGTGTTGGGTATGTTTTGAAGTGTCAAAAAGTCTTTATACTTAACATGCTGAACTGTTGGGATGCCTTTGAGAGGCCCTCAGGTAAGACCTTTGAAATCAAAGCTGCTTTGTTGTTATTATCTTCTACCTGTTAATTCATTTATTTAATTTAGTTTTCTTCCACACTCTCCTCAGTGGGCTGACTCAAAAAGGGCACAGTGGCTGTAGTTTTCAGGTAACCCGTACAAAAGGCAATTTTTCAGAGATCAGCACCTAGCTCAGTGTTACACTATTCAGGGAGGAATTATCACCAAGCCCAGACTGTCTTCATTGCATTCATGCACATGCACTTTTCATCAGGAGTCACTGGATAATGATCAGAGACGAAATGTTGACTTAGTACTATTTTGCTTCCCTCCCCCGACTCTCTCCACCCAAGTAAAACTGAGACACAGATACCAGAAATAGCCAGGTCAGAACAGACCAGGTATTGAAGCTGTGCTTTTTATATGGCTTAGAACCAGACCAAGCAATACATTTCCCCAAAGTTGATGGCATCATTCAGCAGTAGGCAGGAATCTAAAAATGAATAGGGGAGTGAATACAGTCAGGTTGTTTTATTGTACTGTTAAGTGAATACTAGATTCTTTTTGCATTATGCTTCATTATTAGTTTTTCAGACTGTGGAATACTAATTATCAATCATATTATATCAGTTACTGCCAACTAAACAGATAGTTTGAAAGCTTCTTGATAATTTTACAATTTAAAATCTATGCTTGAGTCCTTTCGTAATTACGTGACAGGGTAACAACATATGGTAAACATTAGTCGAGACTCATCTCTATCCTTCTGCTATGAAAGTGTTGAGGTAGTTAATTGGACCTTGTTCTTCGGTATTTACAGAAGTAGCTATGGAGACTTTGTTATTTAAAAGTGGTGTTGGAGAGGTTGAAAAATGTGGTCACTTCAGATTAGAAATGTGGAATAACAATGAAGGCTTGTTCTTGTTCATTTAAAAAAAAGGTTGAACATTTTAACTGTTGAGCATATTATTGTAACATTTAGATTAACTCTTTGATAGCTGTTTGTAGCTTCTGCTAAAATAATTTTTGACCATGGTAGAAACACAATCACTTTGGACATTGAAACACTTTTATAATGTTACAAAAAGCAGCTTGAAATACAAATGTATATTGATGATCTGAGGGTTAATATCTAGATACGTCAATAACATTTCTTCCTTTAATGCTTTGCAACAAAGTCTAAATCTTTTTTTATGCTTTTCATGTCTCTTATTAATCTTGAGCCTACCTGCAGCTACATTTTTGGCTGATTTGCCCATCTTCCAACTGGTGACTCACCACATGGCAGTGTGTAGAACAGCTTTCTGATCTCTGTTCGCACTCAGAGGTGGGATTTACTTCAGATCTGTTGATCCATAGAAAATCTGATCTGTCTATCACTGACTCACCTTTGCCCTCAATCACTATGTAGAGCAGATGATATCCAATTACTTGCCTGGCACATGCATTTGATAAAGTGCTTGGTTGGAGAGGAGATTTGAGAATTGCTCTTTGAACTGTGCTAATGCTTGTTTAGTCTAATTTTATTTTTTGCCATACATTGGATTACCAATACCTGTGTTTTTTTTTAACTTCACTGTACATCTTGGAGCTGGTTATGTTTGAGCTTGAAGCACAACCAAACCCCTTTCAAAACTGAGTTATGCTGTATGGTTACTCATGCCCAGCAACAATGGAGGCCTGCATATACTCACTGACATCTGAATGTTAATTAAATTGAATGTTGTGAAAGAGCCAAATTGGAATCTAAGCTATTAACATTAAAAAGAATTCAGATTAAGAAGAAAACTGACACACTCAAGATTGCCTGAAGCAGCTGGCTTTGCATCATGTAGCAGTTATTGGGTAATGAGAGTATCAGAAAATGATACAGTGTAGGGGGAGGCAATTGGGCCCATTGTATCTGTGGTACAATGGTGAAGTTGCCCAACTGATCTGACTCTCCTTTCTGAATAGCTTTGTAAATGTTTCCCCTTCCAGTATTTATCCAATTCATTTTGAAGTTTAATACTGAATCTTCTTTCATGGTGTTTTCAGGCAGTGCAGTCCACAGCACAACAACTCACTTTGGGGGAAAAAAATGTTTCCTCCCAATGTCTCTGGTTCATTTGTCAGTCAGCGTAAATCTGTGCCTTCTGGTTACTAATCCAGTCTGGTCTAACTTCAGAAATTAGGGATAATTTTAGTCTAATCCATTAAAGGGAAATTGATTGGATTAGATTGGTTATCTGATATCCACCACAATTGAGTTAAATTATAGTGGGCATGATGTAGGAAGCAGGAAGGCATTCTTATCCCATCAACTTCTAGTTTTGGTTAAGGCTGTAACTGAACTTTATAAGGCTAAACAAGACTACAGTTACACTAGAGCTAATGTGAATTTCACAACAGTACAAAATTGTCTTTTGGAAGTGGTCTTAAATCCATTGCTGTATTAAATTTAATTTGCCATTAATCAGCTGTAGTGGTGCTCTGGTTACCATGCTCTGGTGTCTGAACCATTAGATTATCCTGGCCTGTATAAATGTATCTAATTATGAAATAGTTCAACTTTGAGGAGTTTAAGCTTTCTGAGCACAATGTTACATTTAATGGTGGTGATAATTAGTGAAACACCTTTACTAGTGTTTTCGCAACAGGAAGCACATGTGATAATATTATGCGGCTTTGGAAGGCTATTGTGCGATAACTTCCAGGATTCTTTTATTCGTGTTGTAATTGTTGTTTAATGTGGTGATCTTAACCTAGATTTCAGTTTTTGTATTGAATACTCTCCCTGGGGTTTTCTTTCACAGTTCAAAGTGCTTTTCTATTGGAATGTTCTAATCTTTGCCTGTATAGTGATGCACTAGTCTCTCAGTGTGTGGCAGACATTGCATAAGAGATGGCTGCAACATTCATGTGTTGGAGGAGTTTTCACCCATTTATCAATTCTGTCTCAGCAGAGTCACTACCCTCAGGTGAAGGATAGGTTTGACATGCTGAAAGTACTGTGAGTTAATTTTAGGATCTAGACACAGATTTTACCTAAATGTTCACTGTTTAGGTTATGTTGAGGTTTCACAGAAGAAACATTCTTTTGAGTTTTGGAAACTGATATAGGCCCTCTGGAGTTTTGAATTCTCCCACTGAAGATTCAGTTTCTAGATGAACATTGTTGATAAGCAGAGGATTCCTTAAAGTAACAGATGTATGTAGTGAAGAGCAGACATAAAGAATATATTTTTCTCTTTGAAAGCAACTCGAACAATAGAGTCCTTATGAGACGACTGTGTTAGGTTGAGAGTAAATGCCTTTTGCTTAAGACAATGAAAGTGGTTTATGGCCTTTCAGAGGTCTGTTATTTGGATCACAATGAAAACAGACACCCTGTGTTGATGGGGCTGAGGTTGTAAAGCTTTTCTCATTGTGCCATTGAAGTGCCACTTACTTCCATTTTATGGGCTACCAAGCTGGTCTGTGGCTGGTTTTGCTACACTACACCTTTGTCTGATTACATCATTTCAAGACTGAAGCCTCCTTCACTTAACAAATCAGGGCTACCCATTTTATCAAATTATTCAACTTTTTAGAGGTATGTTTCTTCTTGGATACTTTAGCTTCAAAGATTTCAAGTATTTTGAAGAGTTGAAATCCTGTTAATTTACATTGTGTAATAACTGAATTAAGGGAAGGTGGTTTTAGATCTTAAATGTTGAAAATTTAAAATGTGTGGATTTGTATGCAAGTACAGCAATGCTCCGCAGAAAGACAGACATTCCTTTATTATTAACATTTTTTTAAACAGGTTTATTTCCTTTCCTCATTACTGTAAAACAAATAAGGAAATAAAGGAAATAAACTTGTTTAAAAAACTTTGATAATAATTCACTTGCTCTATGTCTGTCTTTCGGTTGATTATTGCTGCAATGATACAGCTATGATACTCTGTCTTTGGTGAGGTATAGGAGTTTAGTTCTTGATGATCCATTTTCTGAGCCAAAGCAGTTTATGACAAAGCAATCTGTTTTGAACAATCACATATGATGAAGGACTTCTTAAATGTGTTTGAGCGGCTGTCGGGAATGTTTTTTGAAGTCTATACAAAATGTCATTACCGTATAGTAAGCTGACAGAAAAAAAAGTCAGATCTTTTCATTTTTTAGGGTATGAAGTGATGAGATATCTTACTTCAGTGTGAATCTTAATCTTGTCTTTTCCTGCTAGCAATCCTGCGAAGGGCCAACAGAAATATCTGTTGGTATGCAATTGTTTGTTTGCTTTGGACCTGTTAGGCCTGTTTTTGAATGGCTGGAGTAGGTTCTGTTTCAAAAGAGCCAAAGAGGTTCCATGGCTTGTGTCTGCAGCATTTGTTTCCCACAGAGATAGATCCCCAATAGAGGGGTTCTAAGCAAAGAGACTGAGAGGACGTTATTAATCATGCAGTGTGTAAAAAAGGCCAGCATTGATGTAGAGGAATTGTTTTGTTTATGCAAGCAGAATTTGGACATCTGCCCAGACCCATACTGAGGTAAAGGGAGAGCCTAAATTCAGAAGAATAAAAAAATGAAGGAAAGAAATTGGACTGACGGACAAAATAGATATGCAGTAGGTTTTAACCCTGCAACTGCTGGATCTTTCTGGTATGCTGCTGAAAAGAACAGACTTTAAGGCTTCAACAATTAAGATTAGGTTTATTACATTTACCTGAAGTATAAAATCATAAATCAAGAAGTAAAATTGTTAGTTATGATAATTCGTGACAATAAAATGATCATGATTGTCACGAGCTAGTTTGTATTACCATGGTGGAAATTAAAACAACTGCTTATTTTGGTCAGATGCACTTTCTCAAAAGTGATCCTTATACTGATAAAAATGTCAGAAAACCAAAAGGTATCCCATTATTCTTGACTATAACCTTAGTAATGCAGTATCAGGAAACTCACCCCAGTGAGATTTGTCCCTGCAGCATACAATATAGTTGAATTGATCCCAATGTGTTCTGAAGCAAGTTGGAAGAAAATCAGTATCCATATTAAAGCTGGCGCAGTTAAAAATATTTTTTTCTCTGATGTCAGTGGTTCCTGGATGTCACTTTCTGCCGAAACACATTCATTAGTTTATGAGCCTGCTTTATACTAACGTTGATGTGTTGTATTTGTTAAGTACATTTCTGCATATTCTACAGGAATAATGCATGCTTCAAAGCAACTGTTTGGAAATGAATATTATAATATGTTATCTGGTGCCTGTTGGAAGTAAAATGCTAAAAGTCATTAAACCTCTGTGCGTACCGTGCAATTTTCAAGGAATTATCATCATTTCATGCTAGATTGATGCAGGTCAAATGTGCAGCTTAATATGTACCAGAGAGAATTGTCCTTTTTCCATCTCAGTAGAGATATTAACACACAAAAGTAAACAGGTTATTGATAGAAGATACTTACCAGAGAGAAGGATTTGAAACAAATGGGTTAAACATTAACACGAAAATATCCCTCACTGTACTTTGCAGCTTAATTTCTCAGACAACTAAATAACATTTGGGGGATGTTAAATCTCACACTCCAGTCCTGGAGTGTCACAATAAAAGATGAAGAGAAAAGCAAGATATTGAGTTCACGTCTTAGTGTCAGCTTTGGCTTTCAGTTCTGGCCTACTCCAGGATTTGAATGCACAAGCTCAGTAGACATTCACAACACAATATTCAAGGAGGTCTGCACAATCGTGAAGCTGTCTTTTGAAAGATATTTTAAAAGGAGATCTGTGACATTCTTCAAAGCAAAACCAGAATGTTCTCCTGATGTTCTGGCCAACAGGAATCTTGCAATAAACATCAGTGAAACTGTTTAATTGATAATTAATCTCTATCTGAAAAGCAAGATGTTCAGTTCAAATCAAAGTGTCAGATTTGACTTATTAGCATTATTAGTCTGAGGGTTTTTTGAGGGGGGGGGCAGTGACTGAGGGATGTTACTGCATGTAATAGTGAGAGGGGTATAGGATAAGCCCTGGTGAGAGGTAGGCACAGTAACAGAGATAGAGTGAGTGTGGAGTTGCAGAGAGAAATGGTAGTCCTTATCCTGGCAGAGTGGAGAATGGTAACTGGCCACCTTTCCTGAGTACATTTGAAACTGCACTGACCAAAATGGCTTCTTCGGGCCAGACTGGCAGGGTCTGGTGGTGTCATCTTCTCACTGGTGCTAAAGGAAAAGGATGGTCCTCCTCTCAGCTCTTCATTCGCAAGGACTTCCAGGTTCCTTTCTGCAAAGAGACTGCCAATATCCCCATAACTACCAAGTCTGGGCAAGTATCATGAACTGTATGAGCCAGCTCCAGACTGCCAGCTTTTGACTGGGTGCACAACAGTCTTTTAAAGCTCGTGCTGGCTCCAAGAATCTGGGATGTCGCTGTAGTGGCGAGTACTTCTCTGTTCAGTGAATGGGAGTAAAGCACTGGCAGTGGAAGAGGGGGCTGTAAAGAGCAGAGTGTGGAACAATAGCATGAGAAAACTCCAATGAGAAACGCTCAGTGAGAGTGGACTAAAACAACACAGCTGATTTTGGTAAGACTCAGCCCTCTGTGTTTACAGTCTGCTAGGCCATTGCAAGCAACCTGTCAGAATAAGGGATTATACCTTCAGGAATTTGGCCTGCTTAAGGCACATCATCTACATGTTTGGTGTTGTGACAAAATGCTCTAGTTAAGAACCTGGAATATGCTGTCATACCAATTGATAGTTCATAAAAATATTGCTGTGTCATTATAAATAATATGAAATTGTTTGTTACAGAGAAATAGAGAGAATGTCAGACGCTATAGAAATGACTTCATTTACCTTCCTTTACTTCATAGTCTCTCATAAATACAGAACAAAAATTTGTCAAGTTCTATCTTAAAAGTTGACTCAACATTAATGAGAGCCCTTGGGAAGCAGTGGCAAAGGATAATGTGGCTGGACCAGTTGGTCTTTTGGAGAAATAGGTTCGAATCTCACCATGAGAGACTGAGAGATTTGAATTCAATAAAAATTTGGAAGGAGAAAACTAAGATAATAGTGACTATGTAACCATGGACAATGGTTCTAAAAACCCATCTGGTTCACGAATGCCCCTCAGGGAAGGAAATCTGCCATTTTTACCTCATCTGTTCTACATGTGTCTCCAGACGCACAGCAGTGTCGTTGACACTTAACTATTTCCAGGACAATTTGGGCAATAAATGCTGGCCTAGCCAGTGGCACCCACTTACCCACGAATGGATTCAAAGGATCAAAATCCTCTGTGTGAGAAACAACTTCCTGTTTCACCCTGAAATGGCCTGGTTCATTTGTTAAATTTTGATCACCTGGTTCTGGATTCTTCCACCAAAGGAAAGTAGTTCGCTGAATTATTCCCACAATTTGTGGCACAGAAATTGCTTGCCATAAACCTTATTTTTAATGTAAGACATTATAAATGTTATATAATTACAATACATTATACGTGTGCCCATAAAAACAAAGGACAGGATTTCTCAGATGGTGAGCTTGGAAATCCCACCACTTAAAGTGTTGTTGGATGGTGCACCCCTATCGATTTCAGCCAATCGACACATTGACCCAGGTGAGGGCTTTAATCTGCCTCAGGGAGCTCCCAGTCAATGACAGCAGTGGCCAAGGTTTTCCCTAGATTTTAAGTCCTGGAATCCAGGACTAGTCAAGTACTGGGGGGAAGTGAGGGCTGGGGAGAAGTCTGGGGCTGTTGGTGGAGAGGGTAAAGGGGAAAGGAGGCTAAAGAGAGGCAGAGCGTTTGAGGCGGTATATCTGATTTGGAAAAAGAGGAAATACGAGAAGCACGTTCTCACCACATTTCAGCTTGAGCTCTGGTGGGACTCAGCACCTTTGTGAACAATACAGTTGGCCACTTAAGGACTTCAAATGTTGCAAGGGTGAATGGAGACATAAAATAACAGCTTGAGGTCGTGGCAGAGAGCAGTGGGAATAGCAGTCGTGCAGAAAATGAGGTGTTGTTTTTCCAGCTTGCAGCAGGTCTGACATGGTAGTGTTGGCCAGGGAACACAGTCATATGATCTATATGGACTTCAGTAAGGCGTTCGACAAGGTTCTCCATGGGAGACTGATTAGCAAGGTTAGATCTCATGGAATACAGGGAGAACTAGCCATTTGGATACAGAACTGGCTCAAAGGTAGAAGACACAGGGTGGTGATGGAGGGTTGTTTTTCAGACTGGAGGCCTGTGACCAGTGGAGTCCCACAAGGATCGGTGCTGGGCCCTCTACTTTTTGTCATTTACATAAATGATTTGGA
>NC_057710.1:52792908-52844718 GCF_004010195.1 Chiloscyllium plagiosum | reverse complement strand
TGCAATTCTGGTCTCCTTCCTATCGGAAAGATGTTGTGAAACTTGAAAGGGTTCAGAAAAGATTTACAAGGATGTTGCCAGGGTTGGAGGATCTGAGCTACAGGGAGAGGCTGAAACAGGCTGGGGCTCTTTTCCCTGGAGGGTCGGAGGCTGAGGGGTGACCTTATAGAGGTTTATAAAATTATGAGGGGCATGGATAGGATAAATAGGCAAAGTCTTTTCCCTGGGGTTGGGGAGTCCAGAACTAAAGGACATAGGTTTAGGGTGAGAGGGGAAAAATATAAAAGAGACCTAAGTGGCAACGTTTTCAATAGAGGGTGGTACGTGTATGGAAGTGGTGGAGGCTAGTACAATTGCAGTATTTAAGAGGCATTTGAAAGGGTATATGAATAGGAAGGGTTTAGAGGGATATGGGCTGGGTGCTGGCATGTGGGACGAGATTGGTTTGGGATATCTGGTCGGCATGGACGGGTTGGACTGAAGGGTCTGTTTCCATGCTGTACATCTCTATGACTAAGATGATGTTAGGGAGAGTCCCTGTATTTTGACCCAATGACTTTGAAAGTGTGGTGATACAGTTCCAAATTAGGATTACTTGTAACTCAGAAGGAGTTTGCATGTGATGATAATCCCAGTTGTCGACTGCTCTTTTTCATTTTGTAGCGATTACAGGATTGGAAGGTGTTGCCAGAGGAACATGGTATGTTGCTGCGGTGCATCTTATAAATGATACGTACTGTTCCAACTGTACATTAGTGGTAGAGAGAGTGAATGTTTAAAGCAGCGGATATGTTGGTAATTAACTGCCTGTTTCCTCTTGAATGATATTGAGCTTCTTGAATATTATTGGAGTTTCATTCATCTAAGCTTGTGTCCTGTTCTTGTAACTTCGGTATGTTTTTGCAGGTCCAGTTAATTTTCTGGTCAACAGTAATCCGTGAGAATGTTGAGAATAAGGGATTCAGTGATGGTAATGCTATTAAGTGTCAAGGAGAGATGGTTAAATTCTATCTCTGGGAAGCTCCATTACATGCCACATGTAAAGTATGAATATTACTTGCTACTCAGCAGTATAGGTCTGAATGGTAACAGAAATTGCTGGAGAAACTCAGCAGGTCTGACAGCATCTTCATCAGACCCAGAAGGAAAATGTTGAAGGAACATAACAATGGCAAAAAAAAATCTGATCCATTTTGCATGCATGAATCATGAAGTTAGCACAGAACAAAGGAGGGAACTGCCTCATGAAGCACCTTTATACCTTTGTTACAGTGTGAAAGCTGAATTTAGCCTTAGGTGTCTCACCATGAACAGGTCTTTGACCAAAGATATTACTGAAGAGACATCAGGGTACATAGCATCAGCCATTATTCACCATACTGGTTTCATCCTGAGCAACGATTATAAGGTTAGTGAGCAGGACCGAAGTTTCCTGAAACTGAACTGAGAAATTCCATATCTTATTTATTATGCTGGCATTAGGCATATTGTATAACTACTGCTATAATGTTCCTCAGTGAAGATGCTTTGTGTCAATAATGCAAGATAAGTAAGAAGCGTTCCTGAGTTAGCGCTTATTTTATAATAAAGAATACAAATAGTGTTTCATATAGTCTAATAATTTTCATTACATTGTCTAAAATTAAGCTGTCATCTGTGTCATAACTTGCTAATCATAACTGAGTACTTTTCACTCATTACTCCTGGAATTATTGACCTCTCAGTTGAATTTTAAAATCCCACCCTTGTTTTCCAATTCATTCATTCCGTTCACTGCAGAAGTGTACATGATCTGCAGCATGTACTGCAGCAACTTACCAAGGCTCCTTGAACATCACTTTCCAAACCTTTTTACCACTCTGGGCAAGAGCAACAGATGCACAGAAACACCACTTCCTGCAAGTTAAACTTACTACCCCTAAAATGGTATAATTTGAAGTGAAAATTACATTGCCATATGTGATAGTATTTGTGAACCTCAATCTGTTTGCTATTTAAAAGAATGCAATTATATATATTGTCTTTGGATCCTTGTGATAAATTAAAAATTTAAGAAATAACATATTATGTCTTTGGATAATTTAGATTTATTTTATCTTCCTGATTCCTTGGTTTACAAGTTATTCTGTGATCTGATTGAATGATTAGGTTGTCAGTGTCCTGAAGGCACGTAGACTTTTCACTAAGAGCACACCTACTCTTGAGGTCTATAAACAAAGCTTTATATTCGCTCGAACTCTTTTAACAAAGTGACTATAAATTAGTTATAGCGTCTTTACAGCCTTCACCAGCTTGTCCTCAGTGGGAATGGAACATTACATCTACTATGTTGCTACTTACAGGTCAGCAAACTGCAGAAGTTACATGCTGATTTATTTTAACGTGGTGTAATTGTTTTGAATATTTCTAGTGGGTTTCTTTCCCTCCAGTTTTCCTCACCTTTTATATACCCAAGGTGAGCTCTGACACTGGGTTAAGTTTGGTGACTAGCTGTGTACTTTGGACAATACCATTTTCTTTAGTTTACCTTTCTTCTTTCGCTCCACTTTCTTTCATTATGTCCTGCTCTTTTACATCATGGCTGGGTGTTTTAAATGGATCACGATATTGCTTGGAGGTGGGTCATGCACTGCCCCGTGCCAGATCTGTGCCAGAATCCTGGCCTCGAACTACTTTCAATGAGGGCTCATCGGATTGCATCGGCTGCCCACCTGGAAGGGAAGGGCCAACAAATTGAGCCCATGTTACTGCAATTACAGACCTTTCCAGTCAGTATTGCAAATTACCCATGTTTGCTTGGACAGTGTCCAGGCCACAGTATCGGACTTGGCTCTGCAGGTGGGGGAGTCACATGAATCAAAAATGAGACTGTTCCCACAACCCATTATGATAGCAGTGGCTTTGAAAAAAATCTTTACCTTCAGGACCCCTCTGACTCTATATTCACATACCAGCTCTGATATTGATCATTGATTGGATTTTAAAAACATATATTTGATTCCTGATCAGACAGTGAACCAGTTTGGTTGCATTTAATTGGCTGGGCAGTCCTATAACCCAGCAGCAGGGTTGGGACTGAAGTGAGCCCCCTTGCCTAGTGCCTAGTCTGCTTTAAAAACATGCTCTGTGGAATATGGGCATTGCTGACTCGAAAACATTTATGACCCATTCTTAATTGCGCAGAGGACAGTTAAGAGTTAGCCATATTGCTGTGGGTCTGCAATCATATATAAGATGGCAGATTTTCTTCTCTCAAAGGCTTTAGTGAATTGGATGGGTTTTTATAACAATTGACAATGGACACATAGTTACCATTAGGTTGGGTTTTCAATTTCAGATTTGTCATTAAGTTAAATTTCACCATATCCCATGATGGGATTTGAGCCCATGGCTGCAGAACATCAGTCTGGAGTGCTGGATGATTAAATCTCGTGACGCCACCATTATGCCATCACATCCTGAAAAATATGCCCTGAGATCCTATGAAGTGAAAAGGAATATTACTTCAGTGAGATGATGTCCCTTGACAAATCAGAACTTCTATTGGTTTGTATGACAGTGCGCTGCATAACCTTAATTATTTATCTGTACCCTTATGAAGGAGATTGCAAGTTTTCAGAATCATAAAATTGATTTATGTATAAACATTAAATTAGTGTCTAGCTGTATTGCATAAATATTTTAACAACTGCATCTTAAACATTTTTTGAAGATTGCTCCAGAAGTTTCTTTGAGAAGTGTTACAAACATGCTCAAGTTTTTGTTCTTCTCTCAGATTATCTAAAAAAAACTTTCCTCATGGACAGTATCTCACATGCACATACTGGCTGCATTTTTGAAGAGTCATGGAAATTCCATGGACCTATTAAAATGAGCAGGCAGGACCCTTTTGCAATAGATCTCAACTGTGCTCGTAGGGCAAAGGGAGCAGGTCATTCCTCAGCCCCAGGGGAATCATTTGAAATGAGTATTCAGTTTAACAGATCCCATTTTCACTGGAGCAATTACCTTAACCACCAGTGTAAAAATTTAGGTCTGTACAATTATCAAGCTGCAAATTTGGTTGAGTACTTAGTCCTTTAAAAATTAGAAATAACAGCTTGTTTGTGTCAGTGGAGGTTTAAAAAAAATCTCAAACTGTCAAGTTATTTAAAGCTCCAACCCATTAACAACCAAAAATCAGCAGATAGGCGGTATGTGTCAGTAAGAGTTGAAATAAATCTAAACTAACACTTACAAAAGCTGTTTATTGACATTATCCCAGGATTAGTATTATGGCTTGGCTGCAGTCCATGGCCTATCAGCAACTCAATAAGGGATTCTAAATTCACAATTTGATTGACTGCTGAAAAAGATCATTAAAAGGTTAGTAATCTTTGATGAGTAGTTATAAATATCGGTGTTTGTTTTTATAAGGGATAAATTCATGAATCATTTCTAATAATGTTTCTGGAAAAAAAAGACTTGGGGAGGGAATTTAGAAGTCAATCAGAATACAAAAAAGGTGATAAAAATAAGCGTGATGCACATTTCTAAAATGTGTCTGAAATAATTGTGTGAATAAGTTAACATGATTTATGCTGTCAACATTTACCATCACTTTCTTTGAATTGGTTATCATGACTAAATTTTACTAAAGCTACATTAAGGCTAAATAGATATTTAGACCTTTGCTTAATTTAATCTCAACATGACTCTTAAGGTCTGCCTAATGTGGGTTCTCGGTGAATTAGCATAGATGATGTAAGGAAAAAGAGGTAGGGGCCCATGCATTGTTGTGAGTTGGCATTAAGTTGACATGAGACATGAAATGTCGAAACATACAAAATAGGAGCAGGAGTAGGCCATTGAACCCTTGGAGCCTACTCCATTATCAATGTGATCATGGATGAAAGAGTCATAGAGATGTACAGAATGGAAACAGACCCTTCAGTCCAAATCGTCTGTGCCGACGAGGTATCCCAACCCAAATCTAGTTCCACCTGCCAGCACCCGGCCCATATCCCTCCAAACCCCTCCTATTCATATACCCATCCAGATGCCCTTTAAATGTCGCAATTGTACCAGTCTCCACCACTTCCTCTGGCAGCTCATTTCATACACCTGTCACCCTCTGCATGAAAAGGTTGCCCCTTAGGTCTCTTTTATTTTTTTTTCCCTCTCATCCTAAGTCTATGTCCTCTAGTTCTGAGCTTCCCCCACCCCAGGTAAAAGGCTTTGTCTATTTATTCTATCCATGCCCCTTATGATTTTATAAACCTCTATGAGGTCACCCCTCAGCCTTTGATGCTCCAGGGAAAACAGCCCCAGCCTATACAACCTCTCCCTATAGCTCAAATCCTCCTACCCTGGCAACATTCTTGTAAATCTTTTTTGAACCCTTTCAAATTTCACAACATCATCCAGCTCAAGAGCCTGTTCTTGCTTTTCTGCTGTATCCTTTTATCCCTTTTAGCTCCAAGTGCTGCTTCCAACACCTTCTTGAAATTATACAATGCTTTGACCTTGACTGCTTTCTGTGCTAGTGAATTCCACAGGCTAACCACTCTCTGGGCAATGAAAGTTCTCCTCATCTCAATCCTAAATGGTTTACCTCATAACCATACACTATGACCCCTGGTTCTGTACTTCTCAATCATCTGGAACATTCTTCCTGTGTTTAACCTGTCTAGTCCTGTTAGAATTGTATAGCTTTTTATGCGATTCACCCCACCTCCTTCATTCTTATGAATACAATACTAACTGATTTAATGTCTCCTCATACTTCAGTCCTGCCATCCCAGGAATCAGTCTGATAAACATTTGCTGCATTCCCTCCAGAACATCCTTTCTCAAATAAGGAGTGCAAAACTGCACAAAATATTAAAAGTGTGCTCTCACATAATAATTGCAGCACAACATCCCTGCTCCTGTACTTGGAATCCTCTTGCTATGAAAACCAAAATACCATTTGCTTCCTTCACTGCCTGCTGTGCCTGATTGCTTACTTTAAGAGACTTGCGTATGATTCTGCCCAGGTCTTGTTTCCCATTCTGCTGTCTCAATTCATGGCCATTCCAATCTGACAATAACCTGCATTCCTATTTTTCCAACAAAATGGATAATCTCACATTAATCCACATTATATTTCTTCTGACATGCATTTGCCCACTCACTCAACTTGTGAAAATCATACTGAAACATCTATACATCCTTCTCACAGCTCCAGGATTAAAGTTGGATGGTCTATTGAATTAACTGGATTTTACCACTGAATTCAAATTGATATTTCAGAAGTTGTATTCCAATTACAGGGAAATTCTACCAAAATATTAACTAGAGGGCATTGGTTCAGGCTGAGAGGGGAAAGATTTAAAAGGGACCTAAGGGGCAACTTTTTCACAAAGAGGGTGGTGCATGTAATGAATGAATTGCCAGAAGAAGTGGTGGAGGCTGGTGCAATTATAACATTTAAAAAGCCTGTGAATGGGTATATGAATAGGAAGGGTTTAGAGGAACATGGACCAAGTGCTGGCAAATAGGAATTGATGAACATAGGATATCTGGTCAGCATGGACAACTTGGACCAAATGGTCTGTTTCCATGCTGGACATATCTATGGCTCTATGATGTCTTCTGTAGCATATAAATTCAGAGTTAGTTTCTGAGTCAGAGAGAGATATAGCCACAGATACAGACCCTTCTGTCCAACTCATCCTTGCTGATCAGATGTCCAGTATAAAGCTAGTCCCATCTGCCAGCACTTGGCCAATATAACTCTAAACCCTTTCTGTTTATTTACCTATGCAGGTGCCTTTTAAATGTTGTAACATTACCAGCCTACACTACTTCCTCTGGCAGCTCATTCCTTACATGCACCACCCTCTGCATGAAAAAGTTGGCCCTTAGGTCCCTTTTATATCTTTTCCTTCTCATCTTAAACCTATACCTTCCGATTTTGGACTGCCCTACCCTGGGGTAAAGACCTTGGCTATTCACTGTATCCATGCCTGAAATGATTTTATAAACCTATAGAAGGTCACCCCTCAGCCTCCGACACTCCAGGGAAAATAGCTTATTTTTTATTTATGAAGATGTTCACTTCTAATTTTGTTCCATTTCTGGATTATGTAACTTCTACGATCAGCAGGCCAAGCAAGTACAGCAGCTAATTTCTAAGTTTCTGAAATTACTGGTGTTGAATTGATTATTGGGATGTGTGCAGGAAAGTATAGTGCACGCTACCATACTCCTTTAGGTTTTTATTTTTAATATGTAGCATTTGCTTGGGCTGTGCATGCTTGATAATAATAAAAAAAAGTCCTCAGAGGGTTATGTTGAGCTCTGAAGGGTGTGAACAATATGAAAAATATGAAATGTGCAATACCCAACTGCTATTGCCCCGAAAGGCTAGTTGACGATTATGTTAAACAATTTGTTTTTATGGCAGTTTCAGGATGATTTAGTAGCGCATGTTACCGTCTTTGTGACCTTGCCCTGAAAAAGCTGTTTGAAGCTATTTACACTCAGTAACATTCAAGCTTTTCCATTTACTTCAAACTGAGAGGCAGATTGCATTAGCTATTTTACTGAGCACACAGCCTTACTGAAGTAGCGAGATCGTGAGAAATTAGGATCTTGTTCGGTTAACTCTTTGCCCCGGGCAGCCAAAAAAACTGAGATATAGGCAAGTTATGCTAATTTGACACTTGCCCTACAAGGCGAGTGCATGAGCCCCTGCTGTGTGATGCAGGCTGGGAAAATGATTAATTGAACAGTAGCAAAGGTAGAAAGCCATACATGTTTTTAGAGGAATGTACTTCCTGTTATTTTTGTATTGTTAAGCTTGAATATTTAGTGGCTTAAAGTGGCTACATTGGCTATGGAATAGAGGCTCAGCTGTAGTTTCAGTGGTACAGTATGTGGATTAGCCTCTATTATATGTACAAATTGGTGAATTTAAATAGCCTTTGAAATTGAGGTGCTGAGTAGTGCATTGCATTATAATTCTAATGTCATTGTTCGAAAAAATTAAACTTCTGTTTTAGCAACATTTCTCTCAGTTATCTTGATCTAAATATTATTGCATTTGGTCATTCAAAACTTCCCAAGTATTTAAATCAGATATAATCTGGTAGAAACGATGAAGTAACTTATCTCAATTGTTTACATCTGTGAACATAAGAAATATGAGCAGGATAGGCTGTGTATGGAGTCTTGAGTTTGTTTGATCATTTGATCAGGCACTAACTGACCTGATCTCAGTCTCAACTTCACTTTCACACCTATTCCCCACGATACTTCACCACCCCAATCCTCATCAAAGTACAAAATGTTATTGACTGAAGTTAGTTAATATTGATCAAAGTATGTTACTGTTTGTCCAGTGCTATGAACACTGTTGAGTTTATTCCACTCTTTCTGTAGATGTTTAAAACTTGATACACAGCGCAAGTTTTCTTTAAAAAGAAAATAAGTTAGTTGATATTCTTTGTTATATTGATATCAGGCAAAATATTTATGAAGCTTTTTTTCCCCATTTTATCAATTAACTGATTGAGCTGTGAGAATGCTTTGGAGATGCCGGTGCTGGACTGGGGTGTACAAAGTTAAAAATCACACAACATCCAACAGGTTTAACTGGAAGCACTAGCTTTTGGAGCGCCGCACCTTCATCAGGTGGTTGTGTGATGAAGGAGCGACGCTCTGAAAGCTAGTGCTTCCATTTAAACCTATTGGACTATAACCTGGTGTTGTGCGATTTTTAACTTTGAGCTGCGAGAAGTTAGCATTTTAAAATGTCATAAATTCATAGAGTCGTACAGCACTGAAGTAGACCCTTCAGCCTAACTCATCCATGCCAATCAAGCTTCCCAGACTAAACTTGTCACATTTTCCTGTGTTTGGCCCATATCCCTCTAAACCTTTCCTATTCATTTACTTGTCCAAATGTATTTTAAATGTTGGAACTGTAACTGCAGCTACCACTTCCTCTGGCAGTTAATACCACGTACAAACAACCGTCTGTTTGAGAAAATTGTACCACAGGTTCCTTTTAAATCTTTCTCCTCTCACCTTAAAAATATGCCACCTAGTTTTGAACTCCCCTACTGGAGGGTAAAGATCTTTGCTATTCAACTTCTCAATGCCCCTCATGATTTTATAAACCTCTGTAAGGTCACCCCTCAACCTCACATGCTCCAATGAAAAAAGTTCCAATCTATCAGCCTCACTTTATAACTCAGTCCCAGTAACAACCTTGTAAATCATTTTTGCACCCTCTCCAATTTAATAATATCCTTCCTAAAATAGAACTGTGCACAACACTCCAAAAGTGGCCTCACCAATGACCTGTACAATCTCAACATGATCTCTCAACTCCTATACTCAATGGTCTGAACAATGAAAATGAGTGAATTTACTTCACAGCCTTGAGGTTACTAGTTCCGGTCATAGGGCAACCTACCATTCTGTTCTGATTCTCTTCAGATCCCTGCTGAACTATTAGAGGTGCAACATCTTGTCGTAACAAAAGGAGATGGGAGGCAATGAGATGGAGTGCTGACAGTGTTACCAGTTGGACAACTTTCCATGTCTGATTTGCAACGTTTACCTAGGATATAAAAAAAATAAACTTGCATCCCTTCCAGTTTTCTCTCCCGAAGGCACCAGCGCATGCTGGGTTGAAGGTCCACCCTGCCAGATGCTCTTCAATATCTCTTCCAGTTGACCAAACTTCACCCCGAGGCTAATTTCTCAAGAAACATTATTCAGTAGTGGTGAAGGTGACCATGGCCATGACCTTTTAGGTATTGGGTACCTTCCAACTGGAGCTGGATAAACATTTTACAGTTTACGGTCCATTGCTGCATGAGAGAGGCCATTGACACTCCATTCAAAAAGAGATAATTACATTTCATTCTCTTTTGCAGAGACAAAAAAGGTAAGTGAACATGAAACCTAACTAAGATACCAGACATCCATAGTGTAAAGTGGCTTGACTGCATGCATATCACTTTGCAGGAGTTACCTATCAATACTGCCTTATAGTGCAACCAAAAGAGATTGTACTCCGTAAGCTTCCAACTACAGTGTCAACATGTGAAAAGATCACACAAATATACTCTCGAGGGTTGTCCATTGTGCCAGCTCGATTTGAACCATTAAGGTAAGCCAGACCACAGGGGCTAACCACTGCATAAGACCGATGATTGTATAATGCAACCAGACAATTGGGCATTCCTCTGGAGAGGATGGTTCCCCTAGTTCATAATATTTCCAGGCAGGATACCACAAATGGTTCCACTTCCGTATGAGGAGAGGTCAACCAGCTGTCCTCCTGTATTCACCTGTTCCCTTGGTTAGATACGACAAAGATCCCTCCTCTGCCAGATCAAAGGAATTTAGATTTTTAAAGGAGCCAGTTTCACCAGGTTTTATTGAGTTAACAAAAGAACAAACTTCTGTCGAAAAAAATGGATTAGAATAAGATGTGAGTCCAAAAAAAAGATTAAAAACTACAATAAATATGGATCATTCTTGGAGTTGTTTGTGAAGAGTAGATTGTTGTGGTCGTTGCTTTGCATGACACCACTAACATTGACATTGGTGACTGAACATTCAATTTCAAGATTCTTGGCTTTGCTGGCTGATTGAAATTCTTCTAACCAGGTTCCTTTCAACAGTTGCTAGCTAGCAGCCCTCAGAGCCTCTTTTCAGAACAGAAGTGTTCAATTGCGACTCAAGCTGTGACCTTCACAGCACAATAGTACATACTATTTTGGGAACAGTGATCACAATTCCGTAAGTATTAGAATACTCATGGACAAGGACAAGAGTGGTCCTAAAGGAAGAGTAGCGAGTTGGGGGAAGGCCAACTATCGCAAAATTTGGCAGGGACTGGCAAATGTGGATTGAAAGCGGCTGTTTAAGGGTAAATCCAAATTTGATATGTGGGAGTCTGTTAAAGAGAGGTTGATTAGCGTGTAGGACAGACATGTCCCTGCGAAAATAAAGGATTGAAATGGCAAGATTAGGGAACCAAGGGTGACTGGTGAAATTGTGAGAATAAGAGGAAAAAGGAAGCATACATAAGGTCTAGGCGATAGAAAACAAATGAAGCTTGGGAAGAATATCAGGAAAGTAGGACTAATCTGAAACAAGAAATTAAGAGGGCTAAAAGGGGTCATGAAATATTTTAGGCAAAAAGGGTTAAGAAAAGTTCCAAAGCCTTTTGTTGTATATATGGAGCAAGAGGGCAACTAGAGAAAGGGTTGGCCTACTCAAGGACAAAGTTATACGTGGAGTCAGAGAAAATGGGGGGGATTCTTAATGAGTACTTAGTGTCTATATTCACCAAGGAGAGGGACATGATGGATGCTGAGGTTAGGAATAGATGTTTGATTAGTTTAGGTCAAGTCAGCATAAAGAGGGAAGAAATATTGGGTATTCTAAAAAGCATTAACGTGAACAAGTCCCCAGGTCCAGATGGGATCTATCCCAGGTTACTGAGGGAAGCTAGAGAGGAAATAGCTGGGGCCGTAACAGATATTTTTGCAGCATCCTTGAAAATGAGTGAGGTCCCAGAGGACTGGAGAATTGCTAATGTTGTTCCCTTGTTTAAGAAGGGTAGCAGGGATAATCCAGGTATTTATAGACCGGTGAGCCTGACTTCAGTGGTAGGGAAACTGCTGGAGAAGACACTGAGGGATAGGATCTATTCCCTTTTGGAAGAAAATGGGCTTATCACTGATAGGCACCATGGTTTTGTGCAGGGAAGGTAATGTCTTACCAATGTAATAGAATTCGTTGAGGAAGTGACAAAGTTGATTGATGAGGGAATTGCTGTAGATGTCATATATGTGGACTTCAGTAAGGCGTTTGATAAGGTTCTTCATGATGGGCTGATGGAGAAAGTGAAGTCGAATGGGGTCCAGGGTGTACTAGCTAGATGGATAGAGAACTGGCTGGGCAGCAGGTGAAAGCTGTTTCTCAAAATGGAGAACTGTGACCAGAGGTGTTCCATAGGAATACATGTTGGGACCACTGTTGTTTGTGATATTATAAATGTTCTGGATGAAGGTATAGGTGGTCTGATAAGCAAATTTGCAGATGACACTAAGATTGGTGGAGTCGAAGTTAGTGAAGGGGACTGTCAAGAGAATGCAGCAGAATATAGATTCTTTGAGAGTTGGGTGGAGAAATGGCAGATAGAGTTCAATCTGGGTAAATGCAAGGTGATGCATTTTGGGAGATCAAATTCAAGAGCAAACTATACAGTAAATGGAAAAGCCCTAGGGAAGATTGATGTACAGAGAGATCTGGGTGTTCATGTCCATTGTACCCTGAAGGTGGCAACGCAGGTCGATAGAGTGGTCAAGAAGGCATACAGCATGCTTTCCTTCATTGGAAGGGGTATTGAGTACAAGAGTTGGCAGGTTTTCTAACAGTTGAATCAGACTTTGGTTTGGCCACATTTGGAATACTGCGTACAGTTCTGGTTGCCACATTGCCAAAACGATGTGGATGCTTTGGAGAGGGTGCAGAGGAGGTTCACCAGGATGCTGCCTAATATGGAGAGCACGAACTGTGAAGAGAAGTGGAGTAGATTAGGATTATTTTCATTAGAAAGATGGAGATTGAGGGGGGTTCCTGACTGAGGTCTACAAAATCATGAGAGGTATAGACAGGGTGGAGAGCAAGAAACTTTTTCTCGTTTACCTTTTCCTTTTTAGTTTCTCTGTTTGAAGTTTCCTTGACTTTGTACTGGTGTCACGTTCTGTTCTGTGATTCCACTCGAGACTCTACCTGTCAATGAATTTACATCCACATTTATCTTTTGGCTCCAAGCAAAATGGTTTCAACCCCTCCATTGGTCAAAACCTCTGATGACCATCCCAAATGCAGGCAGTAATATCTCCATGGAAATCAACGAATGCAGTCTTGCCTGTTCCCTTCTGGTTAGCTTCTAATGCCTCCAGTTGTGTGCCATCTTATTGTGCAGTAGAGAGAAACTGTGTCATTCAATGTTGTACAAAGAATTTGGCTGATGTGGCTGTCATGCTTCAATAGTTAGCAGTTTCATTGAGTGGCACAGAACCATTGAGTTGCTGTCAGCTTGTTGGAGAGCAATGCGGTCAGTCCCATTCCCATTCTTATACTCTACTTCCATAGTTCTGGAAGTTTATTATTTCAAGTATCATAGCTAATAGGCATGAAGAAAAATCTCAAACAAAGAATGTGTTCTTGTCTGTATTTTTGTGTTTTACATTGTTTCTTTTAAAAATGGGTAACTTTGCTGAATTCATAGAATGACCAAGGTCAATCACTCAATTATTTGCAAAAGGTTCTAAATCTTTTGCATTGTAAAGACATTCCAGTTAAAGCTTACACAAAGAAGCTGAAGGTGAGCTGTCTGCTTCCAGGCACCTTCAGACAATGGAAAATGCCAAGACCCATGTTGTCAAAATGAGAGCTAATAATTTTACAGTTACCTTTTCACCTCACAGTGGAATCTTGAACGGGGGTGATAAAGCTATGCACTAGCTGACTAACCTTCCAGTTATCTCACTATCAGTACTTAAAATGCCTGCCCTAGTTACATTGCTGAAATCAGAACTGGTTGAATTGCTTATAACTATGATAGAGTCAGGGTTAGGGTTCTAAGTCAGTTGCTGTTGGTCTCCTGAGGAGTATCCTTCATCTCTCTTCAGGTTGCTGGTCTTGAAGAAAGACCACTGGGCCCTGTTCGCTAGGGTGACTATTTTTGGATACTGATTGCTCATTTGCTCCAAGGAGGATAACAAGCAGCTTCTGAAACCTAACATTGGAGCTAAGATTCTGGTTAGCTTGTTCTTGAAGTTTACTCTTGAAACCATTGTTCAAAATTCTAAAATTTGGACTGTAGGACTGTCTGAGAAGGATGTGAAAGAATTACAATGAAGGTAAATAGTGAATTTCTGAGGTAAAGAAAAGGTTTTATGTCTTCATTGACACGTTGTTAGAGCGTGTTGGTATGTTGTGCAAGCATAGTGATAAAGTTGGATATGGCATTTGAAGATACATTCACTGACCTTGACCACTTCATGTGGCATGTAACTTCTTGCAATGTGACCTCCAGAACCTCAGGATTACAGTCCTGTCATTGACCAGTTATCTGCCCACTATGTTTGGAGAGTTTGCCTGGAGATCCTCCCATGGTTCTTTGACTGTTTTTCCTGTCAGTCTTTGGCTTCATTTTATCTTGGCTCAATCCTTTCTCATTCTATTGAAGCTAGTATGTAGGAGTATTTAAGAATGCATTCTCTGATCTTTACCGTTTGTGTGAGATCATGTCACTTCTCATGACACAATGATATTGCCTTCAGGTTCTTAGGGCTTCTGTCCTGGCATTCATGGTTATCTGACTGTTTTCTCAGGGCATGTTTGGGGAGTCTCCTGTCTCCTTGCAGATGCAAGACACCACTCTTTCTGTGCCTCTTCTGTGGCTTCCAGTGAGTTTGTCCTACCATACATTGAGATCATTGCTGATTCATTCATTCTCTCGTCCACTTTTTTGCCTTTCCCCCATAACATTTGACTCCTTTACTGATTAAAAATCTGTCACTCTCAGCCTTAGGTATACTTCATGATCCAGCTTCGACAGCCTTCTGTAGTAAAGAATGTCACTGATTGACGCTGTTTGAGAGAGAAAACAAAATCCTCTTCATCTCTTTTTAGATGGGTGAATCCTTATTCCCTCTTGTCCCAGACTCTGCTCCAAAGGGGAAACAACCTTTCGTCGTCCAATCTGTCAAGTTCCCGAAGTATCTGATATATTTCAATAAAACAACTGAAGACTTGCACAACAGTTAGCAGTGAATGATGGCTTGTTCAGAATATGAACCAGGATCTCTTACATACCATTGTACAACACATCCCAAAGCAAGAATTATACCTCTAGGTCAACAAGGCAACTACAAAAACAATGAAGCCTTAGTTATTGGATGGTCTGGAACCAACAACTTTTCAAGTTACTAGCTAAACATATTGAGTTATTGTGCCACTCCCAAATGTTACATCCTTTATTTAAAGTGTCCCAGCACAAAAGTGTTGTACACCCTTTTCCATCACACTGTTAAGAGATGCAGAATCATTTTAAGAAGTGTAGGTGAGCTTTAATTGTTGTGAACCACACGGACATGGCCAGTCAACAGCAGAGCTGGCAGAATGCTATGGTCATGTAAAAGAGCTGGCAACACAGATTTAGTTAGAGACAAAAAATCCTGCAGATTCTGGAATCCGAAATACACAGGCAGGAGGCTGGAAGAACACAGCAAGCCAGGCAGCATCAGGAGCTGGAGAAGTTGATGTTTCGAGTTTAACCCTGTCCTGAAGAAGGGTGTGTTCTTCCAGCCTCCTACCTGTGTAGCACAGATCTAGTGGCAGTCAGTGGCCATGGATGAACTGTGTGACTTGACCCCATGCCCAGTCAGTGACCATGGATGAACTGTGTGACTTGACCCCATGCCCAGTCAGTGGCCATGGATAAACTGTGTGACTTGACCCCATGCCCAGTCAATAGACATGGATGAACTATGTGATTTGGCTCCATGCCTAGTCAGTGGATAAGATTGAATTGTGCATCTTGATCCCCACGATCAATTTTGCAGGCTATCTAATTAAGCCTTCGCATTCTTTTACTGGATATGTCACAGAGTCCAGTTCTATATGACTCTGTATACGACAGGAAACTTAGGAGCATTGATATACAGAGGGATCTTGGGGTGTAAGTTCATAGCTCTCCAGAAGTGGCAACACAAGTGAATAAGGTGGTAAAGAAGGCATACAGCAAGCTTCATTGGTCAGGACATTGAGCATAAAAATTGACACATCATGTTGCAGTTAGGCCACATTTGGAGCATAGTGTGCAGGTCTGATCATCACACTACAGAAAGCATGTGGAACCTTTGGAGAGAGTGCAGAAGAGGTTTACCAGCAGTTGCCTGGATTGCAGTGTAGTAGCTATATGGAGAGGTTGGATTGCTTTCATTGGAATGTTGAAGGCTGATGGGGTGACTTGATAGAAGTATTTAAAATTATGAGAGACATGGACAGCATGGAGAGTCGAAATCTTTTTTCTGAGGGTGGAATTGTCAAATCTTAGAGGCCATAAGGTTAAGATGAGAGGGGGAAAGTTTAAAGAAGCTATTACAAGGAAAGTTTTCTACACAGAGGATGACAAGTGCCTGGAACACGCCCCAGGGAGCAGATATGATAGCAACGTCTAAGAGGTATTTAGACAGACAGACAGAGAATAGAGAGATATGGACCTTGTGCAGACAGGTGGGATTAGTTTTGAGCAGCAACATGGTTGGCACCGACATGGTGGGCCGAAGAGTCTGTTCCTGTGTTGTACTATTCTGTGTTTGAATTCTGCTGTATGGGTATGCATTGATTTTGGCCTGGCAAAGTGTTCTAGTGAAAACAAATTAGGCTTGCTCTCTAAACTACTAATTGGCCTTTTTTTTAGTAGAGTGACACAAAGAATATCTGTGCTACAAGAAACAGTCTGAAGTTTGATACTTAAACCTTTAGGGTATTGCTGATATCAGTTACACTTCTGCTTCAAAGAACTTTGGATTTTTGTGACAATGATAAGTAATACCTCCAAATGATAGCTCCACCCTCCTCACAGCCTGAAATAAATGACTACAGTCAACAGAAAACATATTTAGTTACTGCATTGGGTGATCTAACCTGTGAATACATCACTCTGGAACACTTAATTTCATTCAGATGGACCACTACTGACCAGAACAGACATGAAGAGAATACAGAGCAGGTCCAGGAGAAGGGACTTTGGCAAACAAGGGGGAAATCCAAGGCAAGCGAGCCCATAAGCTTTTTCTATTACCTAGCTTCCTGCATGCCTTGGCCCCAAAGGGAAATCTGTGGGTTACTCTGAAGATCTTCCTACAAATTAACTACAGACCTGTTTCTACCAAAACCTTTCTCCCCTTCCATTTATCTGCAGCTCCCCCTACTCCCACCTCCATTCCTGAAGGAGGATTATATCGGGAATGTCACTTCTCCGCTTCCTGATGCTGCCTGGCTTGTTGTGATCTTCCAGCCTCCAGCTTGTCTGTTTCTGCTCCTGCAGTTTCTCTGCTCAGGTCCTTACAGAAACAGTTAATATACAGATAGTTCTCCTTTAACACAGTCATTGTGTTCCCATGTGACGTCATGTTATAGAAAATCATACAATAGAAGTAATGGGGCCTATGGAAAAAAAAACAGGATTAGGGACTCCGGTTGAGCGAATCTGACCATTTCTGGTCATTTACGGAAATGCCAAGTTGTTATAAGTGAAATTTCCCAATGTATTGTTGACTTCCCAGCTCCTTGTGCAGTAGAGTTTATCCAGAACCCAGCTCCCTGCCATTAAACTTTGTGAAACTTTTGGAGGTTTTATTTGGTGCGAATAAAATTTCCTTTTTTTTGAGGGTGTAGCTAAAAGGCTGAGATGCTATGAACAGTTGGAGGTTTTGATGGGTCTCAGGTTTCAGAGAGAATGAGGGGGTCAAGACTCTCAGATTGACCTTGGGTGAACTTGGATCAGGCATAACTTGGGAATGGGTGGGGTTTGGAGAGATGAGGTTTAACAGTGGTCTGTCCTCAGTTTCAACCCCTGCCTTCCCATTGTCTAACAGTGAACAGGAGTTCGCTTTATGAAAAAAATGGTCTGCAGTTCACAAATTGCGTTACAGCCAAATCATGTTTATGAAACGCACGTTATCAAGAACTACCTGTAATAGAATGCCTATTTCATATAACTTTATGCTAGATAGAGGTATTCAAAATAATGACGGGTCTGGACAACATTAATTGGATTAAATTGTTCTCTTCATGAAAGAATTGTGAGTGAGAGGCCACAGATTTAATGTATTTGGCAAAAGAAGCAAGAGTGATACAAGGTGGCTCCTATCTTCCCAAAAAGGTCCTCAAGCAGAGCATGAGTCACAGAAAACCAAGAGCCACCCTCGCACCAGAAACCTCCATTTGTTCAAAATGAGATTTAATTTTCTTGACTGCTGTTTTGGGGCTCTGCAACAAATGCCTTCCAGGATCTCGCTTACGCTGCACGACAGGGTGCAGAATAGAAGACTGATGCATACGAAGTGTGAAAAAAGTCACATTTCAACAGAATAGGAACAGGGAGCAGGGAGCAGGGAGGAAGAGGGCATGGTGAATCCTAGGGAAGGAGTTCCAGATTGGGGAGTAGAGTTCAGAGATATGATACTGGAAAGCCCCAGGAAGCTAAAGTGATCTCATGCAGGATTCATTGGTGTCATTGACTGACTGATGTAGAGTTGTTTCAGCTGAGGTACCCTGAATAACTGGTGATAACCACATACCTGACCTCAGAAGAAGCCTGAGTCTGCACATGGAGATCAACCAAACCAACATGCATCACACTGCAACTGTCAAACATAAATAGATTATTGGCTGCAATCTCCACTGGCACCAATCAGAACTTGATGCATTATGTTTACCTTCTAAATACTATTTAATACAGCACCATAAATAGCATAGCAAACATTGCATAAACCAGTTAACTTAACAGTGAACCACACATTCTTTGAACAAATACATATGGAACACACCCTGTATTGACTCATTAAGTGCTCATGGCACTGTGCTGCCATGTCAATGTGGAAAATTCTATGACATTCCTCCTGTGTTGAATCCTCCTACCTTGATCAGATGAGCCAATTAGCCGAGGAGTGCAAATGGAGTTTTAATTTAGATAAATATGAGGTGTTGCATTTTGGTATGGCAAATCAATTATGCACTTTAATGGATCCCACGGAGTGTTGCTGAATAAAGAGACTTTGGGTGCAGGTTCACCTTGAAGGTGGAGTCACAGGCAGACAGGATAGGGAAGAAGGTGTTTGATACACTTGCCTTTATTGGTCAGTGCATTGAGTATAGGAATTGGTACGTTATGTTGTGGCTGTATAGGACATTGGTTAAGCCACTTTTGGAATATTGCAATCATATCTGGTCGTCCTGCTGGAGGAAGGATGTTGTGAAACTTGAAAGGGTTCAGGAAAGATTTACAGAAATGTTGTGGTCTGAAGGGTCTGAGCTATACAGAGAGGCTGATTGGCTGGGGCTATTTTCCCTGGAGTGTCAGAAGCTGAGGGGTGGCATTAGAAAGGTTTGTAAAATCATGTGGGGCATGGATAGGCTGAATGGTCAATGTCCTTTCCCCCGGGTATGGAACTCCAAAATTAGTGGGCATAGGTTTAAGGTGAGAGGGGAAAGATATAAAATGGACCTAAGGGGGCAACGTTTTCACACAGAGGGTGGCACATGTATGGAATGAGCTGCCATAGGAAGTGGTGGAGGCTGGTAAAATTACAACATGTAAAAGGTATCTGGATGGGTTTATAAATAGGAAGTGTTTGGAGGGCCAATTGTTGGCAAATGGGACTAGATTAATTTAGGATGTCTGGTTTGTTCCTGTGCTGTACAACTCCATGACTATACATATTGTTCTGGAGGAGGTGCAGATGGCCTTCTCACTTCTGTGGCTGTGTGGCTGTGAGGACTGTGTCCAGTGGCCTTGTTGTGCAGGGACCCACCAAGGCCATTTCTGTGACTGCACTGTCTGCACCTCAGCAGGACTAGACAATGTCAGTGGGACCTGCAACACAGGTGCAGAGGGACAGAGGATGCCAAGGTCTCAGTGTCCTGTTGAACATCCTCAGTCCTTACTGTGCTCTTTTGCTGGTGTGCAGTTGCCATTTCCTCAAGACACCTTTTAAGAATATTCTCTATTGTTCATACCTGTACAATTGGCTTGGTTTAATGCTTGTTTTAGAATCCCAGATGATCCCTTTCCATGAGGTTACTCATTATCCTAAATATACAAGTCAGGATCTAAACTTGTCACTTCCTGGGTGATACCAATATTCTCTTAGTTCTTATTGGTTCTCGAAAACTGTCTCAAATATATTCCATAAACGTATCTTCCAAGCCACTGATTTGTCTAATCTCCATGACGATTAATGTCCCAAATGACTATTTCATTGCCTTTGTTACAAGCTACCCCTATTTCTTGATTAGTACTCTGTCTGATAGTACAGATGGAGGCCTCTGAAAGATTCCCAACAGTGCATTCTGATTCTTGTTTTTTTTATCCTTCCACTTTTTCACTCCTTCAACCTTTTTTCAACTTTGTATGTTGTTTTTAAATCAAACTTGTCAATGTGCTACCATGTCTCCCTAATTATTTTAAAAATTATTATGAGATTTGCTTAAAACAGTCTTATTAATGTAATGGGGTGGCTAAACTAAATCTTCAGACACTCGCCACTGACACCATTTTGTATGAACTAGCTTGACTCTTAGATATCACAGAAAGGTTTGGTATCACCATCCTCCTTTTAAGTTGGGATTTGTAGAGTCTGCTTTGTCTAACGTAGTAGATGAGAACTACGAGGTAGTTTAACACAAAGAGCTGATTGTCATAATCAACATGTAGTTTACTACATGATGACATTGTAGTACAAGTGAAATTGGCATGGTACACATTGTTACTAAGATTATGGTATGTCTGTCTCCTGTAAGATCCAGAGTGTAGCTTAATGCAGTCTTCCACATTAATCCTTTCAGAACCACTATGGTAGCCGACAATAATCTTTTAAGGTCATTTAATTCTCTTAAATTATTTAACAGTGTTGTATGGTGCTGTGTATTAGAGGTGGAGATTGATTAATTTGGAGGCTGGCTTGTAATGCAGTGATGCTAACAGTGTGGATTCAATTTCTAGTTGTGATTACTATGAAGGGCCCACCTTCTCAAACTCTCCTCTTGCCTGAGGCATGGTGACCCTCAGGTTAAACCACCACCAGGCATTTTGCTCAATGACAAGGCGGTCCGGTTACCTTTATTATGAATAATACAAATGGTACTTTTGTGCACAAAATTGTGCAGTCAAGAATGTTCCAGTGTAGCAAAAACATTAGTTGTGGATATAGGACAAGTTGAAACGAGTTACCTCTTGTACAATGCAGTATAACATTAACAATTAAAAAATGCTTGTTTTATGGTTGTGAGGCATTAAGACTGTAAAACATCTGCTGAAAGTACTGTAGCCCACTGGCTACACTTTCAAGTTTGCTGTATGATTTGAGATTGGAATTGCACAAGTTCTTCAAAGAATGAGGTTGTTTCTGTCTAAAAATTGGCAAGAATTGCGTGAAATAAATATCAATCAGTTTCATTTTAAATTCAACATGAAGGTGTGTTTTTTTAAAAAGACGAACAAGTTCATTATTCAGCAATGCTTGGCCAGAACATGTTGTGTACGTCCCACAGGAATTTTGAAAAAGAGCATTACAGGATTTTTTTTTGAATGTGTCAAGAGCACATGTTTAAAAATTGCAAAATGGAAAGCTTTTCATTTGGATTGAAAAAAAATTGGAGTATATTTTCACAATCTTATATACTTCAAATATTTCATTCACTGGAGACTAAATGTTGTCATAGCAACTGAAGTGGTTGCTGGGTAGAGTCTTGTCATGCAGAATAAGAGAATGTGTGAATAAGTCTGCTTTACTGCCAACATGTCATTCACTAGCACTTTTGCATGCCAGTGAGTGGGTGAGAGTTTTCATACTCGTATGGAGGTGGGGGAGGTGGCTGTCTTGCAAAGAGAGGAAAAAAATCTGCAACTTTGAAGGAATAGTTCAAGATTTTATTTAAGATTATTTTTGAAATGTATTTTCACTAAAACATGAATATTGTGTTTTAGACTGAGTTGGACCTTTTTTCATTATGCAAACGGAGCAGTGTTTTCTTGATTGGGTCACTTATTTAAATGCATACCTCTCATCTAATACACTTTCAATTTGTGTACTCTATCAGTTTTCCTCATGCTTGCTTGTCTTTAATTGGGAGAACTTTTCTATTTTTGACTGGTATGTGGCAAGTGACCTAGATGCAAAGCATTCTGTCTTCACTGTTGGGGCAACTGTACCTATCCAAAATGGTAACTTTCCAGAGCTTTGTCAGGGTTATATTGTTATATTATTCCAATATGACTTAGGAGCTACATATTCATGTGTATGTATCCATAAGTATCCAGAGTAAGCATCACTCAATCACTGCTTCACCACAGTCTATCAAGTTAATAATTTGTTAGCACAGGTGACCAGAGAAATAAAACTGATGAAGCACCAGAATTTGAGTCTTAATTAAATCAAAAGTCTGGGAATTGTAAGTCATAGGCAGAAAGAATCGAGGAAAGTGGGTGGGAAATGAAGGTGGGGAAAAGCATTTACTGACCAGAGGATCTGCATAAAATGCCACGTGAAGGTAAAATCTCAGATTCGTGGCTTTCACACTTGAAAGAAGATGGACCAGGAAACTGGGATAGAGTATTAAATTTCATTTACAGTCTTGGAATGTGCTCCCTCAACTTGATTGCTGAACTCTGATGTTTCATTGAATAGGAACTAGATTAAACTGGAGTGCTAGCCGAGATTACATACTCAAGATCTGGTGTAGAGTTAAAACTCCCAGCCTTCTGACCAACTGATAGTACTGTCATGTCAAAGCCAAGTCAACAGTAATCATATTTGTGTTTGTATACGGAGATAAAATTGTACTCTTATATTTCCTTACTATTCTGTAAATTTAGATTAAAAAGCCACAGAAACTTAGATGGGAAGACATCTTCAAGACGATAGTACCCTGGTATAAGATGTAGTAATTAGTAAAAGACTTATACAGCCAGGATTATATAGCTACTTGGTGCTGGCTATAATTATACAGAAGTGTCCACAGCAATTCTTGATGTGTAATCTTAGCAAATGCCAAGTGCTAAACTGTGGCACTACAAATATGCATGATAAACACTTTTCAACAATGAGGGATGGGCAATAAATGCTGGCCTGTCCAATGATGCCCACATTCTGTGAACAAATGAAAAAAAAATAAGAAAAGGTGCAATCACTGCTGTTGGCCTCAATCTATCAGTCTCAGTCTCTGGAAATATTTTCTGGAGTTGACTTCAGTGCAAACCATAACTTATCTTAGGTGAAGTTCCTATCCTGTGCTATTTTTGGATTTTTAAAATATTCTGATTGCAAACTGACAACTTAAAAGCCTGCTGAAATTCTCCTTCTCAGTATGGTTTCTCCAAGTTGCTAGCTATTGTGCGTCTCTAATCTACACAAATCCAATGACATAAGATTGTGACCAGTGTCCCACCATGGCCAACTTGGAATTGTGCCCAAAAGTAGTTTCCCGCAATCTTCATAAAATCAAACCCCGTCACATGCCAATTTGGGTTTATTTTATTTATATTCTGATTGTGAACAAATGCCCAGGACCTAATTAGGTAGACCATAGAACTCTGTGGGAAGCTAGGGAAGTGATTGCTGGGCCCCATGTTGAGATATTTGTATCATTGATAGTCACAAGTGAGGTGCAGGAAGACTGGAGGTTAGTTAATGTGGTGCCTAATGGTTAAGAAAGGTGTAAAGGGAAAGCCAGGGAACTGTAGGCCAGTAAGCCTGACATCTGTGGTGGACAAATTGCTGATTGGGATCCTGAGGGACAGGATTCACATGTATTTGGAAACACAAGGACTGATTAGGGATAGTCAACATGGCTTTGTGCATGGGAAATCATGTTTCACAAACTTAATTGAGAAGTGATGAAGAAGATTGATGGGGGCAGAGTAGTGGATGCGATCTATATGGACATCAGTAAGGTATTTGACAAGGTTCATCATGGTAGACTGTAAGGTGAAATAGAAGGAGAACTGGCAATTTGGATACAGAACTGGCTCGAAGGTAGAAGACAGAGGGTGGTGGTGGAGGATTGCTTTTCAGACCAGTGGAGTGACCAGTGGGTGCCACAAGGATTGGTGCTGGGTCCACTGCTTTTCATCATTTATATAAATAATTTAGATGTGAACATAGAAGGCATAGTTAGTAAGTTTCAGATGACACCAAAATTGGAGGTGTCATGGACACTGAAGAACGTCATTTGAGAGTACAATGGATCTTGATCAGATGGGCCAATAGGCCAAGGAGTAGCAGATGGAGTTTAATTTAAATAAATGTGAGCTCATAGAGTCCCCGAGATATACAGCATGGAAACAGTGAGACATGATTTCCCATGGACTCTTCAGTCCAACCTGTCCATGCCGACCAAATATCCCAACCCAATCTAGTTCCACCTGCCAGCACCCACCCCATATCCCTCCAAACCCTTCCTGTTCATATAACCATCCAGATGCCAATAAATGTTGCAATTGTACAAGCCTTCACACTTCCTCTGGCAGTTCATTCCATGCACGTACCACCCTCTGCCTGAAAATGTTGCCCATTAGGTCTCTTTTATATCTTTCCCCTCTCACCCTAAAGCTATGCCTTCTAGTTCTGGACTCCCCCACTCCAGGGGAAAAAAAACTTTATCTATTTATCCTATCCATGCCTCTCATGATTTTATAGATCTTGATAAGGTCTGGGTAATCCAAGATGGAGGATGGGAAAAATTTCTGGTTTAACAGGCTGCTAATTTTTTTAGGTGTTTTAGGTGTAGGAGGTGATTTCCTTGAAATCAAGCAGCAGCAAATGCTGTTTTAAGTGCTGTTGCATTGTTTTGGAACTTTGAAGAAAAAAAAGTCAAAACAAGAGCACTTTTAAAAAGGAGAGGAGCAAAGGCAGCACTGAGGTGAACTCAGTGCAGGAGAGAGAGAGAGAGAGAAAGAGAGAAAGAAACCCACACTGCTAAGTGACACAACAGTGAACCTGCACAGTTACTGCCTTTGCATGTATTACTGGACATTGGAGTGCGTCTGGGAAAATTAACACCAGTGAAATTCACAACTAATCTTGGAGGAACCTGTTTGGGAGAGATTACAGCACAGAAACAAATAAGTGAATATTTTTATGTGTGGAGTTATAGTAAGTCTGCAGTAGTGGGTAGAGTGGGTTCTTTTTTGATTATATGTTTTATTGAGATATGTCTCTTGAATAAACTTAAAAATCTAAATCATAAGTATGAAGTTCACCTGGAACAGTGTTTTGTAGAGGAATAAGACAGTGCTATTTTCTGGGTCTGTAGATTGAAAGAAGCAAAAATGGCCCTTAGTAGAGTGATATGCTCTTCTTGTCAGATGTGGAAGTTCAGGGAGAGTTTACAGGTTACTGTGGATTATATCTGCAGTAAATGCCGTTGTTTGCGAATCCTATCAGGTTAAATGGATTGGTTGGAGAGACAGTTGGAGGCAATGAAGAATTTACAAGAGCAAGGGGATGTGATGGATGACAGTTATAAGAAGGGAGAAAAGTTGCAGATACAGTCACATCGGCGAGTTAACTCCAGGAAAGGTAAGAGAGGTAGGCAGTTAGTGCAGGAGTCTTCTGTGACTGTCCCCGTTTCAAACAAGTATGCTGTTTTGGAAAATGTATGGGGTGATGGATTCTCAGGGGAATGTAGCACGAACAGCCAAGATTCTGGTATTTAGATTGGCTCTAATGCAACGAGGGGTACATCGGGTTCCAAGAGATCAATTGTGTTCGGGGACTCTCTAGTCCAAGGCACAGACAGATGTTTCTGTGGCCAGCAGTGAAAAATCAGAATGGTGTGTCCCCTCTCTGGTGCCAGGATCAAGAATTTCTCAGAGAGGGTACAGAATGTTCTCAAGGGGGAGAGGGACCAGCCAGAGGTCATTATACACAATGGAACCAATGACATAGGAAGGGAAAAGGGTGAGATTCTAAGTGAGAATGTAGAGAGTTTGGCAGGAATTTAAAAAGAAGATCCTCGAGAGTAGTAATATCTGGATTACTCCCAGTGCTGTGAGCTAGTGAGGGTAGGAATAGGAAGATAGAGCAGGTGAATGCATGGATGATGAGCTGATGTACGGGAGAAGAATTCACATTTTTGGATAATTAGAAGTGACCTGTACAAGAAGGATGGATTGCACCTGAATTGGAAGGGGACTAATATACTGGCAGGGAGATTTCCGAGATGGCTGCTCAGGAGGATTTAAACTATTAAGGTGGGGGCATGGGACCCAGGAAGATAGTGAGGAAAGAGATCAATCTGAGACTGGAACAGTTGAGAAATGAAGTGAGTCAAACAGCCAGGGCAGGCAGGGATAAAGCAGACAACAAGGTAGGACTGATAAATTAAACTGCATTTACTTCAATGCAAGAAGCCTAAAAGGGAAGGCAGATGAACTGAGGGCATAGTAAGGAATGTGGGAGTGGGATATCATAGCAATTACAGAAATGTGTCTCAGGGATGGACAGGACTGGCAGCTTTATGTTCCAGGATACAAATGCAACAGGAAGAACAGAAAGGGAGGTAAGAAAGGAGGGGGAATGGTGTTTTTGATAAGAGATAGCATTACAGCTGCACTGAGGGAGGCTATTCCCAGAAATACATCCAGGGAAGTTATTTGGATAGACCTGAGAAATAAGAAAGGGATGATCGCCTTGTTGGGATTGTATTATAGACTCCCTAATAGTCAGAAGGAAATTGAGAAACAAATTTGTAAGGAGATCTCAGTTAAACAGGGAATCCCATAGTGTTAAGGATCTAGATGGAGAGGAATTTGTTAAATGTGTACAAGAAAATTTTCTGATTCAATGTGTGGGTGTACCTATTAGAGAAGGTGCAAAACTTGACCTACTGTTGGGAAATAAGGCAGGGCAGGTGAACTGAGGTGTCAGTGGGGGAGCACTTTGGGGCCTGTGACCATAATTCTATTAATTTTAAAATAGTGATCGAAAAGGATAGACTAGATCTAAAAGTTGAAGTTCTAAATTGGAGAAAGGCTAATTTTGATGGTATTAGGCAAGAACTTTCAAAAGCTGATTGGGGGCAGATGTTCGCAGGTAACGGGACGGCTGGAAAATGGGAAGCCTTCAGAAATAAGATAACGCGAGTCCAGAGAAAGTATATTCCAATTAGGGTGAAAGCAAAGCCTTGTAGGTGTAGGGAATGCTGGATGACTAAAGAAATTGAGGGTTTGGTTCAGAAAAAGAAGGAAGCATATGTCAGGTATAGACAAGATAGATCAAGTGAATCCTTACAAGAGTATAAAGGCAGTAGGAGTCGCCTTAAGGTGGAAATCAGAAGGGCAAAAAGGGGGCATGAGATAGCTTTGGCAAATAGGATTAAGGAGAATCCAAAGGGTTTTTACAAATACATTTAGGACAAAAGGGTAACTAGGGAGAGAATAGAGCCCCTCAAAGAACAGCAAGGTTGCCTTTGTGTGGAGTCGCAGGATATAGGGGAGATTCTAAATGAATATTTTTCATCAGTGTTTACTGTGGAAAAAACATGGAAGATATAGAATGTAGGGAAATAGATGGTGAAATCTTCCAAAATGTCCATGTTACAGAGGAGGAAGTGCTGGATGTCTTGAAACACATAAAAGTGGATAAATCCCCAGGACTTGATCAGGTGTACCCAAGAACTCTGTGGGAAGCTGGGGAAGTGATTGCTGCTCCCCTTGCTGAGATATTTGTATCATTGATAGTCACAGGTGAAGTGCTGGAAGACCGGAGGATAGCAAACATGGTGCCACTGTTTAAGAAGGGCGGTAAAGACAAGCCAGGGAACTATAGACCGGTGAGCCTGACTTCAGTGGTGGGAAAGTTGTTGGAGGGAATCCTGAGGGACAGAATGTTAATGTATTTGGAAAGGCAAGGACTAAATATGGATAGTCAACATGGTTTTGTGCGTGGGAAATACTGTCTCACAAACTTGATTGAGTTTTTTGAAGAAGTTACAAAGAGGATTGATGAGGGAAGAGCGGTGGACGTGATCTATGTGGAATTCAGTAAGGTGTTCGACAAGGTTCCCCATGGGAGACTGGTTAGCAAGATTAGATCTCATGGAATACAGGGAGAACTAGCTATTTGGATACAGAACTGGCTAAAGATACAAGACAGAGGGTGGTTCTGGAGGGTTATTGTTCAGACTGGAGGCCTGTGACCAGTGGAGTGCCACAAGGATCGGTGCTGCGTCAAATACTTTTCGTCATTAAGTTGGATGTGAGCATAAGAGGTATAATTAGTAAGTTTGCAGATGACACCAAAATTGGAGGTGTAATGGACAGCGAAGAAGATAACCTCAGGTTACAACAGGATCTTGGACCAGATGGGCCAATGGGCTGAGAAGTGGCAGATGCGAGGTGCTGCATTTTGGGAAAGCAAATCTTAGCAGGACTTATACACTTAATGGTAAGGTCCTATGGAGTGTTGCTGAACAAAGAGACCTTGGAGTGCAGGTTCATAGCTCCTTGAAAGTGGAGTCGCAGGTAGATAGGATAGTGAAGAAGGCGTTTGGTGTGCTTTCTCTTTTTGGTCAAAGTATTGAGTACAGGAGTTGGGAGGTCATGTTGCAGCTGTACAGGACATTGGTTAGGCCACTGTTGGAATATTGCATGCAATTCTAGTCTCCTTCCTATCGGAAAAATGTTGTGAAACTTGAAAGTGTTCAGAAAAGATTTACAAGGATGTTGCCAGGGTTGGAGGATTTGAGCTATAGGGAGAGGTTGAATAAGCTGGGGCTGTTTTCTGTGGAACTTCGGAGGTTGAGGGGTGACCTTTCTGCATTTTGGAAAGGCAAATCAGGGCAGGACTTTTACACTTAATGGTAAGGTCTTGAGGTGTTTAGTATGCTTTCCCTTATTGGTCAGTGCATTGAGTATAGGAGATGGGAGATCACCTTGTGGCTGTACGGGTCATTGATTAGGTTACTTTTGGAATATTGTGCAATTATTTGGAAAGTTATTGTGAAACTTGAGAGAGTTCAGAAAAGATTTATGAGGATGTTGCCAGCATTGGAGGCTTTGAGCTGTAGGGAGAGAATTAATAGGCTGGGGCTGTTTTCCATGGAGTGTCGGAGACTGAGGGTTGACCTTATAGGGGCTTATAAAATCGTGAGGGCATGGATAGGATAAATATACAAGTTTTTTTTCTCTAGGATGGGGGAATCCAGAACTAGAAGGCATAGGTTTAGGGTGAGAAGGGAAAGATTTAAAATGGACCTAAGGGGCAATGTTTTCACGCAGAAGGTTGTGCATGAATGGAATGAGCTGCTGGAGGAAGTGGTGGTGGCTGGTATAATTACAACATTTAAAAGGCATCTGGATGGGTACTTGTATATGAGGGGTTTAGTGGATATGGGCCAACTACTGGCAAGTCTGGACAAGTTGGACCTGTTGGTCTGTTTCCATGCTGTATATCTCTATGACATTATAACCTAATAGCTTATGAAATTCCTTCTTCACACATATTGTTCCTCTGTTTCATTGTCAGTTCCTCACCAGCCTGTGGTCGGCTGGTGAACGAGGAGCTGGTAGTGTTCAGGCTGAGCCCGTCTGCTCCAGGCCAGCTGCATTCTTTTCCTCTCTGTCCTTTTTGTCTTTTTATCCTTTCGCTTTTCTTTGTGATCCCAATATTGCGGGGAGGCCAGAGTGGTGTCGGCAGGCGAAGGTAGGCCCAGAGCACAGACCTTGTAGAAGCCCTGGAGCCATATTTGGGAACCCAGCCGATTTAAGTGCTTTCTTCTTCTATCTCAAAATGGTGCTGGGTTGTGGCGACAGGACACTTTTCACTATCTCCTGAGGTAAATGTGACAATAAATCATTCATGAATTCATTCATTTATTCATTCATGTTCTTATACTAGACAGCATGCAGAAAATAAATATTCTGTGCATGCTCATCAGGAATGTCAATGATGCAGCAGCTGGTGAACATCTTACTGAACTAATTCAGCCAACGTGCAACAGGCAATAATTCTGGGTCTGTTCCATGTTCTAAAATGTCTTTCTGTCAACTTAATTAATCTAAGCTTTGTGCATTGTGTTAGGTGCATGGAGGTCCCAAAAATCCCTATTTAAATTTGGGCTGTCTGCTTAATGAGCTGGAGATGTTCTTGGAGACAGGGCCAAGAACAAGCTGAGAGAACCCCGAGCAGCTCCCTGTTGTGATCCTACTTACATGTGCTCTTTCCAGAGATGAGGTCTGATTGGCAATAGTTAACTATCAGGCAAAGACAAGCAACTAAAGTAGGTCACTTGTCGGGGCACTTTGGGTGCTGAGAACTTCCCGACTGTGGATGTTTCACCTGTGGCAGCAGCCCATGGTTTTAGTTAGCAAGGTGACCTTGACATTCTCCCCTCGCCCTCCTTTCTAAACACGGTATGTGTGAGAGGGCCACATCTGTAGTCACATGACCTCCAAACTGTTGGTCTGGCCGTTGTGGAAACACTTCCTTTTTCACATTTTCATAATTCCTCAGAGGGCACTGACCTGCAAGAATTCTTAGATTCTCCTGGTTATACTGGAAGCAGCCACCTTTCCTATTGGGATTGCCAGTCTGATATCCTCTATTTGGGCATGCTACTTTCTTGGAGGCCCCCTGCCTTGAAAAGGATGAGGATCCAGGAGGATTCTTCTTAATCTGCTGCTCCCAGGAAGATTTTGACCAATTCCATCACTACCACTCCTGGATTTCTGACCCAGTATTGAGACCAAAGTTGATCTCCATAAAATCCAGTCCAAATTGGACTGTAAGGCCCGTGCCCATATGTTTTTTTTTCCCTCTGTGATTATTCTAGGAATACACTAAAGTATCAATCGGGCATTGAAAGATTGATTGTCTTTCAGTGCTGAATTCCTTCCCTGACTGTAAGTCCATTCCAGCCAGAAACATATGAGCTGCTGTTTGTATGCTGCTGAACCAATCACACTTCAGAGACTCACTATTGCGCACTATGCACCAGGGCAATCATTCATTATCACAAGAAGCCAACCTTGCAGTGTAAAGGCCGGCCAGCACCCATTGCGCAGGCATGATTACATTTATCGGTCTCAGTGTTCCTTAAAATGCTTATAAATGGAGTCCATACATTTGTTGGACATTTATTGGACAACATAAATAAAGCAGTTCAAACAATGAATTAAGTTGCTGGCCTCCGGAATTGGGGAACAATGCACTGAATTAGCTCATGTAATTTGAAATACTAAGCATGAACTGAGTTTCATCATCAATGAGCTATAAAGCTGTACTAGTTCCTATGTTAATCACATCACCTGACCTTTTTGAAGTTCTATCGATGGTGCTGTTTATTCAGTGGGAGCCCTTTTTGACTGTTCTCCAAAAGCAATACATAGTTTTATTTAAAGCGCATAGCTCAAATAAGCAACATTGCTTCTCTAAAAGCGAGGAATTCCTGCAACCCTTGCCCATGGGTGATATACATGAGTAAGAACAGAAATAAATTATTCCTATGGATGGAATTTGGCTAAGCTTTCAATATCTTATAATTGGTAAGTTCCTCTTGAATTGAAGCTCATTTCATCTTTGAGAATGATTTTTTTTTAAATTGCTTATTGACTTACAATGATCCCACCTGCATGGTGAGATAAGGCACAAGGACTCTCTAATCCAAATGTTTCTCAATATTTTTGTTGAGAGCCAGATTGCCTATCAGTGTCTGTGTCAGGGCCAATCTCAGGAACACTGCAGTTTGCTGCAATGATGGGAAACACATATAGTGAGTTTTTAATTTCAATCATGACAGTTGGGAGAAAACAGTTGAGGAAGGACCTTATTTTAACAGGCTCTTTCCAACTGGCTGCATGCAGACTCACATAACCCTTCTTACTTCCTATGTTGAAAACTAAAAGGAAAGAAAGCTTCATTGAATGCCAGGTTGGATAAGTATGCCATGGCCTGGCAGGTCGTGAACGAAGCTCCAAGGACATACGGAGCAAACAAGTTTGCTTAGCGGCTGATGGAAAATAGGAAGTATACCTCAAGTTGTCCCTGTAGGCCATGTTATGATTATAACTGATATCGTTGGACAGGGAACATATGCAGCTGGTGCTAAGATCACAGCTATATTTTACTGGCCAGGTGCCTTGGTATAAGTGCACAGTTTTTGGATAGAGTTAAGATTGTGGCTTTTAACACTGAATGTTACTCATCTAATTTGTATATTAATTCTCCTTTGTGACTCAAATTTATTTTCCTCCATATCACATGGTATGATGAAGATTGGTAGGTTAATGAACATTTTCTACATTCTGTTAGTTTCTTTCATCATTTGTTTTTCACAGGGTGACGAGAGCCTGTTAAGAATTCAAATGTCCTGGGCCAATGATCTCTTCATGAATATTTGGGAACAGGGATCACATACTCGATGTGATCCCTTTGTGATCACATACTCGATGTAGTGATGTGAGTCTCACCTAGTCAGACCCCCCATCAGATCCTTTAGTAAAAGTCTGCTGTGTTAAGTGCCAAATGGAGAACAAATTCAAATTAAAGGCATGATTTGGAGGTGCTGGTGTTTGATTGGGGTGTACAAAGTTAAAAATCACACAACGACAGGTTACAGTCCAACAGGTTTATTTGGAAGCACTAGCTTTAGGAGCGCTGCTTCTTCATCAGGTGGTTGTGGAGTATGAGATCATATCCCTCAGTCTGCGAACACTGGGGTGTCCTAAGTACCTTTGCTGCCTTGCCAGGTATCCGGGTCCAGCCAAGGCCTGAAGCTGCACCACCTTTGTCACCTCTTGAAAAAACTCTGTGAGGCTTGTCGTGCATGACCAACCCTTCATGAATTTATCTTTACCTCTCCCTAACAAACTGAGTTTTTTTCAAGGTGATCAGTCATCCTATCCTAGATTATAGACCAACAATTTGCCCACTACAGATGCTAGGCTAACTGGTCTGTAGTTTTCTGGTTTCCCTCTGTCGCCCTTCCATAGGAGCGGAGTGACATTAGAAAATTCTCAATCCGTAGTATTGCTGCTGTTGAGCCACTCTTGGTTGTGGCATTGAAATTCCCCCCACCCAGAGTATAATCTGTGCCCTTGTCACCCTTAGTGCTTTCTCCAAGTCTTATTCGACATGAAGGAGTAATGATTCATCAGCTGAGGGAGGACAGTACATGGTGATCAACAGGAAGTTTCCTTGATCATGTTTAACCTGAAACCATAAGACTTCATAGGGTCCAGACTCAATATTGAGGACTCCTGTGCAACTCCTTCTGACTGTATATCACAGTGCTGCTACCTTTGCTGGGTCTGTCTTGTCAGACAGGACATATTCAGGGTTGGTAATGGTGGTGTCTGGGACATTGTTTGTCAGGTTGGATTCCGTGAGAACGACGATATCAGGTTGTTGCTTGACTAGTCTGTGAGACAGCTCTCCCAATTTTGGCACTAGCTCCTAGATATTAGTGAGGAGAACTTTGCAGCGTTGATGGGGCTGTTTCTGCCGTTGTCTTTTTCGGTATCTATGTCACTAGCAGATGGTCCCTCTGGTTTCATTTCTTTGTTGAAACTTTGTAATGACTGATTCTGAGTGACTTGCTAAACCATTTCAGAGGGCAGTTGAGAGTCAATCACATTACTGTGAGTCTGGAGTCACGTGGAGCCTAGACCAGATGAGGATAGTAGATCTCCTTCATTGAAGGACATTAGTGAGTCGCCAGCAGATTCTTAATCCAAGATATTTTGGATTGAATTCAAATCCCATCATCTTCCTTGACAGGATTTGAACTTGGGTCTCCAGAACATTATCTGAGGTTCTAGATTCCTAGTCTGGTGAGAATACCACAAGGCCATTCCCTCCCCATTTTCCTCATTGTTGGGAAAATCACATCTGGATTTTATTATTGTTCTTTAAGGATGGAAATTGCTGTCCTTCCTTAGTCTGACCTACATGTGACTCCAGACGCACAGCAATGTAGTTGACTCTCAACTGCACTCTGGGCAATTCAGGCAATATATGATCAACTAGGAGAAAGTGAGGACTGCAGATGCTGGAGATCAGAGCTTAAAAATGTGTTGCTGGAAAAGCGCAGCAGGCCAGGCAGCATCAAAGGAACAGGAGAATCAACGTTTCGGGCATAAGCCCTTCTTCAGGAATACCTGAAGAAATTCCTGAAGAAGGACTTATGCCCGAAACGTCGATTCTCCTGTTCCTTTGATCGTCGATTCTCCTGTTCCTTTGATGCTGCCTGGCCTGCTGCGCTTTTCCAGCAACACATTTTTAGGCAATATATGATGTCTATGTCCCCTCAATGAATTAAAACCAAAGTAGGAAAGAGGCATGAGGTGGATTGTTCTTATGGAGGGCCAGGACAGGCACAACTGGCAAAATAGTCTCATTTGATGCTGAGGAAGTCAACCATCCTATGATTCAGTTTTTTTTTCTCAGAAGCTTACTGTGTATTGAAAAATACCTTTCTCACCAAGGTATTAAGTAGCTATGCTATCGTGTGTACAATTTATTTGATATAGATTGCATCAGTAAGTGCATCCTGTATTTGCCATTTCAGTGCAGTTATTACTTATATTGCTGTATCATTTGCGTCAGGTATTTCTCATATTGTTTACATTATCCACAGTTATATGAATGAATGATTTTATTGTTGCATGCATTTCACAGTGAGAAAAACAATAAAATACAGCGGAAAGTTTGGTCTGGCACCATTTTGAATAGTTTAAGAATAAGAAGAAAAGAAAAATGTAGCTTAAAGTGAGTCCATCAGTCCTGAGCCAGCACATCATTAATAATGCCTGCGCTGCCATCTCTCCTACTCCATACCTAAACCTGGGCATTGAGCTCCCACACTACCTACAGAATGCTTTCTGAAATGATCAAATTGATTTTTATTAGGAGTCAGTTTGAGGCAAATTGAGTACCTGTCCTAAATCCTTGGTGGACGATCTTCCTCCCTGTTTTGGATTCAAGTATAAGTTAGTTGATGTAGTCTGAGAGATACAGGTATTATATCCAATGGCAAACTGAAAAGAGCAACAGACAAGAAAGGTCCATAGGCAGTGGTGATATTGCCACTGTCAGTGAATGGGTCCCTGGGCCTGCATATAGCAGTACCTGTTGTATTTGGCAACACAGATCAGCAACAGCCTGGTATATGAAACTGACGCAATGCTCCTTAGCCACATCCAGGATGGGTCTTGTGTTGGGAGACCAATAACTGAAAAAAATCATGCAAAACTCTTACTTTTGATTTCTGTTGGGTAGTGAGGCTGCTGCTGTATCTCCTGCTGTATTTGACCTTCCGCTCAAAGGAATGGATCAAGAATGGTACCTACGATAAGCTTGCTCAGGGTACATTAGGCAAAAATCAAATCCCCAAAGAAACAATATCTATAGAGACAGGATAACACCATGCCTAAAATCCATTTAGAAATTCCTAAGAGATCCCAGCGTGTAAAGGTCTGTATCTGAGTCTCTTTGCAATGTTTCCAGTCAGTTAGTCTGTGCCTGAAGACAATCCCAGGAGGATTGACTCAACTGGTTGGTCATTGGGCAGGGCTACCCTCCTATCCAATTAAAATTGTGTCAGGGTTCTAATTATATTTGTGGGGTTGCTATGACCCAGAATCTTCATGAGAAGCTGAGATAAAGCAGATATTGTAATGCAGACTGGCTGGGTTAAATAATCTGTTTCTTTGCTGTATATTCTGTGTAAAGTTGAGAAGATGTAATACTTTTTCCAGCATAGAGTATGCACTGGAAACAGATCATGAGTGAAGTGATTAACTTGGTGAAACAGATGTTCAAAAGCTGCATGGCAGAATAAATTGTGAGCAGTCATTTGACATTTGCTTTTCTCTAAGACCTAAACTAATAAAGTGGAAATCTTAGGAGCTCTTTGACAAAGAAGACTCTCACAGTCTTTAGAAGTGACCAGTTTAAACTTGATGTGAACTGCATTATTGCATTGGCAAACTTTACTTGGCTATTTTGTTAGCTTCAATTGGTATAAATGTTCTATGGTGACTTTCCCTGTATTTTGACACCACATATTTTCCTAATCAACCTTTTCAGAAATGTTATTACACACCTCTGGAGTCGATGCGACTTGAACTTGGGTCTTCTGGCTCAGAGGTTGAGACACGACCACTGCACCACAAGGGCCCTCTGTTTTGATGTTCCATGGTGCTTACTGACACTGTTGAAATAGAAATCTAATTCTAACAACAAATGGGTGAGAGGGAAGCAAAGAAAACACAGAAAGGGTTGACAGTTGATTTTTCCTCATTCTAATTTATCTTCAATATAGAAAAATGAAATTTTGAAAGCAGATTTAATCTGTTGAATGAAAATTGAAAGGTAGAGACAGTGGAAGAGTGAAATCGAAGAAAGAAATTTCTTTAAAATGAATAGATCTTTGGCCACTTAGCAGCAGCTTTTGGATGAAACAAGTATAAGTAAGGACAGAATGGTTGTGCATGAAAGAATAAAGGAGACCTTAAAGGGTAATTCATGGGGAGTAGATGGCAATAAAGGGAGTGAGGTGATTTGGAGCGAAAGTGGGAATCAGGAGGGAGCCACTGGTGATCACCATTGTAACCAGGAGCTTTTAATGGCACTAGGTCCCTGCTCATTTTGGTTTTCCTTTATCTGGAAAATGAATACTTCAGCAGGATGTGGATTGACCTGGTGAAATACATCAGAGTGTCCACGGAATCCACACCATCCTACATACTGTTTTGTAAGCTAATAGTTCTGAAGGAAAAAGTGTTGATACCGTGCTGGCTGTACCCAGTTAAATGATGTCACACAGTATTTGAGTGGAGGTTATTGAGATCTACACAAGTTCCAAGATGATCAGGTATGTTCCGCACAGTTCCTGATAGTCCTCAGTAATTATGCTTAGTTAGTAAACTGTACTTATTGCTATTATACAATTAGCTACCCTATTCAACAATAAACCACATTTCTCACTAGTGATCTATCCTTGAGCACTGATACTTAGACAGGCCTTAGATGCAGAAAGCAGGATTGGAGACCAACCAAACCTGTATATGACACTCAACGTCTCCCATCCCAAAGGAAAAAAAACTGCCAGGTACTGAAAGACAGCATCTAAGGAAGCGAGATATTAAAGCAAATGACACAAACAAGATGCTGAATTCTCTAACATTATGCACCAAACTTTGTCAGGTGGACGAGTCATTACATTTTGTTTTGTGTTCTTGTATAAATAATGCAAGCCATATTTTCCTTACTGAGGGGACAACTGAATGACCTGATTTGAGGGGAGTGTAAATTTTACACAATTAAAAATATCTCCCTCTTCCCTCTGAAAACAAGCATGGTTGGTGCAGCTTTCCCTAATGCTTCCAACAAGGCCATACATGGACAGTCTGACAAGCACAAAGCCATGTTTTACTGGTGAATGGAATGTTGGAAATATCCAAAAGCTGCAACATCCCTAAAATTGCTGTAGTGTGGTTGCACAGATTGTTCTTGATTTATACAATTCCGAGAAAATTCACATTCTGCTCATCACATTGACTAGAGTACTTGTTTAGAAAGTATGACATCAGTGCTTTGAATTGGCTTTGTGATGCTTTATCACAGAATGAGGAATATCCGGCAGGTGGTGTGATGCATCCTCAAACTTACACCATTCATATGCATCGTATGTGGCCTAGCTCTCTGCAAAGTGGCAACATTCCAGCACTGACTAAAAAGGAATGTGTTTCAAGCAATGATTTCCTTTGTGTCTTGTTGCCTTCGCAATATAAATCCTGTCACCTAATATCTTAAGCTTTATATTGTGGTAAATTTATGAAAAAATTCTAATGCTGAGATTCTCCTTTTGAAGGGAAAAATATTTGGAGGCTTTATTTAGTAACTGTGTGAATGTTTCATGCCTTCTGTGAGTTATTGCACCTCTTTCTTGTGTTCATTCATATGTGTAAGCGGAGGTTTAATTAAAGTCTTATAGCTTGTTGAAAGTTGGATTGCTTAGGCTCTTTTATGTGGTAAGATTGTGTCCCTCCCCCTCGGCTTTTATGTAAATAGAAGCCACAAAAGCTAGACTTGGCATGCGCACAAGTACAACGTTGGTTTTCGGGTAAAGGTTATGTTTTGCTCTGATGCTTTTCGCTTGCCACAGCAGTATTGCTTCTTGTAAGTCACTCAATATATGCCACTCACCCTATCTTTTTGTGTGTTTGTGTCAGAACAAAATATCAATTAAAGGTGAAGTTTTGTACATTTTGCAATCAATAGTCATAGAGGAGAGCATGTGTTGGCATATTTGTGTTCATTGTGTCGTTGGAAATGAGGCTAGCCAGCTTACAAATGCTTATAGTGCGATCTTGTTGTTTCTGTTTTCCAATTGGCTCCATTTGGTAGGATGGGGGTGGGGTGGGGTGGGGTGGGGTGGTGGCTGCAACAATATTGGGGAAAGGGAAGTTTAGAAGGTGTTGGGCAGTTGCTGAAGAAGTCACATATTTGTAGGTGCCCTTAAGGGATGACCTTGAATGATGTCTGTTCGATGTTTACGAGTTGAAATTATTTTATTACATGCAAGCAGATTATGATTATCTCTTATCATTGATAATAAAAATGGAGACACATGCAAGCAGTCTTATTTTAGTGAATCCTGTTAGATGTTGGTTTGACTTTTAAACCAAGTGAGAAAATTAAGCTTCACGCTTGATCAGACCTTAAATGATTTTAAGTATTGCAGTGTGTCATGCTTTTTCTTCTCTTACTGAAACACGGCTAGGCTGTGAATGTAAAAATAAGACATAGGGCACAGCAGCACTGTGAGGAGGACTGATGAGAGGAGGGAATTATAAAGCCAAGAAAAACTTGAATGAGTGCCAACAAGAGCTGCAGTGGCATGAAAATGGAATCTCCTGCCACACAAACCTTTTCAGATTCAACAGCTCACGTTCAGGGGTGAAAATGCAGAGCACTAAAAGCTGTTTGTAATCAAACTGACAGATATTAGGTGTAAGCAAGGTCGCAAGTGAGATGTTGTTTTATCATTTGATATTTTTGACTTGGTTATTTGGGAAAAAAATGTCAGATTTCTAAATCACATTCCTCACGTACACATCTGCTGATCTATTAACTGTAAGCAGAATACAATATATTGGTTAAATGAGCGTCAGCAAGATACTATTGGTACCACACGCTACCAGGTCCACAGCTAGAGCTGTCCTCGCCTAATCAGGCTATAGCTTCCTGAAGCAGCTTGTGTCAGCGTTACACATGTAGAAATGGAGCCTGATGAATTATGTAGTGGGAAATACAGGATGTTCAAATGGAATGCTCTGCTTGAATCTACAGAATTAAGTTTTGCATCTGCTGCAAATTTGAACAGAGATTCTGCAGCAACGTGTCATATCTCCTCACTGCATTTCATGTAATTAATGCCATTCCCCTTTCATTTCTGCAGTCTGCATTAATCGTAAATTGGATGGTATCCTCGTGATGTACAAATGCTGGTAGTTGACATGACCTTTTCTTAGTGTCATAGAAGTTGAGCATAATGTGACATTCATTGTTGCCTCATTTACACAGTAGACATTGATTGGTTTTCACCTCTCCTGAGGATGACTGAACTTGACTTGATTGTTTTGAGGAGTTCTCCAAGATTGCTTCATATCCTGAATTCAGCTGTGGAAGGAGTAGCTCAGGGATTCTATGGATATTTGCTTAGCACCGTGCTGGAGTTTTGTCTAGGCTGGCTGTTATTTTTGAGTCACTATCTGTTTCTGGTGCAACTGGCAGCTGACAATGTGCTGTATGTCTTTGATGTGTGACACAAGCCTGGTGACTTAACAAAAGTGACATTGTTAGCAGGGAATGTGTTTTTTGCAGCGTGACACACATTGCTACACGTGTTATGATTTGCAGTTTCTATATTGCACTGTATGAAGCGTCCTTTGTGAAACACGAATGGCTTGGATTTTGTTGTAGGAAGAACAAGCTAGTCAATATGCAATTCATTATTGAAGTCTTAATTGGACAGAAACTCCTGGTATCTGTGCATGTGCTATTAAGTGTGGAAATCAGGAAATTGTGTCCGACTTCTGCAGTTTCCTGGAGCAATACATTGTGGAGCCAACTAGGAATAAAGCTGTTTTAGATCTAGTGTTGTCTAATGCTACAGGGTTAATTAGTGATCTGAAAATATGGTGTCGGGGGTAATATATTAACATGAATTGAGAATTAATAGACAGGAAGCAAAGTGTAGCCATAAATGGGGCATTTTCAGGTTTCCAGGATGTAACTCTTAGAGTACTACAAATATCAATGCTGGTGCCTTAGCTATTTATGATCTATATTAATGACTTGGCTGAAAAGACAGAATAGTGTATCAAAGTTTTCTGATGGTGCAAAGTTGGATAGGAATGTAAGCTGTAATGAAGGCACATTGAATCAGGTTTAGTCAGTGGGCAACAATGCAGATGGTGTATAATGCGGGGAACTGTAGTAAGAATTGAAAAGAAGACTTTTTCAAAAGGCTAAATGGCTGAATGTTGATTCTTCAAAAATTTGGATTTACTTGTGCAAGAAACACAGAAAATTAGTATTTGAGTACAACGAGAATTTAGGAAGCCAAATACTGTATTTGTCTGTGTTACAAGAGGATTGGGCTACAAGCTTTTGTCACACAGTTTAGTGTGTGGAGATTTGGTTTCCACACTAAAGGAATGATATATTTGAATTGGAGTTTAGTGGCAGTTTGCTGGTCTGTTTCCTGAGGGTAATCAGAGACTGGTAAATTAGGCCTACGCTTTCTGGGGATTAGAAGAATGAGAAATGATCTCATTAAAACATAGAATATTTGGTGCTGGAACAAAGCTTTGGTGAGTTGCTGCAGTGAATCTTGTAAATGGTAGACACTGTTCTTACTGTGCATCGTAGTTAAAGGGGTGAATGTTTAAGAGGGTGCCCACAAAGCATGCTGCTTTTTCCTGAAAGAATTGAGTCCCAACAATGTGGAAACAAGCTCTTTGGCTCAACAAGTCCACACCAACCCTTGAAGAGTAACTCACCCCAACCCATTCCCCTACCCTATATTTACCCCTGACTAATGCACCTAACTTACACATCTCTGAACGCTATAGGCAATTTAGCATGGCCAATCCACCTATCCTGTACATCTTTGGACTGTGGGAGGAAACCAGAGTACCAGGAGGAAACCCTCGCAGACATGGGGAGAATGTGCAAACTCCACACATACAGTCTCCCAAGGTTGGAATCGAACCAGTGTCCCTGGTGTTGTGAGGCAGCAGTGGTAATTACTGAGCCACCGTGCCACCACAAAGGGCTCAAGCTTCTTGAGTGTTGAAGCTGCATTTAACTAAAGTGGGAATATTCCATCACACTCTTAACTTGAGGCTGAAGATCAGTCAGGATCGTGTTGAATGATGGAGTATGCTTCAGGAGCTGCGTGCTCAGTTCTTGCTCTTAGTTCATGCATTCTTATGTTCTTAAATCTGACCAAGTAAGAGTCTCATGAGGCTACATAATTACCATAATTTACCTGCAAATCGCAATAACTCCTGGGAAGGTTTGACAGTTACAGAGTTGGTATTGAATACTTATTTGAAGGTTCTTCGTGAGCTTCAGTTTTTGACCCTTGTCCAGTTTGCAGCTCATTAATTCAACTCAATGATTGGACTTTGGAGTTGAAGAAAGGAAAGGTGAATAATATAAGGATGTTTTATTTGATGGATAAAAAATGACAACTTTTTTGTCACAACATTCCTTGCAAACCCTGTTTATAATCGGTACTGATTGAAACACAGCTCATCTGCCGGATTAGGGGATTTGGACCTTTTAATTCCAACTCTTACTCAGACTTCTGCTCAGTAGATATGTAGAGTTTTCAGTCTGCACTAATAGGTACTGAACATGCCCTGTCCTAGTTGGCTATGAACCTCTTCGTCTGGGAATGCCGCGTACTATACAACACCCATTACATTATTGGCTTCAGTGATTGTTTAGAAAATTTTTGCATTTAATTCTGATTTATGCATCTAAGGTTTGTGGCCTGAATCAGCTACCTAAATGATCAAATGCCAGAATTATATACTTGTAACATTAAAAGTTTTTTTTTAATTTAAACCAAAGGGAAAATCTGTAAAAAAGAACTTTAAAAAGGCTGTTAAGTATAGCCAGGGTGAAAAATAAAGGTGTACTAATAATCTAAATGCAATATCAACCTCTTTTTATCCCTACACAGTGCAAATTGCCACTTTCCAAGTAATTAGCCTTTAATTTCTGATGGCATCACTGAGCTGGATTTGGCTAAAATTTTGCTTTTTCCCCTTCTCCCATCTATAAAGTCCTGCTGTATTGAACAGTTTTTTTTTGTGTCTCCTTGTATCACTCAATCTCCACCCTTTCACTAGATGGGTTAATTTTTCTCAGTGACTAACCCCATCTTAAGAAATAAAAAGATATTCTGCCAACTTTTTAAACAAATTATTATGCTGGTAACAGAAGGTAAGTTCAGATATGAAATATTATTATTGTCAAACATTTCTTCATCTCAGACCAAGTAGATGAGGGTTCCTGTTTTCAGTACTTAAAATGTAATACCCAATTGTACACCTAAAGAGACACATTTGTTTTATTCTGATCCTAGCTGATGATACCACTGGACAAGTCAGATCCCAGAATGAAACCTGGCTTGATAGATGATATATTGATGTGTTTATTTACTTGTAGTGGTTAGTCATTGATAAAAATTGATGTGCAGTTTCAGATTTTCTTTAATAACAGATCAGTTTATTACACAAAAGAAGAAATAAAAAAGAAATAAGCTAACTAAAGATATACAACAGTTTGATCTAAAACACAGCAAAACTAAGTTTTGACCTTGTTCTTGATGTTATCAAATATGAAATTACCTCAACTCTTAAGCTTTCTATTTCTCTGCCTCCTGACAATTATTTTGGCTTGGACTGTAGAAACAATCCAATCAGTTTTCACAAATTTTCCAACTTGAATTTTTCATAAATCTGACAGCCTCAATATTCTCAATGCTATTAACCTGAAGATTTGTAATCAAACTCCTGGTGTGGAAATTTCGCAAACCCAACACTTTATTCCCTGAAGTGTCTGGAACCCCCTCTTCAAGTCGAGAAGCTACATTTGATTGTAAACTCAACCCTGATACCTTCTGAAATCAACTGGAAAACTTACTTCAGAAATGAGTTGAAAATAATTTGCTGACCCTAGGCATGCCTGAAGAGAAAACAAAGCTGGTAGTCTTAAATTTTCACCCTACTTGCCATAAGCACCACATTTTAGAAACGTCTTTCCATTAGCAATACAGAAATTTACAGTCACCTGTGATCTGTCACAAGTTGATTAGATTACTGTTCTGGAAGGACTTTCTGACCCATTTGTTTTTGAAAACAAAAGAAACCTTTATAAATGTAACCAACATTCATATGCCATTATTTTGAAATTCAAACTTCAAAGAGGATGGTAATATACTTTTACACCTTTCATCAAAACTTTCATGTTTGATATTCCACAACAGATATTTTTATTTCAAGGGAGTTGTGGTTTTTGGTTGTAATTTAAAAAGAGGGATGAAAAATTGAATCTTAGTTTGATCCACTGAATTGTAGCTCCTCCTACATTCCCACCCACACTATCCAAAGCTCAACATTGAAAGTGTTTCTGAAGACATTCCAAGGATGTGTTAGAAATTAGATTCAGTCCATCCCTGATTTTAAAACTGATAATTGTGATTGTGTCCCTTAATAGGACTGAAGGAAAGTGATGCAGGAATATGCTAGTCTGTCCAGAGAGATCAGCTCCAATTTCCATGGTGCCCCAATGTGTCCTATTGATGATTAAAATAAAATGTTAACAATGACTCCTGTGGCTACATTTAGACCCACTGACCAATTTTGGCGCAAAAGGGCTATTGACAACATCTCACTCTCAACTCAGTTGAAATGTTCTAGGTGTGAGAATCCACCTATTTTAATATCCTGTGCCTTTGAAACTTAGAATTGCATCATAGGCACAGTGATAGACAAACGTCCTGACCCATTGCACTTCATTTTTCAAAAAGGACTGAATACCTTGCAGTTTCCATCTTTCTTTTGTTGGAAGGCAGTGTAACTATGGGTGGATTCTAATGCTTCTCTACCTCTCCCCACATCACCACCACCCCCAGAGGTGGGTACATGTCTACTGAAGTGGGAGGTTTCCTATTGGAGACTTAGATCCCCTCAAGGGAGGCAATGGTGTAATGCAGCCTAATAATCCTGAACCCGGGCTCATGCACACAGAGCAAATATTTATATCCCACCATAGCAAATGTGAAAAAAATTTGAATTCAATAAATATTTAGCCTAAAAGCTAGATATTTAAAAGCTAGTTTAATAGTGACCATTGTTGATGAGATTTTAACCCAGTTACCCCCAGAACATTACTTTATAATGACATTTTCACCATGTCAATGCCTCCTCCTAAGGTAAAAGTTATAAAAAGTGGAACTTGAACAACAATTTCTTCAATGGGGGTCATTTAAGATTTTTCGTTCTTTTATATTAATGGTCTCTATGGGAATTATATTGCTTGTTCAAAAACGATGTGAGGCTAAATCCAGAGACTAAAAGGAATAAATTTTTGGAATCGAGAGTTAACAGTGAGAGTAATAAATTAAAAGTATTAACATTGTGAGTAAAGATCAAACACTTTTGCCCAAAGAACTGCTAACATTTTAATTTTTTCTTCATGAGTTAATCCAAACATATTGATTTTGTATGGATGACAAAATACAAGACAAGCCACTGGATTATTCATCCCATTTATTGCTCATCCCTAATTGCCTTCGAGAAGGGATGAGCTGTTTTATTGAACTATTGCAGTCGATGGGAGAAGGTTGGGATTGTGCCAGACTTTAACCAATCATTCGGTCACTGGGGACAAAACCACTTTACAAATAAGTGAAGAAGTTAGGGCGACTGCTGCATACCAGTTTTTCACCACATCCCAATTGCAGTCAAACTTTAAATGCTGGTATTATTCATCTTCTTCATGACACTATGAAGCTGCATCAGGTTTCAAGTACTACTCCCAGAGGGAATGGGAAAGAAGAGTTTCACTGCACAAAGTCAAGTATAACTGAGTGGTTCCCTGAGGGGGCTAGAGTGTACTTGAAATACTATCTATAGCTGCTCAGTTACTTAGCTTGTTCTTCATGTCATATATGGAAATCTCCCAGTGTTTAGTGATTCATTATTTAATGTCGCTGCATCCTTTTTCGTCTGTCTTCAGTGCTTCCTCAGAATACAATTTACAGAATATTCTAGATGAATTATTGGACGAATGAGCAGGTTTTCATAATTCAAATGTAGTGCATAGCCATAGAACTTCAGGTGAAGGAATGAATTGCAGATGAAAATCAATCTCTCTGTTCAGATTTACCTTTATTAAATCAGGCCTCCTGCCTCCATCCCTCCTTCAGTATCATCATCGTTGAAATTCTTACAATACCTTAAGATCTGATATTTATAACTGCCTCCTTTCAATTTTTTTGTGCTATACCAGACATTAATGTGAAGTCAACTCAACTCTAGTGCCATCATTTGTAATTTATTATCACGGGATGTGAATGTTGCTGGTTAGACAAGCATTTATTGCTCATCCCTAATTGGGGATGAGCTGCTTTATTGACTACTGTAGCCCATGAGGAGATGAGGGAGGTTGGGAGTGTGGTGGATGTGCAGTAGATGCACTCACAGTGATGTTAAGATTAGATTCCCTACATAATGGAAACAGGCCCTTAGGCCCAACAAGTCCACACCAACCCTCCAAAGAGTAACCCATCCAGACCCATTGCCCTACCTTACCCTATATTTACTTCTGACTAACACTATGGACAATTTAGCATGGCCAATTCACCTGACCTGCACATCTTTGGATTGTGGGAGGAAACCAGAGTACCCAGAGGAAACCCACATTGACGTGGGGAGAATGTGTAAACTCCACACAGGCATTCGGCCAAAGTGGGAATTGAATCCAGGCCTCTGGCGCAGTGAAGCAGCAGTGCTAACCACTGAGCCACCAATGCCGCCCTTAAGATCAAAAGGAAGGTAACATATTTGCAAATCAGAACTGTGTCTGTCTTGGAGGTGAGCTTCTAGGTGGAAGTGTTCCCATTCATTTGCTGCCTTTGTCATAGTAAATGGTACATATCTTGTGTTTGTAAGGAGCTGTTGTAGGAACCATGGTACATTGCTGTAGTGAATCTTGGAGTTGGTAGAACCAACAGCTGCCACATATATCAGTGTAGAAGCAGCAACTATTGAAGTTGTGGGTAAGGTATTTTTGGAAATGTTTTGGGGAGTCAGGACCTTCTACAGAGTATGGAGCCTGTGACCTGCTTTTATAGCCACAGTATTTGTATGGCTGGTCCACTTCAGTTTCTGGGCGATGGTAAGGTGCAGAATGTTGATAGTGAAGAATTCAATAATGGTATTGCCATTGAATTTCAAGATGAGATGGTTAGATTTTCTTGTGGTCTTTGCTTGGCTGTTAGATGATGTGAATATTATTTGCCTTGTCTCAGCCTGCATCTGGATATTGGCCAGGGCTTACTACATATGAATGTGATTGTTTCAGTACTGGAGGAGTATAGCATTAAATATTGTCATTATCACAATGTTGGATGTCAGCTAATTAAAGCAGTTAAAGAGGATTGAATGTGGGATTACTACCTGAAGGAATTCCTGCAGAGATGTTCCAGGACTAAGATGTCTTACCTCCAACAATTACAACCCTCCTAGTTTATGCTTAGTCTCAGTAGGGTGCTAAGTATTGGATGGTTTTCCCAAGGTTCCTACTGAGTTCAGTTTTGTGAGGGTTCTTTGTTGTCTTAATCAGTCAACTGCTGCCTTGATGTCAAGAACAGTCAGTTTCACCTCATTTCTGGAGCTCACCTGCTTTGTCTGTATTTAGACCAAGGCTATAATGTGCCCAGGAGCTGGGTGGAACCCAGACTGAGAGCCAGTGAGCAGGTTGTTCCTTTGCAAGTGCCACTTGATAGCACCCCTTCCATTTCTTTACTCAGAATTGCGAGTAGATTGAAGAAATTGTAATTATAGAATCCCAACAGTGTGGAAACAGGCTGTTCAGACCATTGCACCCACTGACCATCTGAAGAGCATTCCACCCAGTCCCACCCCATTCCTGCACTTCTCCAGACACTCTGGGCAATTTAACACAGCCAATCAACCCAACCTTTAGGACTTCTTTGGACTATGGGAGGAAACGGGAAAACCCGGAGGAAACCCATGCAGATACAGAGAGAATGTGCAAACTCCACACAGGAACTCACCCAAGGCTGGAATCAAACCTGCGTCCTTGGTGCTGTGAGGCAGAAGTTCTAACCACTGAGTCACCGTGCTACCCAAATTAGATGGATTTGTTTTGATTTTTATGGAAAGAACATAGCTGGGCAATTGTCCATTTTGGTGGGTAAAATGCCAGTGCTGCAACTTTACTGGCACAGCTTGGCTAAGGGTGTGACTAGTTCTGGAACAGAAATGTTTTGTACTTTTGCTGGAATATTGTTAGGTCCAACTAAATTCCGGTCACTATGTCCTTGTCAAACACCATAGTTGCTTGTGCATTCAACTTTAAATCTATGTGATTGTTTTCAAATCCTTCAATGACCGGCTTGTCCCACCTTCAGAACAATGTTAGTCATTGTCATGTGATCTTTAAGTACAATTTAAAATGCCCACCCTTCAAAGGGAATGAATCATTCTGCAAAGGACAGTGAAGAGCAACAAAGAACTGAACTCTGGAGCTTCTCATTTTAAGTTTCAAAAAGCACAAAAATTGAATTGGTTTTCATTGGAGAAATTAAAATTGTAAAGGGGCGCAAAGAAACATTAGCATTATCTAGGATCTGACAGATACATAAAGGCTTTAAAATGACCAGAAATGGATAAGAAATTGAGACAGTAAGAGTTGAGAAACAATGCATTCTACTTAACTGGAAGGCTTTCTTCATTCAAATCTACTTTGTGATCTGTTTGAATAAGATAGCAAATTAAGGATTGGAAGGCTTGGGTACACTATTCACCAGATTCAAGCAGATCTAGAAAAAGCAAGAATTTTTTTAAGGTATATAATGGTCTTGTGGATTAGCACTGCAAAAGCAATGAACTCTATGGCAATAACAATCCCTTTCGTTCTCATGAAATCTCGCGTTATAAGAAAATCACACAATAATTACGCCATCTAAACTATTGGGGCAGGAATCACATTATAGCCAATACAGGGAAGGAAAGTTCATGTTCTACAAATAAGGATCTGCAATCTTCAATCGCATTAAAGCCAATTCGCATTGAAGGAACACACTTTTTAGCAGAACTGACTGTATGCTTTTTAATAGAGCTAAATGAATGTCTTATATTAAGAATAGGTATGAAATGTAAGTATTAATATAGATGTTGATGGACCCCATGGAGTGTTATGGTACTTCTTCTGTAGGGAAGCATAGAAAGATCCTACTTTTGCTAGTGGTGAATTTCAATGTAGGAGTAGCCTAAGATTAGGTGGAATGGTGAGAGACTTGAATCTTGCTGTCTCCTCCTGAATTAAGTTAAGGGTGAGAGGACCATTGTCAACCTTTCTGCCCTGCCTCCAACAACTCACTGCTCTCACCATTCAGTAGGGAAGATGGTTATAACCATGCAGCCAAACTGTCGCCTTCTGCAGCTTGCTGGGCTGATGCTCCAGTGGTGTTGAGAGTCCAGTGGCTATTCTTTCTGTAGAAGCCATGTCTCCCCTGTGAAGTTGTTGCACACAAGAGTTGTTGGCCTTGATTGGCCAACGGCTCTAAGTAGGTGGAATTTCCAGCCCCACGGTCTTGATTTTAGGGGAAGTCTTGCAGGTGTCATTGCCACTGCCTGATTGGCTTGTGTTTCATCAACACTTCCTGTAAAGAACTTTAACTGGGTCTTCAATAGGCAGACTGACCTCCATCATCTTGATAGTATTCTGCATCTTATCTGAGAAATATGACAGCCAACAAGTAAACCTTGTAAACTGTTTGCCTGATATTTCTGGACTCACTAAGCATGGATGGAATTCACAGATTTTTTTTTGAAATTGAAGCGGATATTTTCTTTATTCATTCACAATAAGTGGGTGTTTGCCCATCCCTAATTGCCGTCACCAGTTTTCCATGATAAATTGGAAAACTCTAGCTTAATGGTCAATATGACCTCCTTCTGTGCAATATTTCATGTTATGTCATAATCTTGAACACAATGTATTCTCCTTTATCCAAACCCAGCTATTCTTTTCTTTGTGTTAACCAAAAGGAACTTATTGTGTGCATGAGAGGATTACTGAGTTATTTCAATAGTATTTAATTATTCAGGATTGTTAAAATTGGAAAGTTCCTTTTTAAAGAATGCTTACAATGAATTTTCATATTAGTTGTAGATCTAACATCACCATTTCAGCAAAATCATAGCTTCCGCTCATTGAGAAGAGATAAAGGCTGACAGCTATCTAATGGATCATAAGGTACTTTGCCTCGCAGTCTCAGTCAAAGTGGTGTAATGGGTGATTATTATACTCTGATTTATAACCTATGAACAAAACCCTTTGAGATTTGAAAGATGTTGCAAGTTCCCATTGGGCCACACAGGAAATTCCAATTGGATTTTATAAGGATTTAGTTTAGGTATTTAGGACCTCCCTAACCTTCCACTATCATGAGCTGCTTTGAGTGCACTTCAAAAGGAGTAGATAAATTCATTTGTAATTAAATGCTTTTGAAGTACTCATGAGGTGAATTCAATGACATTGAATCCAGGTATTGTACTAGCAAGTGGTGACAACTGCTTGGCATATTCTGAAAAGAGATTATGTCAAATGATGTGAAAGTGACACAAGAAGGCAATAATATGAACTTAACCAAAAGGAGAACAGAATATTCTGGAAGCAGCAGCTCAGGCATTATCTGTGCAGAGGCAAAAAACAGATTTGATCAATTAGATTTTCATCTGGATGCAGAGGTGTGTTTCAGCACGTGATTGGCTGCACAGATTTTTACATGCAGGAAATCCTATTTTTCACCTCGCTGCAGACCCCATATCATTTTCCTCTGGCCTTATAGTGAATCATCAATCCCCAGTGTGCAAGATATGCACCTGCTCCTGCTCAAGTCAGACTCCCCATTTTAATTGTGGGCCAAAGCTGGCTTTCCTCCTGCATACAGTATGTGTCAGGTGGTGCAGTGTTTTGGAATCCCATTAAATGCTTTGAGAGTTTGTGAAGAAAATGAAAAGCCTGCTGACAAATCTGGAACATTCCAAAATGTCAGTATAACGTCAACATGTGAAATTATTGGATGTTGTGTTATAATGTAGATGTGTTTTTAATGTAGTGATTCATTAACAGGATCTGTCATTTAAAGATAAGTTGATAACATTGACTAGCCCATGTATTTTTTCACAATCATTACAATGATTTTCCAATAGAAAAGCACCAAAATGCAATGGAAAATATCAACCAACATTCTGTCAGCCTATGCTGTCCTTTTTTTTCTATTGTGATTTAAAATGGCTCTGGCTGCTTCCGACAAAAATGGTACTGATGCTTGTAAAAAATGTAACTTTATGCTCCCTTACACTTTGGGTTTGACATTTGAGAACAATCTATACTTGAATAAAGTCCAACCATTGCCTATTCTCAGATACCTTGCTTTGAAATTGACATCAGGGCTTCTGTTATTTCCTCTCCATAGAACAATCTTTTAATTGGACATCTATGACCATTGCCAATGCTTGGCTGAATGTTAAGTGATGTTGAATTTTAACAGAGCATAGGTAGGCCATGTGTGACTGGAGCAGGCGTAGAGTTTTCAGACAAAATCTGATGATGTATGGGCTGGTGTTAAATGTAAAAATGGCACGTGAAATTGTATATTGGTCGAGTGTTCAGTTTGCAATAGTTAAAAATAAACTGATCAGATTTTCCCAAGCTTGGAGAAAAAAACTGCTCATTTCGGGTCTGTGACATTACATCAGCAGCTGTTTTTAAGCTTTCAGTTTGCAAAATTGCCTGCTGAGTCAACGTGTGTGTGCGTGTGTACAACACATATTGAGAGAGAAATTTAATATTGGCCATTCATTTCTATAATTGCTCATATATTCTTTGAATTTGCAGACCATAATGGGTAGAATGTATTATGAGTTTGGAAGTGAGTTTGCAAAGGGCTATCCAGATTTTGCAGATCAACAAAAAAAATGTGGTCTTACTTTATTCATAGAAATCTGATAACTAGGAAAGAACAGCTTGTCCTAATTAGAGCAGCTTGTACAAACCTCTGGCACATACAGGGGTATTCATATTTCTCCCATCAGATTAATTGAAAGCTCTTTGCTAGCTTTATACAGTATTTCTCTCAGCCCAACTCTTCAGGTACAAGTGGTTTGACAAAAAGGAATGTCATGTGGAATCTACAATATTACCAGCAATTGTTCAAGAATGATTTTCAGTTTCAATAGTTTTTGACATTTAGTTGTTACAAGTTAAATTTTTATTTAAAGTAACAGAGTAATTTTATGCCTTGAAATGCCTCTTTTTAAATAATGTGTAGGGTGCAGGTTTGCTCGCTGAGCTGTAGGTTTGATATCCAGACATTTCATTACCTGGCTAGGTAACATCATCAATGGCGACCTCCAAGTGAAGCGAAACTCTTGTCTTCTGCTTTCTATTTATATGTTTGTCCTGGATGGGGATCCTGGGGTTTGTGGTGATGTCATTTCCTGTTCGTTTATGGCGTTGTGGTTGGAGTGCCAGGCCTTTAGGAATTCTCTGGCATGTCTTTGCTTAGTCTGTCCCAGGATAGATGTGTTGTCCCAGTCGAAATGGTGGTTTTTTTCATCCGCGTGTAGGGCTACGAGGGAGAGAGGGTCGTGTCTTTTTGTGGCTAGCTGGT
>NC_057710.1:52786139-52792752 GCF_004010195.1 Chiloscyllium plagiosum | reverse complement strand
GGTGGCTCGTTGGAATAGTGTTCTGATACAGCTTCGTTTGTGTGTGTTGGGATGGTTGCTGGTGTAGTTAAGTATTTGGTCAGTGTTTGTTGGTTTTCTGTATACGCAGGTTTGTAGTTCTCCGTTGTCCTTTCTTTCGACTGTGATGTCCAGGAATGCGAGTTTGTTGTTGGTTTCTTCCTCCTTGAATTCCTAGAGGTCTGGCACTCCAACTACAACGCCATAAACAAACACATAGATCTAGATACCATCTATAAACCCCTCAGAAAATGAACAGGAAATGACATCACCACAAACCCCAGGAACCGCATTCAGGAGAAATATATAAATAGAAAGCAGGAGACAACAGCTTTGCTTCACTTGGAGGTCGCCATTGATGATGTTACCTAGACAGGTAATGAAACGTCTGGATATCAAACCTACAGCTCAGCGAGCAAACCTACACCCTAAACCTCAACCTGAGCTACAAACCTTCACAAACCTTGCATAAATAATGTGTATTAATAGCATGCCTTTGCATTTTCTAAGTACTTTGCAAAGTGCTCCACAAAGAGTGTGTCCTCCCTAACCTTCTCTTCAACATGATCAAAGTAATTGTGAGTTCTAGTGTGTTCTCAACACTGAGTTGTAGTTCATGGTCTTGCTATTCACTAATTCCATCTGATTAATATTTTCTGACTAAAAGCACGATATTTAATTGGTTAAGTGTCCATGATATTCATTTTTCATAAGAACAGGAGTAGGCCATTTCGCCCATCGAGCCTGCACTGCCGTTCAATAAGATTATGGCTGATCAAACACTTCAATGGCGTTTACCCACCCTGTATCCTGTAAACCACTGGTATTGAGAAATCAATCAATTACCAACATAAACATTCTTAAAGACTGAGCTTCCACAGCACCCTAAGGTAGAGAATTCCAGGGATTCACAACATTCTGAGTAAAAATATTTCTCTTCAACTCAGACTGAAGTGGCATCCCTCTTATTTTGAAGTTGTGACCCCTGGTTTTAGACTCTCCAACTGGGGGAAGCATATTATCTGATATCCGTGCTGTCTATCCCTTCACGCACTTTGCCAGTTTCATTGAGATCATCACTCATTCTTTGAATGCAGCTCCAGTTCGTCTCATCTCCCTTCATAGAACAGACCCATTGTCCTTGCATCATATTCGGTGAACAGCCATTGCCCGCCCTCGATGGCAATGTCTTTCTTGAGATAAGGAGTTGGAAGATAATAATGAGATAATAATCTTAATATCTTAATATAATGAGAGCTTATGTTGTAGGAAGTTGTACATTAGCCTGGATAGTGGATTGACTAACCAATAGAAGACGGAAGGTTGGGATAATGAGGGCATGATCAGGATGGGAAACTGATAATGCCACAGACATCAGTTTGGGGTCACAATTATTCACTATATATGTATACATATATATATAACAGGACTTGGATAAGGAAAATGAAAGTACAATTGCCAAGTTTGCAGATGACACAAAAGTAGGTGGGAAGGCAAGTGATAAGGATGACAAAATAGTGTTGTCGATGTCATATACTGTGGGAAAATGCGAGGTTAAACAGCTTGGCAGGAAGAATAGAGGTGTTGAATATTATTTAAGTGAAGAAAGCTGCAGCTAAGGGATATTGGGAGTCCTCATTCATAAATTGTAAAAAGCTAGCATAGCAGTCCAGCAGATAGTCGGGATGGTGAATGGAATGTTGGCCTTTATTTCAAAGGGAGTGAAGTATAAACATAGGGAGATTTTGCTAAAACTGTACAAGGCATTAGTCAGATCATAGCTTGACTCTTGTGAACAGTTTTGGTTCCCTTAACTACAGAAGTATATACTGGTTTTGAAGGCAGTCCAGAGGGTGTTCACTTGGCTGCTCTTGGGTTTGGACCAACTGTCTTATGAAGAGAGGTTGAGTAGGTTGTGCTTATTCTCATTGGAGTTTAGAAGAATGACAAGAGACCTTATTGAATCATACAGGTTTCTCAGAACACTTCACAGGGTGGATGCAGAAAGGCAGTTTCCTCCTGGTTGGAGGGTCTTGGAACAGAGGGCATAATCTCAGAATTAAGAGTTGTACATTTAGACTAGAGATGAGGAGTAATTGTTTTCTCTGAGAGAAGTGATTCAGTGAACTTCATTACCACAGGTGGCTATCGAGACTGAGTCATTAAGTACTGTCAAGGTTGAGATAGATTTTTGATCAGTAAGGGAATCTAGGGTAATGGAGATAAAGTAGGAAGTGGAGTTGAGGATTAACAGATCAGTCATGATCTCGTTGAATGGTGGAACAGATCTAATGGGCTGAATGACTTACTTCTGCTCGTACATCTTATGATCTAATGGTCTAAAATGATACATAGTATTGCAGGCGTGGTTCAACTAAGCTGCAAAACAACTGAAGCAATGTATCACTGGTCTTGTGCTCAAATCATCCAATAAATGTCAATAGCTTCCTAATAGCTTGCTATAGCAGCATGTTAACCTTCAGTGACTTATCAACAAGGATACCTAGGCTGCTTTGTACGTCCACACATTCCAACCCAGCTCAGGAATTGGACAAGGCTGCATCGCAGGGCTGCTCACTTCCTTTCTTAGCTTTCACTCACTCAGTGCCTAACTGAATGCTCACAGCTGAATAGGCTGTGGCTGTTTTCCCTGGACCGTCAAGAGGCTGAGATGTAACCTTATAGAGGTTTACAAAATTATGAGGGGCATGGATAGGATAAATAGACAAAGTCTTTTCCCTGGGGTGGGGGGGGTCCAAAACTAGAGGACATAGGTTTAGGGTGAGAGGGGATAGATATAAAAGAGACCTAAGGGGCAACATTTTCACGCAGAGGGTGGTATGTGTATGGAATCAGCTGCCAGAGGAAGTGGTGGAGGCTGGTACAATTGCAACATTTAAAAGGCATTTGGATGGGTATATGAATAGGAAGGGTTTAGAGGGATATGGGCCAGGTGCTGGCAGGTGAGACTAGATTAAGTTGGGATATCTGGTCAGCATGGACGGGTTGGACCGAAGAGTCTGTTTCGGTGCTGTACATCTCTATGACTCTATGAGCACCAATGCCTTGCTTTGCAGATTAGTACTTTACTCCTCCTCAGTCAGAGCGAACAGACTCACAGTACCTCTGTCTTGTACCACAGATACAAAGCCAGGAAACTTGTCATGGTGTCAGCACTGATCAGTCGAGTCATGTTGTTGCACACAAATTGTTCTTGTCGTAGCATTGTGATGATAGATGTCAGTGCCCTCACATTGCAATTTTGAAATGCAGAAACATACTGTAAGTACCCTGGAGATGTGCTATAATACTGCAGGGAGGCCAGCATCTACTGGATGCCAGTACCTATGGACCTGAGGTATGTATGTCCGCTCCCTTGAGTGTGCCCTGAGACATTGGCACCAGGTGTCCAGGATGGTGGTTCAGAGGGTCAGGTGCTGAGATGGAATTGCCAGGTACCCGCACTGACTTTTATGTTGAGATTTCTCGATGTGTGGTTTCCATCAAGTGGGGAGGGTAGCATGGAAGCCTGTATGTTAATGAGGTGAGGTAAGGTAGCAGTAGGGTGATAATGAGTGATAATCAGTATGAATAGATGACTTGCTGCTTGCTAGCAAGAAACTCAATTTAACCTCTGGAACTTCGTTGGAAGACATGACATGTTGCTCTCGATATTGAGGTCTCGTTTGACAGCTCTTGCAATTCTTTCAGATTTTTTGTCATCATTCAGAGACAGGGAAGATACCCATTGTTGTTGTAGAATTTAAAGATACCCTTCTGTTGCCTCGTCAGTAATACACCTATAATGTCCTTAGTTGTGTTTGAATTTGTGAAAGGGAGTGCAGGTTTGTATTCAGGATTGTTTATTCTTAACAATGCTGGGAAAAGAGTTGATGGACGAGTAAGGGGCACAATTCCAAACTGCAGTTAGTGACTCAAGGATTCAAAAGGTGGGAAATTCTTTGAAAGATGCATGTAACGCCGAAATTCAGCTTGTTAGTAAAACAAGCGGGACAAGGTAAACGTGAGTTGAAACTCTACAGTGTATGGCTATATGACAGCTTTTACTTTGATAAAACATTCTGAAAATTTTCAGAATTAGATAGATAGATGCATAAAACACAGTTACATGAAATGCTTTGTTCAGCTTGACATTTTATTTAAATCTCCCATCTTGTTCATGATGGAGCTATGGCATTGTGTACATTTCACAATATTCTGTTGCTTTCAAGTTCTTCCCCCAGTTAGCTATTTTTGAGGTATGAGTCGAGACTGTGAGGAGCATGGCTACCGGGCCTGGCCACAACCTCATGCAATCTCTTCCCAATACATTTTCCAGCAAAAAACACAAAATAACTTTGCAGACTGATGGCAGCCCATTTCAAACACTAGTTGTTATGCTTAATTCAGCTGACACAACATGAGTTGGCCTCCTCTGAGTGATACGCTAGGATATAATTTTATTTGATTTTTAAGCCATCTAAGTGTATTCAGCTAGTGAGCAAGTTCATCAACTGCAAATCATACTTTAATTTCAGACTTTGGACCTGTCTTGCACTTATTTTAACTAAGGTAAATGGTGTCAAAGTGTTTTGTGTACGTTATGTGGGTATGGCAGCAATTCTAGCAGTCTGACACTAAAGTTCAGGTTTCATCCTGGTGCCATCTCTTGATGAGGTGGATCAACATGGCCGTGTGACATCTCAGAAAGAGGGGTCATCAGCCCTGAAAGCTAGCTCCAAAAAGGCCCTATTTGTAATGAAATACTTAATACATATCCATTACTGCAAACCACTGCCAACTATTTTACCTAACATACTGAAAATTAACTGTGCAAGTAGTTCAGGGAGCTCATTTTGGAATCCTCTTCATGATAATTTGTGACATGTGCATTGTTCAAGAAACTGTTGGGGAAAGGTATCTTTCTTGTTTCCAGAAGTAGTGCAAGATACTAAATGCATGGAAGTGTATAGTAAAATAGAGCAAAGTCAGCATGGTTTCATCAAGGGGAGGTCATGCCTGACAAATCTGCTTGAATTCTTTGAGGAAGTAACAAGCAGGTCAGACCACGGAGAGCCAATGGATGTTATCTACCTGGACCTCAGAAGGCTTTTGACAAGGTGCCACACAGGAGGCTGCTGAGTAAGATAAGAGCCCATGGTGTCAGAGGCAAGGTGCTAGCATGGATAGAAGTTTGGCTGTCTGGAAGAAAATAAAGAGTGGAGACAAAAGGGTCCTTCTTAGGATGGCAGCCAGTGATTTGGTGTTCTGCAAGGCTCAGTGTTGGGACCACAACTTTTCACTGGATACATTAACGACCTAGATGAAGGAACTATGAGCATTCCGACTGGGTTTGCAGACAATACAATGACAGATAGAGGGACAGGTAGCATTGAGGAGGAGGGGAGGCTGCAGAATGATTTGGACAGGTTCAGAGAGTGGGCAAAGAAGTGACAGATGGAGTACAACATGGGAAAATGTGAGGTCATGCACTTTGATAGGAAGAAGCGGCATGGACTATTTTCTAAATGTGGAGAAAGTTCAGAAGTCTGAAGTGCGAAGAGACTTGGGAGTTCTAGTCCAGGATTCTCTCAAGGTAAACTTGCAGGTTGAATCACTAGTTAGGAAGGTAAATGCAATGATGGTATTTATTTTGAGAGGACTTGAATATAAAAGCAGTGATATACTTCTGAGGCTCTGTAAGGCTCTGGTAAGACCACATTTGGAGTATTGTGCGCAGATTTGGACCCCATACCTCAGGAAGGATATACTAGCCCTGTTGCGTGTTCAGAAGACATTCACGAGAATGGTCCCGGGAATGAAAGGCTTAACATATGAGGAACGTTTGAGGATTCTGGGTTTATACTGGATAGAATTTAGGAGGGTGAAGAGGGATCTACTTGAAACGTACAGTATACTGAATGGCCTGGACAGAGTAGATGTTGGAAGGATGTTTCTATTGGTAGGACAGACTAGGACCTGAGGGCATAGCCTTAGAGTAAAGGGAAGACCTTTTAGAACAGAGATAAGGAGAAACCTCTTCAGCCAGAGAGTGGTGAATCTATGGAATTCATTCCCACAGAAGGCTATGGATGCCAGGTCATTGAATATATTTAAGACTCAGATAGATAAGTTCTTGAGTATCAAGGGACTCAAGGTTATGAGGAGAAAGAGGGAGAATGACATTGAGAAACTTATCAACCATGATTGAATGGTGGAGCAGACTTGATGGGCTGAATAACCTAAATTCTGCCCCTTTGTCTTATGATCTAAGATGTGATTAATGCTCCATTTGGTAACACGTTATAGACTCAGTCCTGGTTGCTGATAGGAATTTGAGCCTCCTGGTCCATCAGATTGGGTGGCAAGTCTCTGGTGAAGCTAATAATGTGTTGCTGGGAAAGCGCAGCAGGTCAGGCAGCATCCAAGGAGCAGAAGAATCGATGTTTCGGGCATAAGCCCTTCTTCAGGAATGAGGAAGGTGTGCCAAGCAGGCCAAGATAAAAGGTAGGGAGGAGGGACTTGGGGGAGGGGCGTTAGGAATGTGATAGGTGGAAGGAGGTAAAGATGAGGGTGATAGACCAGAGAGGGGGGG
>NC_057710.1:52716885-52785119 GCF_004010195.1 Chiloscyllium plagiosum | reverse complement strand
GTCTTTGAAGAAGGAGGCCATCTGGGTTGTTTGGTATTGGAACATATCCTTCTGGGAGCAGATGCGGCAGAGACTAAGGAATTGGGAATATGGGATGGCATTTTTACAGGGGGCAGGGTGGGAGGAGGTGTAATCTAGGTAGCTGTGGGAGTCGGTCGATTTATAGTAAATGTCTGTGTTGAGTTGGTCGCCCGAGATAGAAATGGAAAGGTCTAAGAAGGGGAGGGAGGAGTCTGAGACGGTCCAGGTAAATTTGAGGTCAGGGTGGAAGGTGTTAGTAAAGTGGATGAACTGTTCAACCTCCTCGTGGGAGCACAAGGTAGCGCCAATACAGTCATCGATGTAGCGGAGGAAAAGGTGGGGGGGTGGCAACTCTCTGGGGCAGGACTTCCACCAGAGTGAGTGTGAATGTCCTGTCTCCAACCAATTTATGTTCCTTGGAGCTACAGGGCTACCATGATACGCAGGGATGCATTTCCTCAACACTCTTCAGGCAGTAGCTTGGAAAATCCCAGCATCTAAAAAATCCTGCTCAGTGTTCATATTTTCTTTCAGTTAGTTATTTTATACTTGATTTCAAAAGTGCTTTTCGAAGTTGTTTTGAAGTATTTCCTATTGTAACTGATTTAATCATATCAACTGTATTTAGTAGGTCAGGCATGGCAGTGCAAACGTATTGCAAGATGATTGACTGTTCAGAAATACACTTACTGAATATAAAAACGTCGATGTTGTGGTGGTATTCTTTGACTCTGCCAATGCAATTATAGACTTTGAAATTAAAGCTTTAGAAGAAAGTCAGTAGACCAAATCAAGAGTTACTGCTTCACCAACTTAATCTCAACCAAAAATTACCGACTGGACACATGTCTGTATTTCTGCATGAGGTGTTTATGAGCCTGCACACTCATGATTTCACTGATTTGTTTTAAAATCAGTTGAACGGCAGCCACACAATGACATAGTGCATGAACAGAAATTAATATAAGATGCATGATTGATAAAGTCCATTATATCATTGACTTCACTCCATCGCTTGTCCATTGTTATTGCTGGGATTCGGTGAGCTTTTCAGAACAAAGCTGTTCTGTTGTGTTATAGAATCAAAGAGCTATACAGCATGGAAACAGATCCTTCAGTCCAACTAGTCCATGCCGACCAGATATCCTAAATTCATCTAGTCCCATTTGCCAGCATTTGGCTCATATCCCCCTGAACTCTTTGTATTCATGGATGATCCTGATGCCTTTTGAATATTGTAATTGTACAGCCGCCACCACTTGCTCTGGCAGCTCATTCCACACACGCACCACCCTCTGTGAAAAAGTTACCCCTTTGTTCCCTTTTAAACTTTTCCCCTCTCACTTTTAGTTATGCCCCCTAGTTCTGGGCACCCGTCCCCAGGGAAAAGATCTTGGCTATTTATCCTATCGATGCCTCTCATGATTTTATAAACATCTCTAAGGTCACCCCTCAGCCCCTGAGGCTCCAGGGAAAACAACCCCAGCCTATTCAGCTTTTCCCTTTGGCACAAATCTTCCAACCCTGGAAATATCCTTGTAAATCTTTTCTGAACCTTTTCAGGTTTTACAACATCCTCCATATAGCAGGGAGACCAGAACTGAATGCAATATTCCAACATAACCTCCCAACTCCTACCCTCAATGCACTGACCAATAAAAGCAACCAATACCAAATGCCTTCTTCACTATACTGTCTACCTATAACTCTAATTTTAAGGAACTATGAACCTGCACTCCCAAAGCCTCTTTGTTCAGCAACACTCCCCAGGATCTTGCCATTAAGTGTATAAGTTCTGCCCTGGTTTGCCTTTCCAAAATGCAGCACTCACATTTAGTTAGTCTAAACTCCACCTGCTCTTATCGGCCCACTGACCCATCTGATCAAGGTCCCATTCAATTCTGAGCTAACTTTCTTTGCTGTCCAGTCCACCTCCAATTTTGGTGTCATCTACAAACTTACTAACCATGCCTCCTATGTTAACATCCAAATCATTTATCTAAATGACGAAAAGCAGTTGACCCAGCACCAATCCTTGTGGGACACCTCCAGTCTGAAAAACAACCCTCCACCATCACCCTCTGTCTAGGCTTGAAACTTTAGCTACATGTACAAATCATTGTCAGGAAATCTAACATAATGTTGGCTATTCTGATTCATTTCTCCTAACTTCTGTGTAATGATGCCTTGTGGACATGAGGAAATTATTGTTTGAAACTCGACAACATGGTGGCATTAGTAATATTGGTTAGAGTGGTCTCCAAAAGAGTGAAAGGAAGGCATCTTTGCCCCACTCCTAGAAATAGAACAAGTACTATTCTTTCCTATTTGATTAAAGGTGGGAGATCAATTGTTCAGATTTTTCAGGAATCATTTTGGTTAAGCCATGTATATATTGATGTGGATCAATTTCTGTAATAGAATCCAATAAAACTCAACAACATAGCAATCACAGAGCATATTTGTGGAATTTTTCAATGAAAGAGTTGGGAAAACAGCCACTTCACTCATTGTGTCTGTGTCAGTTGTTTGAAAGAGCAATCCAAGTAATCCCACTTACCTGTTCTGTATTCAAAGCCCAGAAATGTATATTTTCAAGTATCTCCAGCTTTTCTCACATAAGTCTTGAGTTCCTTGTCTGCACCTTTCCTCAGACCCAGGTAACCTTCCTCTAAATTATCACCTATAAATGGCCACAAATCTCCAACTGGGTCCTAACTAGCGTAACTAACCAGCGTTCTAATGATTTGTGCTCTTTTTATTAAACCAAGATCTCGTTATGCTTCTTAGACTACCTTTTCAATTTTTCCTGTCCATTTGTAGGACTTGAGTTCAAACACCTGCAAACTTGTATATCCCTGAGCCCTTTCAAAAATTGTTTTATTTAATTTAAGTTCAAAATGAATAACCTCTCATTCTTCTGCATTAAATTTAAGTCTACTTATTGTCTGCTTGTTTCCTGAGTCATCTACATCTTCCTGATTCTTTTTACTAGGACCAGAGGGAAAAGATAGGAATGTTGATTTAATGATTATGAGGTCAGCCATGATCTCATAGAATGACAAAGCAGAATTGCTTTATTCTCAATGTCTTATGGTCTTAAGGAGGGAATACCAAAGTCTGATGCCGAGGGATAGGAATATTGGAATTAGAAGCAACAGTAGGCCATTTAGCCCTCCGTACATGTATTGATTGTGATGATGTCAGCCCGGTGGACCTTAGAATCTGAGTTCCCTGATTGGGGCTGTTAACCTGGTCCAATCAGGATGCTCTGGCTGACAGATATAAACAGGAGTTTCAGGTGTTCTGCTCACTCTGAGAGTTGGCTCTGAGGAATCCAGACCCATGTCGAGGACTTTCCACATGTGAATAAAGCGTGCCTTGGTAGTGGGATACTGGCCTCTGTGGGATTATTTCAGTAGCTGCTCTGCCATCTAATGAGATAGTGGCTGATAGGATCAAGATCTCTATTGCTTCCTGTGTCCTCACATTCCAGTATCCTTGACTTCTTCTTCTATCAAAATCTATCCAATATAGTCATGAAGTAATTCAATCACCAAGTCTCCACTGCTTCCTGGAGATGAGAATTCTTTCTACTAACACCTCTTGGAGAGAAACAAATTTTCATTTCCATCTTAAAAGTGAACTCTCTTATTAACCAGTGTTCACTTGAATCATGGAATCATGCAGTACAGAACAGTACATTTGGTCCATTAAGTCAGCAACAGTTACTCTAAATCTAAACTCGTCCTACTTTCCAGCACTTGGTCCTTGGTCTTGAATGCTATGATATTTCAAGTGCTCATCCAAGTAGTTTATAAAGGTTATGAGATTTCCCTTCACACCTATTTTCCCAGCCAGTGCATTCCAGATTCTCGTCACCATCTAGGTGAAACGATTTTGGTTTGAATCCCATCGAAACATCCTGTCTTTTACCTCAACATTATGACCCCTTATTATTGATCCTTCAACTAGGGGAACAGTTGCTTCATGTCCACCCTGTCTATGTCCCTCATTCAACTTAGTCAGGTCCACCCTCAGCCTTCTCTACTCTTCAGAAAACAACCCAAGCTTATCTGGTGTCTCTTTGTATCTAAAATGCTCCATACTATCTGATGAATCTTCTATGCACCCTCTCCAGTGCAATCACATTGTTCCTGTACTGCAGTGACCAGACTGCACACAGTACTCCAGCTAATACCTAACCAAAGTTTTATACAGCTCCAACATAGCCTCTCTGGTGTAATAAACCTCCATCGCCATTTTAACCTATCCTGCTGCTTTCAGTGATCTGTCGACAAGCAGCCCAAGATCCTTCTGTTACTCTGAGCTTACTAGCATCATGCCATTAATTGAATACTCCCTTGTCTTGTTATTTCTTTCAAGCTGTAATTTTCTCACATCTTTCAGGATTAAATTTCATCTGCCACTGATCTGCCCCTCTGACCAAGCCGTCTTTATCTTCCTATAATCTAAGACATCTTCACTGTCAGCCACCTGGCTAGTCTTCATGTTACCTGCAAAGTTACTTATCATTTCCCCCCACTTTCTCATCGATATTGTTTATATATATCCCGTGGGCGGCACGGTGGCACAGTGGTTAGCACTGCTGCCTCACAGCGCTAGAGACCTGGGTTCAATTCCCGACTCAGGTGACTGACTGTGTGGAGTTTGCACGTTCTCCCCGTGTCTGCGTGGGTTTCCTCCGGGTGCTCCGGTTTCCTCCCACAGTCCAAAGATGTGCAGGTCAGGTGAATTGGCCGTGCTAAATTGCCCGTAGTGTTAGGTAAGGGGTAAATGTAGGGGTATGGGTGGGTTGCACTTCGGCGGGTCGGTGTGGACTTATTGGGCCGAAGGGCCTGTTTCCACACTGTAAGTAATCTAATCTAATCTAATCAAACAATAAGGGACCCAATATTGATCCCCATGGTATGACACTGGACATCGGCCTCCAGCCACACAAACAGCCTTTTACCTCCACCCTCTGTCTCCTACAATGAAGCCAGTATTGGATCTCACCTACCAAGTAATCCTGGATCCCCTGTACAGCCCCTTATGTGGGACCTTGTCAAAGGCTTTGCTGAAATCTATATGAACTACATCAACTGCACTACCCTCATCTACTCACTTGGCCACCTCAAAACATTTGTTTAGCATGACCTCCCTCTGATAAAGCCTTGTTGACTGTCCCTGATTTGCCTCTCCAAGTTGGTATTCTCTCTTTCAGAATTTTCTCCAATAGTTTCCCCGTGACTAGTCTGTCTTATCCTTGTTTATTTCTGCCACCCTTTAAAAAAAATAGAACCACACCTCTGCTGTGGGTTGAGAAGAATTAAACATTTGGGTCAGAGCCCCTGTAGTTTCCTTCCTTTTCTCCCACAGCAGGGAATCAGGAATATATACAGTGTTAGAATTGGAGGAATACAGAAGCTTGTAGGCCTGGAAGTGATTCATTTCCTTCTTTGGCAGCCCCTTGGCTCAAGAAGACTTGCTTGCATTCTGGTTATCTGTATTCTGGTAAGTATGAAAATAGACTGCCATGTGCAGGGTAAGTGATGCTTGAGGCTTGGATAGAGGGTCAATTCAAAATTTTTGATCTCTCTCCGATGTCTTAATTTCACTTCTGCATGTTTTCACAACGTCTTCTGATGCATTATGTTATGATCCCAGCCAATGTTACCATTGGACAAGTCAGAACGCAGATAGAAATCTGGCCTGATAAGTCATAGATTGTTTTTATTATTTTTGTTAACATGGTGGTCATTCATTGAAGCATAGTTATATGAGGTTGTAGAGTTTCAACAGAAGAACCGAGGTTCATTGGACAAAAGAGAAATTATCGAATTATGAACTATGTCAAATCCTTAAATTCAATTTAACTAATTTTCCTCATTTTCTATTCTTTGAATTGTTGGTCCTTCTGACATAAAACCGAGAGCTAAAAGCATTCTCAGCTTATAATGAACTGCAGATTTATAACTAAGAACTACTGGTCTATAATTTGCACAAACTAAACTGTCCTGTTGAGGTAACTTACTCCTTTAACTGCCCAGGGAAGAAAAAAGTCCTTTCTAGGAGAGACTATACTTGCTTCTGACTGCAGATTTGTCTCCTCAAAATTGACCTAAAACCTTCAAATAACAGTGTTTCTTAAGCTAACATCCTGAATCCAAATCAAGCTAATGGTATCCAATGCTTATTCCATCTATTATAAACCACCACTGCATAAACACTCTTCCATTAACACGCTTGAGATGTTCAGTGCCTCTGCTGGATGCCACATACTGGATTAGGTCATTATTCCAGAAGGCCTATCTGATTTTTTTTTTAAACTTAAAAAAAAGTAACAAATGCCTTTTTTTAATAATTCAAACTCTAAAAAATAATATTTGTGGAGAAGTTACACATCTGTCATCACAGTCTGATGCCTCCATAATGAAATTCACCCACTTTGGATATTCACAAGTTAAGATTTTTAGATTTTAAAAAAAATTACATTTCAGTGTGGAAACAGGCCCTTCGGCCCAACAAGTCCACACCGACCCGCCGAAGCGCAACCCACCCATACCCCTATACCTAACACTACGGGCAATTTAGCATGGCCAATTCACCTGACCTGCACATCTTTGGACTGTGGGAGGAAACCGGAGCACCCGGAGGAAACCCACGCAGACACAGGGAGAACGTGCAAACTCTACACAGTCAGTCGCCTGAGGCAGGAATTGAACCCGGGTCTCTGGCGCTGTGAGGCAACAGTGCTAACCACTGTGTCACCGTGCTGCCCATCATTTCTTATGCATTGATCGGTATGTTTTACAGAAAATTCTCAAAGTTAACCAATTAGCATTTTTAATCATGATCTAGTCAGGTAGAGAAGTTTCTCCTCAGCTACTGAGCAAATGAACAAAACTGCTGCTGCCACATTTAATTACAACTTTCAATAAGTTTGTTTGAAGTAAAATGATTAAAGTGAAAAATGTGCTACACATTGATAGTTAGCCATTATATTCAAAGAATTATGAAGGGAATATAGTCTGTCTAATAGCCTCTGGCTCCATACTATCATGATACTCTTTAATTCACTTGTATGTTAACAATACTTTGGCATGTTGAGGATATGATCATTTTTCATCTGTTTTTTCAACACTGTTCAGATTAAAGCTGTTATTATTTTCAGTGATAGACCAAATAAACCACATCACACTCTTTGCATGGGCTTTAAAAGTACTATTGTTCTGCTGGATTTTGTCTTGCTGTCAACCAGATGTAGTGTTAACTAAAACAGAGTGACTGTGAGATGCTTCAATCCAGATATGACCAGAATTCTCACCACTAGAAGGTAGCCACAAATGGCATACATTGAAGTGGATAAAGACTGTACTGAGTTTATTCTATTTCAGAAAATCAAATTACCAGAAGTGGAATGGAAATGGATTGACAAATTCAAATTGTTGACCGACATACAAATGTATTTTCAGTCTGTTGAGTCAAGTTTTGTTAGTTCTTGCGGGCTTGAGTAAGTGGAGGTCTTACCTTGTCCTGCTTGAATCTGATCTCTCACTAAGTTAACACTGATGCAGTATAATGAAGACTGCAGTCTGGATCTTCTCAGCATGGAAGGTAGTGCATGTTGCTGAGCAATCTGCAAACTAAGAGGGTAGTGGAAAAACTAGTCATTTCATTTCTGCTTCGGTTGCAGACTAATTTACTGAGTTTGATTGCCATTTTTAATCAGCAAACTTCATTAAGGTGTAATGCAAGAAAGCAAAACTGAATGGACATTGTTCTTAATATCTCCCAATTCTTTCATCTCCAAACCAAATTCTTCAGAAGACAGTTGTTGAAAAATTGAATTTTTCTGACAGAGAGTAGTTGATCATACACAGGAAAGGTGGATAAATATTTGATGCAGAGAAACAGCAGATTATGAAAAGAAAGTGAGGCAGTGAAAGTAATTTTGAGAGGCAGCACAGACATCAGGAACAGAGTGACCTACTATCCTTCCAGCGCCTATATCAAGTAATCCTGTAATTAAATTACCTGCTTTAATGGTTATGTGCAAAATATCCTGTCATGTTAAATGTTCCCATTCCCATGCCTTTGTTTACTTAGCTCCTGATCAGTGTCAGAGGCAATTTTAATCTTAATGATCCTACCCAATTAGTTATCAAGCTGGAATCATCATGAATAGAGTCACAGAGATGTATAGCATTGGAACAGACCCTTCGGTTCAACTTGTCCATGCTGACCAAACATCCCAACCTAATCTCATCCCATTTACCAGCACTTGGCCCATATCCCTGTAAACCCTTCCTACTCATATACCCATCCAGATGCCTTTTAAATGCTGTAATTGTACCAGCCTCCACCATTTCCTCTAGCAGCTCATTTAATACATTCACCACCCTCTGTATGAAAAAGTTGTCCCTTAGGTCTCTTATATGTCTTTCCCCTCTCACCCAAAACCTATGCCCTCCAGTTCTGGACCACCCAATCCGAGGGAAAGACCTTGTCTACTTATCCTATCCATGGCCCTCATGATTTTATAAACCCCTATAACGTCACTCCTCAGCCTCCAACGCTCCAGGGAAAACAGCCCCAGCCTATTCAGCCTCTCTCTATTAGCTCAAATCCTCCAACCCTGGCAACATGCTTGTAAAACTTTTCTGAACCCTTTCAAGTTTAACAACATCTTTCTGATAGGAAGGAGACCAGAATTGCACGCAGTATTCCAAAAGTGGCCTAGCAATGTCCTGCACAACGGCAACATGACCTCCCAACTCCTATACTCAATGCATTGACCAAAAAGGGAAAGCATTTCAAACACCTTCTTCACTATCCTATCTCCTGCAACTCTACTTTCATGGAACTATGAAGCTGCACTCCAAGGTCTCTTTGTTAGCAACACTCCCCATGACCTTACCATTAAGTGTATAAGTCCTGTTCTGATTTGCTTTTCTAAAATGCAGCACCTCACATTTATCTAAATTAAACTCTATCTGCCACTTCTCAGTCCATTGGCCCATCTGATCAACATCCCGTGGTACTCTGAGGTAACCTTCCTCGCTGTCCACTATTACACCTCCAATTTTGGTGTCATCTGCAAACTTACTAACTATACCTCCTATGTACATATCCAAATCATTTATATAAATGTTTTAAATAATTTTAGAATTTTCCAACTTCAGACACCTTCCATGCTGTCATACCAATAATCATTTTTGGCAGTGGGTCCATAGCGAATGTGCATTTCCCAGTTCTCCAATACCAGCATGAACTGTATTAATCTATAACTCTCAATGCTTTTGATATGAAATGATAATGAGATTTCATTTTTAAAAAATGAGACACTCATTATTTGTTATTTCTTCAGAAACAGGTTGTGAAGACCCTTTGGTAATTAGAACCCACCATCAGCAGAATTTTTTTTATTCATTCATGGGATGAGGACATCACTGGCTAGGCCAGCATTAATTGCCCATCTCAGTGGGCAGTTAAGAGTCAAGCACATTGCTGTGGGTCTGGAGTCACATGTGGTCCAGACCAGGTAAGGATGGAAGTTTCCTTCCTTAAATGAGATTATTGAACCAGGTGGGTTTTTCCGATAATTGACAAAAGTTTCATGGTCATAATCAGACACTTAATTCCAAATGATGTATTGAATTCAGTTTCTGTCATCTGCTGTGGTGGGATTTGAACCTAGGTCCACAAACCATTACCTAGGTGTCCGGAGCTGTAGTCCAATGATACTATCACTAGGCCAGCAGCTTCTTCACATTGTCTTAAAGTTTTTTGAAATTAATACAGCCTTTTTATTATTTGAGTAAACCTTCAAGCCTTGAAAAGCATTTATTTTGTCTTTTCAATTGTGGCTGCAAAAAAAATGGAATTCTGCCAATCAACTACGAAAACCACTTGAATCAGTGCATACCTGTACTGATGTACATAACTAAGTGTACTGCAAGTTTTCAGCCAGAAGGCACTCTAACTTGAGCAACAATAATAAATTTTAAATCTAATACTGTCTGCACATGTTCTGCAAACTATTAAAGTTTTCATTTGAGAGTGATTGTGAGTGTTTAATAAATGAACAGAAATCATAATTTGAAAGAACAAGGGCATTGTGGGGTTTAAAACATTGAATGATGTTGTTATTTTAAACTATGGCATAGTTGCTCTGAAAATTTCCCACAAATAGACTTGGCATAATCAATGAAAGACTTTCACATGTTACAATCACTTTCTTCTGAGGTATTCTTAAGAATCATTTTTTTAACACAGGGCAATATAAGTTAGTGCAAGATGATAAAGTGCCTCAGTATCTTGCCCTGCCAATTTCTGCATTTTTGGGATAATTCTGTGGTTCCATTTTCATGCACAATAGAGAGTAAAAAGATTCAAAAGAAGAAGGATGGAAAAAGTAAAGATGAATCCGGGCAGAGTATTTGGCTTCCCTTGTCAGGTATAAAGGTCAGAGGTCTGTAAAGTGCCCTGGCTGTTTCACACTCACCTGCCTTCAGCCTCTCTGTACTTGTACTGCAGTGGGGTGCAGTTTGCAAGATGAGAAAAGTAAGACCCCTCAGAGCTTTAAACGGCTGTAGGGCTCCTGTGAATGTATCCCTGAAGACACTTCACGAGTGAGATGGAAAATTCCCACCCCGACATCTGAAAGATCTTACCTCAGACTTAGATAAGATTCCCTACAGTGTGGAAACGGGCCATTTAGCCCAACAAGTTCACACCGACCCTCCAAAGAGTAACCCATCCAGACCCCTTTCCCTCTGACTAATGCACCTAACACTATGGGCAATTTAGCATGGCCGATTCACCTGACCTGCACACCTTTGGACTGTGGAAGGAAACCCACACAGACACAGGGAGAATGTGCAAACTCCACACAGACAGTCACCCGAGGTTGGAATCAAACTTGGGACCCTGGTGCTGTGAGGCTGTAGTGCTAACCACTGAACCACTATGCTGCCCCATGTGGCTGATTAGAAATGATATGAAATATAAAGTGTGGCTGATTAGAAATGGTATGAAATATAAAGGCTGTGATCCAGAATTAGGAAAATACAATATATTAAGTCTGTGAAATTGCAGATATTGGAAATTGGATGTAAACATTGCACATTGGCAGATTGAACATACGAATATATCGAATTAACCTAGGTAATAATGGGGAAATCAAGTACCATGGTTTATCCATATGTTGACACCCCTACTAAACATAAAGTTTGTTAATGATTTGCACTCAAGCTGTAACATTTGCAGAAGTTCTAACTTTTAAGTAAAAGCATTAGATCTGCAGCAAGAGACATGAAAAGTGAAACATACAGCCTGAAAGAATACACCGTTTAGATATGAGTTATATCTGAAAGTGAAGTATGTCCCTTATGATTGTCTGTATTAGTTTAACATAAGTCATATGATGTCAGAGTTGCAGAACCAGATACATGGGTGTTCTGAAATTACATTTGCTCGGATGCTGACTTCAAGTCATGAGATTTTCTAATTATTTTTCTGGTGCTTTAGGGTAGTTATTTTGAAATTTTAAAATAAATTTTTCCCATTGACATCTGAATCTGTATTTACTGTTTCTCAGAGAATATTTGAATATATTGAAGACATGTTAAAAGTTGCAGAGCTTCCCAATTGTAAGTTCCTAAAATTCTGTGTCTTATGCATATGAAAGAATTGAGAGTTTAATTGTCATACATAAAGAGAAATATTTAGTGTGAGATTGATGTTTTCCTTAGGCCTTGACTGTTCACAATGATTGATCCCATTTGAACCTTTTCATTTTCAAACACATTCTAAAATTCTAGGAACATTTGGACATAACTTGACATTGGCGGAATGGATTAACTTTCAAGTCGTGCTTACAGAAGAAATTCCAGACCATTGAGGTTGTGTTCCTGCTGCACTATGTCGAGTATAGATTTTTGTCAGAAGTAGTTATTGTGTTTGGGCAATTTTGGAATAAAAAGGCAACAGATTGTAGCTTTACAAATGTAAACCCTTACTGGGTTGCTGCATCTGGTGTGATGTTTCTCATTAATTTGAATGAGTAGCAACATATTGAGTTTCAAAGAGAGTCAGAGCTAAGATGGCACTTTTTTTTATTGCTAAGAGTACATTTGATACAACTACATGGTCTACAAGCCATCAGCTGCCTGTGACATTATAAATGATTGATCCTGCTTTGTTATAGTAGGGACATTTTCCTGGGAATTTTAAAATGTGCCACCAAACCTGTTGGTTCCACTTGTGGCTCAGTGACTTATTGGAGATGATTTATTTCATACATGTACCATGGTCCCTATTCCCTGGTGGGGACAAGAGGTTTGTCCATAAGCGCCATGGCTGCCCCAGTGCAATTGCTTTAACATGAGACTTGCCCCTCTTCTTGGGAGGAAGTCCTCCCTGACAGAGCTGCTGGCTAATCTGATTGACAATGACTGTGTAGTCTCGGCAGCACCATTAGCACCTTGGCAAGGGTGGTGTAGGGACACAGCTTCAAGAGGGCAGGGGCAAGGGTCAGCAGGGAGATAAACTTGATGGAAGGCACCTCTGATGGACTCAAGTGACCCACGGTATGGGCTTACACCCGCCACAGATAAAATATCAGCAATGGTAAACTGGTATATTAAGTGATAATTAATTGATAAGTCATTCAAATGGCTCAATCGACCCAAGAATGGGTGGGCTACTTCACCCTGGTGGCCATCTACATTTAGACAGGTTGGGGTCAGGTGGCCAATGGATTTCATTTGTCCACCACATTGAAACCCACCAACAGGAGATAGCAAAATCCAGCCAGTAGAATTGTGGACTTGCACAGCACAAGGAAATTCATGCACCCCATCAGAGCTGCACCACTTGTTTGGAGGAACTACCCAATTAGTTCCACTTCCCACTCATTGGCTTGAATCTTTATTTTCATTGGTGAACAGCAGGAGTAGGTCATTTATTGCTATGAACATTTTCCATCAGTTAGATTGTGGCTGATCCATAGCTCGACTGTACCTACCCGAGTTACTGTGAATCTTTCAATACTGCAATATTAACCATATAAAAGCTTCTCGTGAAAGTATCAACCCGAACTGTAATCATAACATTGCACTGTGCAAATCAGCAAAGGTGAGGAAACAAATGCCAAAGAGAGGCCACGAAACCAAAGACTCCTTCAAAGTTTCGTACAGCAGACTGTTGTTAGGAATTTTCTTTGTTTACAAATTAAATCGCTGGTTTGAACTAAAAAGGCAGCAGAACTGCAGACCAGCTTCAGTGATGGCAGGAACCGCAGTTTTGTAAATGTCATAACTGTTGTCAGAGCTTGTAAAAGACCACACACATACAATGTTCCAAACCACCTGTGTTAAATACAGCAATCTTTTATTTGTAGTATTTTTGAACTTTTCTAAGTGAATCGCATCCTAACAGTAGCAATTTTGGCTGTGTCTTACTTTAATTCTCCTGGTTGCTGGACTTTTGATTAAAATTTTCCCAGCCCTTGGAGGCAAATTTTGCCATCCGGAGGCTTTCAAATTTGGACCAAAATGTGTCGGGCCACTTATTTAGTGTATTCCTATCACAGTGCACCTTTTCTTTACATGGAAATGGCTACTCGTTCATCCATGACAGATACAGGTCATTCCACTATAATGCACGTTACATCAATGTGAATTTGCTGCAACACGATTGACGAATTGGGGACACTGTTTCTAAAGCGCAAACTTTCAAAACATGTGTTGGCTGTAATGCGATTACATTTCCAACACTTTAAATGCTGCTTCTAAAGCATGTTTCTTCTCCAACATGAGGTTGCACAAGAACACACCTATCACAACATAAAAGAACTGCCGGTATTCCATTTACAGATGTTAAGGCCAGAGTGATCAGTGATTTGCTGATAGGAAGGCAAGTTCCTGCCTTTGCCTGCCCCTCCGGCTGTGTTAGGATCTTTAAAAATAGATGCACCATAGAAAGCATCCTATCCAGACGCATCATGGTTTGGCATGACAACTGCTCTGCCCAAGATTGCAAGAAATTACAGAGGGTTGTGAACGCAGTCCAGTCCATCACGAAAACCAGCCTTCCTTCCAGTGACTTCATCCATACTTCCTGCTGCCTCACAAAAGCAGCCAACATAATCAAACACCCCTCCCACCCCGACCTGGGTTAAACTCGCTTCCACTGGTCAAAAGGTACAAAAGTTTAAAACAGGTGCCAAAATATTTAGTAACAGTTTCCTCCCCACTGTTATCAGACTTATGATCAGACCTGTCGTATTAGAATTGATCTTTCTCCTTAGCTGTAACATTATATTCTGCATTTTGTTCTGTTACCCTGATCTGTCTGGATATGTATCTGAAGGTGGAACAGGAACATGTAGCTTTATACATGTGACAATAATAAATCAAATCAAATCAAAGGTGATTTCAATGCAAGAGTTTGGAGCACCATCATGTGATATGAAGATGCAATGTTTCTACTTCCTCTCACACACATAAACTGCATCCACAGACATTTGCACCTTTTCTACCTTCATGCTCTTTGTATGGTATGATCTGCCTGTACTGCACGCAAAACAAAACTTTTCACTAGGTACATGTGACAATAATAAATCAAACCAAATCAAATTCTGATCTTCACAATAGCTCTTGCTGAGATTTATAGGATACCAGTTGGATCTTTGAGTAAGCACTTCCATCTTGTGGCGCCTTCTCTCTCTTCATCTGTTTGAGCAGTGCTTACATATCCCTGTGGAGCCAGCAAGGCCAGAAGCAGAACTGGACTAACTAAATAAATACTATGACTTAAAAAGCATGTTAGAGTCTTAGAATCCTGAAATGAATAACTCAATTCCTGATTCCCAACCCCTGGCCTCCATCTGCAAGCAGGAGTGTGATGGAATACTCCCCATTTACCTGGATGCGTGCAACTCTAGTTCTACATCCACATACATGCACTCCCCGCCATCACTGATGCTCAGTTCATGCAGTGTGTACCATCTACAAGATTCACAGTGAAGATCCAACAAGACTCGTTCGAGAGCACCTTCCAAAACCACAGCCATTACTACAAGGGCCACAGATAAATTGGAAAATGGCTGCCTGAACTTTCCCTTACAAGCCATTCACCATCCTGATTTGGAAATAAATCGTTCCTTCAGTGTCATTAGTTCAAATCCTGGAACTCTTTCCACAATGACATTGTGGGTCGACCTGCAGCAAGCAGACTGCAGCAATTCAGGAAGGCAGCTCACTACTTTTTAAGGGAGCTGGGGTTGGTAATAACTACTAGCCCAGCCAGTAACTACTACACACCATGAATTAATTTAAAAAAATGCAAATTTACATTTTTTTAATATCCAAATAGGAACACCTCATATCCCTCCACTTTAAACTGCACCTAGTATAGGTTCACTAGTCAATTAATTTGACTTAAAATTAATTTCCAGCTGCTGTATATATTGCCTTCTGAGTTGGAATCATCTGAACATTTGGACAAACAACTGTATCTCCTTATTCAATTCATGAAGATCTGTGATGAAAATCCGAAGCCCCAGTACAGATCCCAGGAGAACACCACTTGTCATTTCATGCCAATCTGAGTGCACTCTTTATTCTTGCTCTGTCCGTTACCTCCCAACCAATTATCAACCTGTGTCACAAGGTGACCTCTAATTCTGTATGCTTTCATATTTGATCATTCGCCTGTGCCGCATCTTATCAAATACCTCATGAAAGCCTATATAGGCAGCATTCCCCTAGCACCACGCAAGTGACCCATTGTAAAGTTCAACTAGATTAGCCAGACATGATCTGTGTTGTGCAACTGAAGAAATATAATATAAATAAAAACTGCATTAGTCTTAACTTTAACTTCGAGAAGCCATGACACTATGACAATTCTGAGATATAAAGCCAGTGAAATATATTTATTCTTTCTCTATCCAACAATGTGTTATTTTAGTTATACATTTGTGAGGTTTCAGGAGCCAATGCAAGTGTTTGTTGGTTAATTAAGTGCAAATCTGATTGGAAGATCAGAGGCCAATTCTTTAAATATGATAGTAAGGTAGAATATCACATTACTTTCTCTGCCTTATTTTTAATCTGATATGCCAATGTTTTAGCCACATGGGCCTTGAGAAAGGTTGTCATAATGATAAAATAAAGAACTGTGGATGCTAAAAATCTGAAACAAAAGTATAAATTGCTGGAGAAACTCACCAAGACTGGCAGCAGTTCTATGAAGGGTCACTGGAACCGAAATGTGCTAGACCTGCCGAGTTTTTCCACCAATTTTTTTTCTCATTTGAAAAGGTTGTCAAATTGGCTTGTTACCGGAGTGAACTGAGGACTAATTTCAGCAAAAATGCTTGATGCAAATCTACATTGTTCTGAGATACAATTCTTCGGATTAACCTTGAAACATTATTCCTGGGCATTGATGATTGAGAATTACAACATCCAGCGTTTTAACTTTTTTTTCCGATCTGTCAAAATTGTAATGGGCCTTGTTTTAATTAGTCTGTGTACTGAAATTAGAACAGATGTTTTGTTTGTTTCCATCTGATTGGTTAGTTTGGTGTTTTCTGAGGGCCATCTCATTTGTACTCAACCACTCTGCATTCAGAAGTTCTCCACTTCCATTCTTGAATCCATTGCAAGAAACTGCTGCAATGGCAATTTGCAGATAAACCTGAGTAGAAGCCATATACTCATGTGGTTAATGAAGCCTATTTTCCCCTGGATGGGTTAATGAGAGGACGGTGCGTGTGTGGAATGGGCTGCCAGAGGAAGTGGTGGAGGCTAGTACAATTGCAACATTTTAAAGGCATCTGGATGCGTATATATCTCTATGACTCTATGCCTCTTGAGATAATCAAAAAAAAAAGAAAGCTAACAAAGTATGTAGTGATGAGAAAATGATACCTCACATTTGGAGAACCTTTCAAGTTTCTGGTTGTTGTCAACCATCATCTATACTGAAAAGTATTAGATACAAAAGTTTGCTAAAGTATGGCTATTAAAGCTAGTAATAAATAACGGTGATCTAATAAAAGAAAGAAAAGCTTGCCTTTGTATTAAAACTTTCATGACCTCCATCCAGCCTTGTTATATTGAAATGGTATTTATCATTTTAAGAATATTTTATATGTGATAAATTAATCAGCTCACTCTAAAAGGAACATTATGATGCTGTATCGCTACTTGGTAAAGGAGGAGAGACTCGCGGGCGGCTGAAACAGCTTAGGCTTTCCTGCTAAAGAGCCATCATTGAGCCATTACCTTGACTGACCTTTGAACTCAGTTGTTCTTCACATATATCATTCCTTAACTCAGTCTGCCCAATCCCAGTGCGCCCAACTGGCACATTACAGTTGAGGGGAAAGGGCCTATAATTCAGATCATTCAAACATGGGCCAGATGGATGACAGAAGGGAACAAAAATATTCTTTTTCAGCATGATGAACACTAGCTTGGTGTAAAGCACATAATGCATTCCAATGTGCAAATCGTACTTCCTGGAAATGTCAGATGGAACGTGTTGATCTTTCATCCATGTGTTTCCTGCCAGGAATAGAGTGGTCTGCTACAGTGGATTGCTGTAACTGAAGGATCCCAATGACAACTGGCAGTACTGATTACAGGTAATCACTCTAATGGACATAATAGGATTCAGGCTCATAACTAGTCTGATCAGCATACCTGTGCTTTATAAATGGAAATGTTTCATATAAATTAAGAGAGAATGCTATCCTTGCAACAGATTCCTGCATTTCTGCAGTTGAAATCTGCTTTCTTTTTCTTGGTAATAAATTGCAGCCTTTTGACATGTATACCTGCAAATTCTGCTGCAAAAGGTTTAGTTGTAGCATTGTGAATGTATGAATGGAGATTCCTTACCCGAGATTTAACTATCACAAGTTTGAGTGTAAAAGGCCTGAAGAATGTGGAAATGATGTGTATCCAGTTTGAAAAGCAAGAAATCAAAGTGCAGACATTTAAAGCAAACGGAACAGCTTGTGGAATTTGCAAAATCATCTTTTTTTTGGTTCAGATTGAAGGCTGTGCAACTTCAAACTGGGCTATTTGATGTTGAATTCTTTGATGTAAATTATTATCTGTTTCCTCATTTACACCTTCACACTTTCACACGTATTTGAAATTGTAGGGTGTTGCATGCCTCAAAGCCAAGCTAAGTATTAGTTCACACTTGAAATGCTGCACTTCCTCACAGACAACAGAGCCCACAACCCTTGCATCAAAAGCAAATCTTGTTTCTCTTAGATCAGGACTTGATTTTTAGGAATTCATGTGATGTTCTTAATGGCTTATTTAACTCAATTATATGTGGTAAAAACAGTATACTTGTTCAATCATGGATCTTTATGTCATATTTCTCATATATAATGTAACTTTTGTAACCTGCTTTCCAACTTCCATACTTTTCCATTGTTTTTGAATCCATATGGGTTCTGCCATCTTGACCCAAATTTAGTCAGGTACTGACAAAATGAATTCAGTTGAGCAGTGACCACTTAATTCTGATTATTTACTCAGGACCTAAAACAGAGCTGTGCATGAAAAATGTGATACTTAAAACTTTAGAGTTGATGTTGTTATTTTGACTACATTAGAAATCAGGAGATTGAGCACAAAGTCACCATCCAGATAGGGGGTGAAATGAAGGGGTCTTGGGACGTATTGAAACATATTCTTCTTGGTTCATGAATTGTCAACAAAATCACTTACAAGGTTTCAGAAGTATTAGGAGCAGGAGTAAGCCAATGAATCCCTTTAACCTCCTTTGCCATTCGGTATGGTTACTACTGATTTCTACCTAACAGATGTTCCAGCAACACACCAAAAATTATCGATCTCAGCTTTTGACAACTCAACTATTGAGCATCTGCAATTCTCTGGGGAGAGAATTCCAGAGGTCCAACCCCTCCGTCATGTTTCTAAATGATTGGCTCCTGGAGATGAGACCATGCCCGTGGTGCTGTAAATTCCCAGCAAGGGGAAACACCCTCTTCACATCAAGCATGTCAGATCCTCTCAGAAACTTGTAGCCTGAATGCTTCATGAGATCACCTCTCACGGTGGCACAGTGGTTAGCACTGCTGCCTTATAATGCCAGAGACCCAGGTTCAATTCTTGCCTTGGGCAGGAATTGTCTGTGTGGAGTTTGCACATTCCCCCCCGTGTCTGCATGGGTTTCCGCCGGGTGCTCTGGTTTCCTCCCACAATCCAAAGATATACAGATTAGGTGAATTGGCCATGCTAAATTGCCCGTAATGTTAGGTGAAAGGGTAAATGTTGGGGAATGGGCCTGGGTGGGTTGCTCTTCGGAGGGTCGGTGTGGACTTGTTGGGCCAAAGGGCCTGTTTCCACACTGTAAGTAACCTAATCCTTCTAAACTATATTTTATATATTTTTAATATTTCCTACAGCGCCCAACCAGTCCACAACGGCCCTCCGAAGAGTGACCCACCCAGACCAATTTCCCTCTGACTAATGCACCTTACACTATGGGCAATTTAACATGGCCAATTCACCTGACCCGCACATCTTTGGATTGTGGGAGGAAACCCTGCAGACACTGAGAGAATGTACAAACTCCACACATGCAGTCACCCGAGGCTGGAATTGAACCTGGGATCCTGGTGCTGTGAGGCAGCAGTGCTAACCGCTGTGCCATCGTGCCACCCACGATAGTCTCAGGGAATTGAGCTGCTCACCGTAGGCAACCATCTTGTAGCTAAAGACCAATCTAGTCAGACTTCACAGTACACCTTCTGAGGCAAATACATTCTTCCTTAGATAAGAGCAAAACTCTGCACAGTAATCGAGGTGTGTTCCCAAATACATTTGTAGCAGGGCTTCTTTATCCAATCCCGTCACAATGAAAGCTAACTTGCCATTTGCCTTCCCAATTGATTGCAACACCTGCTTGTTAACTCTCTGTGTGATGTGTGTACACTAACAAGAATGATCATGTCAAATGTAACTTTCCGTCAGATTGTAAGGCGCTTCCTCCCTTGACATAATGAGTTCTAATTTAGATTTACAGCGGAACCTTGATTACCTCGCATTCAATTATCCGAATATTGGATTATCCGGCATGAATGCAAGATCCCTATGTTTGGCGAAACTATGTTATCCGGCATTCGATTAACCGAATGAAATACTGCCTGCCCGTGACCTTCAGATAATTGAGGTTCCTCTGTATAGAACAGATATTTTTATCAAATGTCAAGTTTAAGAGCTATTATTTAATTTACTTTTACCCAAGGTAGTTAATTGTGAAAACTGTTGAACTGTTGATAATATTCTTTAAATTAGCAATGAATGGATAATCTCTCCAAAAGACATGAAAGGCATTTGATGTGGGAAATGAAGAAAAATTGGGATTAAATTATATTTAACTGAAAACTGATTGGCAAGTGTGTGACAGTGTCATTGAGTGCTCCAAAACAGAATTGTTCTTGGGTTTCCCATCCTTCACCTTGATGAGCAGAATAATTCTGTCGAATTATGTCATTTATAAGAAAAAAAATCAAACTAGATGGACATTGCTGAAGTAATAATTGTTTGCAATCTTGATAGATTTTCACTAATTAATTAACAATTAATATAATATGCCAAGATCATCATCACATTGGCAAATTAATTTGTAACATGTTTTCATATTTAATAGTAGATACTTAATTATTTGTAAATTTACACAAATATTTGTATATAATAAAATCAATAAAAAGAAAAACTTACATAAAGTATATTGTCAAATGTATAAAATAACAGATTTCTGCTGCTTCTGATCTATGTTTGATCTGTGTGGGAAATATACCAGTTAGGATTATTGCAGGACCATGCAGTTATAAGATAAGTGGAAGATATATGGAAGATAAGTCAGAAGAGGATCTGATCACATCGCCTGTGATGGTCACTGACTGTCTTGACTTGATCATTTGGGATGTCACTAGATGGCTGATGCCATGAGCACATCCTCTGCAAAGAATCAATATCCTTCCAAAAGTTGGGAGACATTAAAATAAAGTAGATGGAATTGATTATTGGAATATAGGAATTATTGGCAAGCCAAAATTTTATTGCACATCTCAAATTGACTCTCAGGAAAGTGTGGATGCATTTTTTTAAATTGTTTTGAACTGCTGCAGTCTAAGAAATGAAGTACTTTCACAGTGCTGTTCCAGGATTTGGATCAACAACAATGAAGGAAGTGAGGGAATAGTGACATATTTCCAACTGAAGACAGTATGTGATTTAAAGAGAACCAATATTCCATGGCACTTTACCAATGTGTTTCTACGTGATTGAAGTCATGCAATTAAAGGGGTCTTAGCTCTTAGCCACTGTAAATGGTATATACTGGTACCATTGTGCTCTGATGGCTAAGGGAAGTAATATTTAAGGTCGGGATTGTGGTGTTAATCAAGTGAGCTACTTTTGCTGGATGGTGTTGCGCTTCTTGAATATTTTTAAAATATATGTAATGTATATTTCAATATGTAGGTCATGTAGATCATGGAAATGCTTTAAGGAGTCAGGAGGTGAGACACTCATTACAGAATAGCCAGCCCCTGTCCTGCTCCTATAGTCACTGTGTTTGAATAATTGGTCTCTTTAAGAATCTGATCCAGTTGTGACGAGAGGATATTGATGTTGGGGGAATTCAGTGATTGTAATGTCATTAATTATCAGGCAGAGATGGTTAGAAACATGGAAAAATAGAAAATAGGAGCAGGAGTAAGCCATACGGCCCTTTGAACTATCTCTACCATTCAATATGGTCATGGCTGATCATCCAACTCAGTTTTCCATTTCTGTGCTCTCTCCATACTCTTTGATCCCTTTAGCCTGAAGAAGTAAACCTAAGTCCTTCTTGAAAACATTCAATGTTTTGATCTCAATGGCTTTGTAGCAGAGAATTCTACAGGCTCCCCATTCTCTGGGTGAAGACATTGCTACTCATCTCAGTCCTGAATAGTCTCCTCTGTATCCTGAAGCTGTAATGGCTGGTTCTGGACTCCCAGTCATGGGGAGTATCACTTCTGCACTTAATCTGGCCAGTCTTGTTCGATTCTCTCTGGGTGGTTATTACCTGAAACCTATCTGGCACAAATATTACTTTCCACTGATCGTCACCCAATGTTCAGTTCCATTTGCAATTCCTCAGATTCTGGAGCAGTCTGTACCCACATGTAGCAAGACTGGGTGAGATGATACACTAGTGGCATTATGACAGATTGTTAATCTGGAGACCAAGGTTCGAATCAGACCAAGTTTGAATGTTGACTAGGTTGTTTTTATTCGCTCACAGGATGAAGGCTGGGCCAGCATCTGTTGGACATTCCTAATTGCCCAGAGGGCAGTTAGGAGTCAACCATATTGCTGTGGGTCTGGAGTCACATATAGGCCAGATCTTATAGAGGTTTACAAAATTATGAGGGGCACGGATAGGGTAAATAGACAAAGTCTTTTCCCTGGGGCCTGGGAGTCCAGAACTAGAGGGCATAGGTTTAAGGTGAGAGGGGAAAGATATAAAAGAGACCTAAGGGGCAACTTTTTCACACAGAGGGTGGTACGTGTATGGAATGAGCTGCCAGAGGAAGTGGTGGAGGCTGGTACAATGGCAACATTTAAGAGGCATTTGGATGGGTATATGAATAGGAAGGTTTTGGAGGGATATGGGCTGGGTGCTGGCAGGTGGGACTAGATTGGGTTGGGATATCTGGTCGGCATGGGCGGAAGGATCTGTTTCCATGCTGTACATCTCTATAATTCTTTGACCAAGTAAGGGTGGCAGTTTCCTTCTCTGAATTACTTTAGTGAACCAGATGGGGTTTTCTGACAATCAACAATGGAATCCTGGTCATCATCATACTCTTAATTCCAGATTTGTTTTGTTGAAATCAACTGCACCATCTGCCATGGTGGGATTCAAACCTTGGACTCCAGATTAGCAATCCATCCTAATGCCACTGGTGTATCATCTCACCCAGTCTTGGTACATGTGGGTACAGACTGCTTCAGAATCTGAGGAGTTGCGAATGGAACTGAACATTGGGTGATGATTAGTGAATGTCCCCAGATTGGACTTCATGATGTTGGGAGGTTCATTGATGAAGCAGCTGAAAATAATTGGGAAAAAGAATCTATCTTGAGGAGCTCCTGCAATAAATCATGGAGCTAAGATGATTGGCCTCCAACAACCTTAAACATCTTCCTTTGAACTGGGTATTATTCCAATCAGTGGAGAGATTTCCCCTTTATTTCCATTGATACAAGTTTAGCTAAGTCTCCTTGATGCTGCAAATGTTACCTTGATGTCAAGTCATTCTTACCAAATCTCTTCAATTCAATGCTTGCATGTTTGAATTAAGGATGTAATGAAAACAGGAGCCAACAGTTATCTATTAGAACTCACCTCACATATTTGTCAGCAGGTTTGAGAAGATTTTGGACGAGCCTTTCCATAGCTGTGATAATTGAGATTAGATATATGGCCATTGGCCAGATTGGATTTGACCTTTTTATAGACAGGGTATACTTGGGAAAATATCCATTTTATTGGATGGATGCCATTTCTGTAGCCTGTACTGGAAGTGCTTGGCTATGTGTGGGGGTTAGTTCTAAAGCATAAGTCTTTCGTAACACAAATCAGGATATTGTCAGGGCCCATAGCTTTTGCCTTCAGGCATTTCTTGATCCAACATACAGTGAATCAGGTCAACTAAAGCTACTTTCTGTGATGTTGGAGATCTGAGAACGCAAGAACTTTAAAAAAATGGGAGCAACAGTGGGCCATTCAACACTTATGGCATTCAGAACATTCAACATGGCAGCTGTCTGTCATTCACTCAGACCATGGTTGATCCTCGACATCAACTCAACCTCCTGCACAGTTCCCAATATCTCCTGACCTGGATTTTCTCAGCCTCTGAACAAAGTATGCAACGCCAGAAAGTTTGGAAAATGCAGCGAGAATGATAAAATGAGATTCTATGTATCCAAAAAAATTGACTTTCCACCTAAGGCTTTAACAGCTGTCAGAGTTTTGCTTGTGAGCAGAGAAAACCTAATTGCATGCATTCGCATCTCATTATTATCTAATCGCACCAAATTTATAAACTGGTTATTCTTTTTCCAGTCAGTGAAGAGAAACTTGACAGCGCCAATTCATGACTTGAGTGAAAGTCAGATTGGGTACCTGGTGATTTGTCCACCTTTGTTACCTAAAAAAAGGTCAGGAGGCTAACTTATAAAAGTTTTAAAATCATGAAGGGCATAGATAGGGTGTATAGCCAAGGTCTTTTTCCAAAGATGGGAGAGTCCAAAACTCATAAAATCATGAGGGCCAATTTTTTCACACAGTGGGTGGTGTGTGTATGGAACAGGCTGCTAGAGGATGTGGTGGAGGCTGGTACAATTACAAAATTGAAAAGGCATCTGGATGGATATATGAATAGCAAGAGTTTAGAGGGATGTAGACTAAATGCTGACAAATAGGACTAGATATATTTAGGATATCTGGTTAGTGCAGATGAATTGGACAGAGGGTCTGTTTCTGCACTGTACAACACTATGACTGCAGCTCACTGACCTCTTCTTCAGGTCTCTACCTTGGCCAACATTCCCCAATTTCTCTGAACACACTCCATGAGCAGTGACTGCTGCACGCTCCTTCCATAAAGGCTGGCATTGCCAAAGCACCACCCTCACCATATCATCATGGCACATCCCAGACAAATTTATAATATACTTCAGCACTTCATTACTTCACTTGAGTGATCACCAACATCTTATTTTACTTTGCTGCTGCTAGTCTGCTTTACCCACAGAGATGGACACCCAACTCATGCATCAGACCAGTGTGTATCTTTTGTTTGATCATCTGTGGGATGTAGAGGTCACTGGCTAGCCAGCAATTATTGCCAGTCCCTAGTTGCCCTTGAGAAGGTGGTAGTGAGCTGCCTTCTTGAACCATTGCAGTCCGACAGTTGTGGGTTGACCCACAATGGAGGGAATTCTGGGATTTTGACCCGACAACAATGAAGAGATGGGGCTATATTTCCAAATCAAGATGATGAGTAGCTTGAAGTGGAACCTGCGGGTAGTGGTGTTCCCATGTATCTGCTGCCCTAATCTTTCTGGATAGAAGTGGTCGTGGGTTTGGAAGGTACTATCTAAAGATCTTTGGTGAATTTCTGCAGTGCATCTTGTAGATAGTAAAAACTGCTGCTACTGAGCATCAGTGGTGGAGGTATGGATGCTTGCGGAAGTGGTGCCAACCAAGTGGGCTGCTTTGTCCAGAATGGTGTCCAGCTTTTTGAGTGTTTGTGGAGCTGCACCCATTCAGGCAAGTGGGGAGTAACCTACCACATTCCTGACATGTGCCTTGTAATTGGCATCAGGCTTTGGGGAGTTAGGTAAGTTACTCACTGTAGTATTCATCTTATACCTCCTCTAGTAGCCACTCTGTTTATGTGGGGAGTCCAGTTGAGTTTCTAGTCAATGATAAGCCCCAGGATGTTGATAGCAGTGGATTCAGTATGATAACAACATTGAATGTCAAGGGGTAGTGGTTAGATCTTAGATCCACTCATTGTACTTTTACTTGGATTATCACATTATGTCTGTCTTGCATTACCTTATCATTTAGTGCAGATAGAAAACCTGTACTTTGTCATGTTTAACAGCAATGAAAAATCATGGGGAAAGACACATTGTGCAGCACTATGCCACATTAAATTTCATACCCACAGCATCTGGCAGCAGCTTACACAGCACATACACTGCATTTACTTCAACCACATGGCAATGTTTGAAAAGCTAAGGTGTGTATACCTTAGTACAGTCAGGTACTAAGGTGGCAGGTCCATCCTTAGTTGTGAAAGGTGGTGAGGTGTCCTGAATGAGTCAGTAGGAAGCACAGAGGGAAGGAAGGCTTTGTAATTTAGTGATGGGGTGAAACCCATTGAGGGAAGATGTTTCATACAGTATTGAGAGTGTTAGACCATGAGCTTTGGTGAGAGATGGGTACATTAGCAGAAGCAGCGTGAGTATGTGATGGTAGAGAGAAGATGCTGGTACTTAGTCATGCCGAGCGCAGAAGGTCATTAACCTCCTTGCAGTGTTGCTGAGCATACCTCCCGACTGTGGACCCTGCACTGACCCAGCTGGCCACTTCGGACTAGACTGGCAGCATTTGATACAGCACGCGGATGGAATGTGAAGATGGCATCCACACTCATAATGTCACAAAGTCCCGATGAGCACTTCCACCCCTGCTGAGTGCATGACTGCATGAGAAAAGCATGGTTACTGAGGTGAGCACTGTAAAATTGCATGAGAAAAGTTGTTGAGTTCACAGAGAGAAACTCACCATGAAATCCCTTAGAATCAACAGCTAGATTTGGGGAAAATTCAGCCTGCTGATTCCAAAAATCTATTGATTTCTATCTTAAATCTGTGCAATGCCTGCATATCTACACCTCCCCAGGGATGAGAATTCCATAAATTCATAACTCAAGTTCACTGATGCCCTTCAGACAAGTAAATCTGCCATCTTTACATGGTCTGGTAACTCACAACACAAATAATTTAGTTGACTCTGAAATGCCTCTAAAATGACCTATTAATCTACTGAGTCCTAAGGGCAGTTAGAGATGGTAATAAACTGTGAGACTGTTACCCCTTACTACTAGGTTCCCTAGCCAGAGGAGACATCTTCCCAAAATTCAAACTTGTATGCCCCGAAAGAAATGTACATGTTTAATTGAGAGCATCTTCTATTCTTCAAAACCTCATGGAATATAGAGCTCAATGACTCAATCTCTCCTCATAGCAAATGTACCCTCATCTAAGGGGTAAGTAGAGTGAAATGTTTATTCACTCTCTCTGTAATTTCCTTCCTTTTGTTCGGAGACTAAAACTGTGTATGCTGTAAGAAATTTAATCTCAGCAAGATCCTATGAAAATGCAAGCAAGGCTTCTTCACTGCTTTCTTTCAATACCTTTGTCAAAATTTAATAAAGCATCTTTTTTTTTACTAATTGCATGCGGTATCTGTGTGAAAATTTTCAGTGTTTTATGCACAACAATAACTAAGACCCTCTGGGTATTATTTCCCAAGTTTTCTCAGGCTGGTGTGGATTATGCATCCTGTACTTGTGGATGAAGACTGTTGAAATATTTGAGACAGATTCCAATTAGAATGACAGCTTTACACTCACTATTAATTATAGATGGGCTGATATCATTTCTCACAGACCACTTCTCGTATCTGCATGGTTGCTTACTTCTATTGCGTTTTGACACCTTCCAGCATTGCTAACCTAGTACATAAAATGCCACTAGCATTTACATTGTTATTATGTCAGTACCATATGTACAACAAGCTAATGTCAGTCTTGCCATAAATGCAAAGGGAACTCAAAGAATGCTGAATGGAAAATTCTACTGTCAAAACTGCTAATGTATTTATTTATGTGGAGCCAGTATGAAATTGCACGAGAGGTGTTAATTATCATTTTGCACAGGGAATATCAGAGGATTAAACACAGGTTATATGTCTTTTTTTATATTTCTTCCACTCCCTCCTACACAATATAAGTGTGAAAGCTAAGTATGTTGAAGTTTGTATGCTTTTATGGTAATTCTGCTGTTGACTTTATATCCTTTTTAGCAGTATAAAGTGATAGGCAAAAATGGTACTTTAGTGTCTTCTTTCTCCATCTTTCCATATGCTGAATGTGTACAAGATAAGTAAATTAACAATAACAAAAAGAAATGCACTCGTCTCATCAAGATCAAATATTTATGAAATGCATTGACCTCTCCAAGAATTAGAAACCTCAATCTCAGGACAGTGTTGTACCCTTTCTTGTAATGTGCTGCTGTCTTAGAAAACTGTGTATATATATTCTGAACAATGTTAGTATCCACAGAACCATAGATCTTATACAGAAGGGGGTTATTCAGCCTAACTTCCCAACCGCAGATTTCCTTTCTAATCCCATCTTTCTGCACATGCCCCCATAGCCCTACAGTTTACAGGACTTAAGGCGCAGATCCAGATTTTAGGATCTCTGCCCTCACCGTTAACTCAGGCAACAAATTGCTGACCCACCACCCTCTGTGTAAAAATGTATTTTCCTCATCTTCCCTCTAATCTTTCTGCCACTAAGCTTGAATCCCCAGTTTTTGAACTCTCTGCTAAGGGAAACAGGTTCCTCCTGTCCACTCTATCTCTACCCCTCATGATTTTGTATACCTCAATCATGTCAAACCTCAGCCTTCTCTATTCCAAAGAAAACAACCCAAGCCTCTCCTCGTAGCTACAATTCTCCAGCCTGGCAACATTCCAGTAAATCTTTTCTACATTCCTTCATTATTTATCCTGAGATATTTGTTACAATGTGATAATGCCATATTTATTCTGTAATTGGGACATTTTTTAAGAACCTTAATAGTGGTCCAAGGTTACTCCGCATGATTTTATTTCACAGAATCTGGTCCCGTTTGTTTCAAATTATTCAACCAACACTCGCTGCACTCAATCACTGATGCCCTCGGGTTACAGTGCAGGCTGTAGTCTGATACCACTTGGAGAACTTATATGTGTGAGAGATAAGCTATGCACCAGGCTATGTGAGAGTCTTTTATTCAGGTGAACAGCAGGATTTTCATTATATGTATTTATGCAAATCATACAGTTATTCAAGTCTCTACTGATCTCAACCTGGAGCATAGAGACATCAAAAAGTCCCCATGGCCTCTTTATCTAACAGGCAGGAAGTCAGAACACTGATTAACTTGCTTTGTTTTTAAAGCCATTAAAGCATGTGTGTTATCATGTTCCATCCCCAAAATCAACCCATGCTGATGAAAAATCTGTGTGACTTAAGATGCATTTTAGGTCACCTCAGATAATTACAAATTTTAAAAAATTATAGAAGCTTCTTGCCTTGTTTGCATGAGAGCTGACTGGAGTAGTTATAATATGTTATCACACAGTGAAGTCTAAATGAGTCAACACCTTTCATTGAACAGCTGTCAGCAGATGCTTCGATGCCATGAAGGGTTTTAATTAGCACATCATAGAGGCAAGATCAGCAGGCTGAGCAGAGATGACGTATATTTTTTTCAACTGTTCCCTCTGCCGCCAACTATCCCCCCGCCCCCTCCCCCCCCGATTTGAGATGCAAATAAAACAACATACCTGTAGTTTGAGAAATCTAAGGGTTCCTCAGCAGGCAGATGGGATTTAAATCTTTGCTTCCAGAGCATATCAGTTCTAGTAAAAGACTGATATCAAAGGCACTAAGGAACAGTTGGCTCAGTTTGATATATCTGATGATAGATTTAAAAACACAGTTTGTTGTTCCTAATATCTTCAACACACTCTTCCACAGTCATGACACCTGAACTTTAGTGAACATATCCTGCACAGAAGAACAGGTTGAACAGTTTGAACCTTCATTGCTTCAAATGTGTCCCTGGCACGTTGAATTTGAAAGAACAGGGTCAGCAACGCAGACCTCCATCAGCATGTACTCGTTGCTAAGCCAATAACGTCAACAGATGGGTGACGGTTGCCTAGCTGTAGATCTTCTATGTGCTTGGTTGACCACTGAGTCACAGCTTCCTGGAAGTTCACACCTTCGGTGCAAGAATACCAAGTGAGATAAGAGCTCAACTGGGTGAGGAGAAAGCTTGGAGGAATCAAGGTCCTGTGAATATTGCACCTCTTCACCCATTGTCATCTTCTGCAAGATACACAGTGGAACTTGTTATTCCTAGGTGGGCCTCCTGAGTTGCACCAAATGATGCATGTCACAGAGTTCAGCACCACAATGCAAACCACGGTCTTACAGGGCAGAAGACTGTCACACCAGCTACAAAATGCATTGCAGTAACCGTGTTTCTAGGACATTGAATATTACAAAAAACTACATGTATTTTATTGAAAATATACAGCACAAGTCCCAATTTGCTGTTTTCAAACTTTACCTCTCAAAGCTTTGTGTTGAGAAAATTAGCTTTTTAAAGGAGGGGGAAAGAGGAGAAATTTAAACAGTAGATAACTCAAAACAGAGGGTGCTGCATCCAGTTGGGACCCACCATATTTCATCCTTCCTTGCACCCTGGTAAGGAATTCAGCCTGTGATATTGAAAGGAGCATGGATCTGAAGTTTGTGGCGCAGTGGTAGCAAGATCAAAAGATTATCAGGTTCAAGTCACATCAGGTTCAGCAAGTTTTACCTCATCTCAAATTAGGGTGACACAGCCTCCCAGTAGCAGGGACCCAGGTTCAATGCCAGCCTTGGATGACTGTCTGTGTGGACTTTGCATGTTTTCCACATGTCTGAGTGGGTTCCTGCCAGGTGTTCAGAGATTAGATGGACAGGCCATGCTAAATGTGGAGTGACAGAGATGTGGTGAGGCTGGATAGGATGCGATCCGAAGGTTGGTGCAGACTTAGTGCCTCTATCTGCACTATAGGGAGTGTGAAGCAGCTTCCTTCCCTTCTAACATTTGCCTGTTATGGAAAAATGTTTATCTTGCCCCGATCTTCTGTTAGGAATGTTGTGATTGCAATGTCAGAGACAGGAGATCTGCCTGAGGACCATGTGGAAGTCCTGACACCGCTGCCATGCAAGAATTTGCCCAGGAATGTGAAACTTCTGATGGGCAATCACCCTGAAGTTGGAACCCTCCTAAAAATGTCCCTAGTTCTGAGTTAGAGTCAGAGATGTTGGGGGTTTCAACTGATTTAAATTAAAAGTTCCCCAGAAAGCATCAGGGAATGAAATTGTGTCCTTTCTCCTAGATAACAAACTGATTCCCCATTCATCATGGGAAACTTCCCTCTCCCCTTCACCCACCTGGTACTTGTACCCACTGACCATCTGGCACCTTGCTCCTTAACTTAAACACTGACCTTCTCTCAGGAGCTGTGAAGACAGCTTCAGGAACTTTAAATGCTGGAATATGGCAGGAATTATCATGAAAAGAGGATATGGTTTCAAAGTCAATTTCATGTTGTTGCTGTCTAAGTGGATTCCTACCCTGGATTAGACTAACTCAGCTGAGAAGCTCCTGGCCCAGAGAACTCCTCTAAAGTTTAATTGTGATTTGTTCTGTCTGATCATAAGGTCTGGATCCAAATGTTCAATCTGCAGTGAATCTAAAATATTTGGATAGGCCTATTCTATTGCACTGATTTATGCAGAAGTGCTTTTATGATTTCATAAACCCTCAAATTGTTTACATATCAACCAAATACATGCGTCGAACACCTTTTTCAATACTTCTGTTTGCGTGTTTTGATTGTTAGTGGTATGTCATCACGTTGTTATTGGAGGGTGGTTAGCTCAGTTGGTTTGCAATGCAAAATTATGCCTATAGTGTGGGTTCAATTCCAGCAGCAGCTGAGGTTACTGTGAAGGATGTTCCTTCCCAACCTCTCCCCTCACCTGAGACATGGTGACCCTCAGGTTAAACCACCACCAGTTATGTCTATCTTATGAGAGAGCAACCCTACATCTGGTAAGACTATGGTCATTTACCTTGACTAGTTATAAGGTACAGAGGTGGTGGGTTTATTTAATTAAATACTTCACATACTTAAAAAGGACTTCCTGTTTTATTTTTTGAGCTATTTGCTCCTTGGGTTTTATTGCACTTCAGGCTTAAATGTTTGATCTTTGGACAGCCGGTGCAGAGGATGTTGGGCATGTTGGCAGCTCCTGGGCCTTGTTGTGAAGGAGATTCTTAAACCCAGCTAATCACTCTCTTATGTGGCTACGTGTCCGCCAGGTGTCCATGAGAGGAACAATACAGTGTCCATTGTAACATCACCATCGCTGGTGAGCACCATTGGGTCTTGAGTGCATTATCTCTGTCCACCATGACATATCAGCCCAAATTTAAGTTTTACTTAAACATTTAAACTCAATAGGTGTATCACAATGCCACTTCAAGGGACTGTCACTCATTAATTTGCTTTAATTTGGTTCAATTTGATATTTTTACTTGAAAGAAAACAAAGATTATTGGGACATTGGGTACTAGGCAGGAAGCTGACAAAAGCAATTCTGCATTCTGTAAATAAACCTATTATTAAAGAGAGTATTAGTGTCTACTTTCATACTTCACCAACTGCAGCAGAATTGTATTCAATAAATCCGAAACAACTTGCTTAATCACAGCATGATCACAGATTTGTTTCAACACAGGGAAGTTAATCAGCTTTAAGTTATTTGAACTTAATTCTGTTGTTAAGATTCTCTCAGTTGTTATTGAGACAGACACTTTTGTTAGTTTTGACTGCTCGGGGAGAATAAACAGAATGCAATCAAGGGTTAATAATGGATACAGTAAATAACAGGGTCCTACATTCATTGTGTAAATTCTTGCCTTGTTAACTCTCCCCAAGTGCATTACCTTACACTTTTTAGATTTGAATTAAGTTTTCTGGTGCTCTGCCCTCCTGACCAGTTCATTAATAGCCTCTTGCAATTTATGTCTATCCTCCTTGTTATGTATAACCCTGCCAGTTTTCATATTATCTGTGTGTTACTTGATCATACCTCTTACATACAAGTCTAAATCATTAATGTATTAAAATAGCAAGTGACAGAATGGAACTCTAAAGAAACAGAAATCCAGTCACTGAACTATCCTGCTACCAATACACTCTTCTTCCTGCCTCCTAGTTGATTTTGGATCCAGCGTGCCATTTTGCATTTGGATTCCATGGCTTTTACTTTTTGAGCAGTCTGCCATGAAGGACCTTATCAAAAGCCTTGCTAAAGTCCATATGCACCACATCAAATGCATTTCCTTTAGCAATATTCCTGGTTACCATCTTGCACCTTGACACACTCCACACCTGGCACTCTATCAAACTGGCACCCTTCCTGCCATTCAACTGTCACCCAATCTACCTGGCATCCTCCCCACCTAACATCATCACCACCTGGAAACCAACATCACACTTACCTTATGTACTTACGCATTCTTAGGAGCTGTCAAAGTGGCTTCATGTGATGTGGAACCTTTACATCACAGTATAGAGCAGCCAGTTGGCTTTCACTCTGCACTATGAGAAACCTGTCAGAATGAAAGTACAAGTTAGTATTTCTGAAAGGCTCCTAATAGGAATCTCATCAGAAATGTGGAGCTCTTTTGGTACATAAAAAAGAAAAAGAGTGGCAATTTGTGTGTGATTGCCACTTCTTGGAATATCCACCCCTGTATCTCTTACCTGCACATTGTTCAATTGACCTTAATAAAGTTGTCTTTAACATCTGTATTAACTCTAATAGAGTTCAATATTGGGTTACTAAATAATAACTCAATCTTCTGGGCATGCTATTGAACTGCTAGGTTGGTTGTCAGTGAGCCATAACTCCAAACAAGAAATAAGGAAGTGCTGTTGGTAACATGATGCTCAGCACTGAATCTTGGTTAGATTAATACATTTTATAGAAAAAAGAATGAATTGTTTCTGTTCTTGAAAACCCTCGTTTATATTTCTAACTTTTCCCTGTCTGACTGTTCCTCCTTGACCTTTTCACAACATTCTCTGCGGTTGTAATATCATCCTGTTCTAAGGGTCTTCTCTGTTATCAGATTCCTTTGAATTACTTGTGTGTGAATCCATTCATGTTGTTGCAGCTATTCCAACTCCTGCATTGGATTCTGATTGCCCTGCATTGTGTAGTGCCAGGATCGCTTTACTCATGTCCTTCTCTTTTTTTTGTCTTCCTGTTGCCCTCCACATTATTACACATATGGTTGGGGATGTTCCAGATAGCATCATTGCTTCTTGACTGCATTTTGTGTACTCCGATTCCTGCCTGAAATCAAGTCCATGATGGGTTATAACTTTTTGTAAATCACTAAATGGAAGACTAAAGTTATTGTTTTTGGTACTAACTATAACACATGTCTTTTTAATACTAAATCCACTCCTCTCACTCCCCATTCTCTAGAACTGGATCAAACAAGCAAAAATGTTGTTTAACCTTGCACAGGGATCTTAAGTCAACATCCTGTAGTCAAAACATTATTTATTTCACATCTGAAACATTGGCTATCTCGCCCTACCTTAGCCTGTTGTGGCTGAAATGTTAATGCACATCTTTGCCATTTCTGTTTCACTACTCTTAAGATTTTATTGGAATTAAGCAAGACTTTAAAATATAGACTAGAAGATTACAACCTGTTTTCCATTCAGATTGATTTTCATTTTTTGCAGTTGGGAAGTTAAACCTTAAAAAGCTTTTTCCTTATGTCCATTTTTCAAAGACGTGTCACAAACACAAATGTCAGAGGCAACAGTTTGACAACTGTATTGGGCTTATGCTTGTGGCCAGATTTTCATTGTCCCAATCATGACCAAACTGAGGCATGCTCGCAAAAGAAATACTTGGTGAGCAACTCACCCAGACCTCTCATTCTTAGCTATTTTCCTGAGGGTGCAAATGCGAGAAGGCCCTGGAATCTGCCTATTCCTGTTAAGGAGGCACAGGTCAGCATTCTGTTGTTGACAGTTCAAGATCCAGTATGTTTCTTCACTTCCATAGAGATGGCTGGACTTTAGCAGCTATTAAGTTTTATACAAGCAGCATGGAAATGTGAACCATGGATTTGAAATGGGCACAATTTAAAAGGCAGAAGAAATAATTTGCCTTCTATATTGTTCATATTGAAGTGTTAAAACATGAGTTAAATCTGTGCTCATTAAAGTGACTCATGACCAAATTGTGATTGGAAGATGCAGCTACCCATTAAACAATTTACTTATCAGGTTATTGCTTGAGCCAATTGATAAGGTGACAAGTGAAAGAGTAACATTGTAAATGTTGAAAAGTCATTAGATGAGGTTAAAAATGTCAAATGGAAAAAAAGGTATAAAAATTTTAAATTTAATACTGAAAGGTTAGCCTAGTATGATAATTATTTGTCAATGCTTTTTCTTTTCCGACTGTTTTCTGTATTCAGTTAAGACATCTGTTGAGATAACAGTTCTGAAGTCTGTTGCTTTCTTGGAGAGTTTTGTGGGCTCTTGGCTACATGAGCTTTGTTTGCACAGCTAGTTTGAAGAGTCTCTTTTTTTCATTTAATCTATTTTTCTAATCACCCAGCTCAGAGTTGTTGTTATACGCCTCTGGAACAGTTGGGATTGAATCCGGGTCCAGTGGTAGAAGCACTGCACCACAAAAGGGCCTCTTAAGGAGTCTCTTATTTTACTTGGAGAGTTTCATGGGCTCTAGGATACAAAATTACTGCCTAATGATATTACATATGCTTGATTTTGTTTACACAGCTGCTTTATAAAGTTTACTTGGACTTGCAGGGGCGGTGGAGTGAGGAGGGAAGCAGGTTTTGAGGGCAATGTTGGTTTATCAGTTATTCAGCAACACTCACGCAGAGGGTGGTATGTGTATGGAATAAGCTGCCAGAGGAACTGGTACAATTGCAAAATTTAAGAAGCATCCGGATGGGTATATGAATAGGAAGGGTTTGGAGGGATATGGGCCGGGTGCTGGCAGGTGGGACTAGATTGGGTTGGGATATCTGGTCGGCATGGATGGGTTGAACCGAAGGGTCTGTTTCTATGCTGTACATCTCTATGACCCTATGACTCCATGACCGAACTCTTGTAACATGGTTCTGGGTTTTGTTCATAAAGTGGATAATGGGTGTGGAGGTTGTGGGGATTGGCTGGGGGTGATGTTAAAATGATCAGACATTTGAACTGTATGTGCATGTGTGTATGTGTATTACATCAGAAGCACTGGACTGAGATTTGTTTGGGAATGGAGACCTGGGCTACCTTGATCCTGACTCCAGAAAATCCCATGCTCCAGTCGAGTCAAAATGGAGATGGGAATGAGATGCAGGATTAATCCTATCTCCTGATTCCCACTTCAAGCATGAAAATTCAGCTCAAATGTGTTTAGTGTTTTCTGTTTTCCTAATGAGAAAGTGGATCAAATCATATTGTTTAGTGGTTTAGCTCTGCTTTTAATTGGCCACTAGTGGTTTTGAAACTGTTGTAAACAGTACATAATTGTGACATTAATTCGTACTAGATGTTAACCAACTTAAGGAACCAATCTGAGAATGGCATTTTTACCTTACAGTCACAAGGGGGTCAGTCATTGACAATTTGGAGAGCCCTGGGTACCAGTGCAGGTGTGAGCAGTCAAGCAGTTTTTCTGATACTACATCCGTGAACAAACAATCCCTATTATCTTGTACTATGGAATGAGGGACCTGAAATTGCGTACAAATTCAGATTGTGTTTGGAGTGATGGTGAATCAACAGTATTTATGGGTACAACAGAAAGCTGCAGCCACTTCCTGCCCATTGAAGTTCTTGCTAGTCTTTGTAAACAGCTTCCTTTGTGCATAAATAAGAACACTTTCACATGTTTTTGTTACAGCAGTTTGATTAATTTTGTTTTATTTGGGTATGAAAGCTGCATTTTTGAAATAAAAACAGTATGAGCATCTTGTTGTATAAAACAAAACCTTTAATTGTGCCACATTAAATTGAGGTGTGAGAAATGCTGATCTATTCTGCAGTTTAAATAAAGCAGCTGCCTTGTCTACTAATTAACTTGATAGTTGTGTCCAAATGAGTCTTGTAGCAGGACAAAAGGTTAACATTAAGGCTTCAGATGTCATTTGTAATCATTTTTTTGCTGTGTGTTTTGGAGAACCATAGCAGAGCTGGTATAATTCAGTAAACTCAACTACAGCAGATAGACTGTACAACCAAACAACTGCATCACTGTGACCCCTGTGAACATGCAGGCATTTTTATTGGCCCGATTACAGCTTTTCTGACATGTACTGCATGCTAAGTGTGAGAGTTAAGGGGTGGGTGGGGGAGGAGTAGGAAAGCCAGAGTGCGGCAGCAGCTTGTCGTATTCAGAAATAATGAGACCGCTGGAAGATGACTGGCTGCATTTGTAATAAATCTTCTTTTCTCAGTTTCTCTGCGATTTTGCTAGATTAAGAGCTCCACTGATTTGCAGGAACAGCCACTGTTTTTTGTTCTGTGTTTACTTTCTGAAGACAAGGACAAGGTGAGTGGCTTAAGCCTGATCACCTGGTTTCTGCCCCACTGTCTTTCTCCACCCAGACCCCCATCTCCCTCATTGCACTTAGTTCAGGCCATGCCACCATTGCAGGGGTGTTTCCAAATTAACTTGTGATATCTGCAACCATATCTGTGGGTTTGAGAGGCCTTGAAATGATCCCTTCAGGAAGAAACCGTGCTATAAATAGTCACGGCTGTGAAAAATCAGACAGTGAAGTGCATTTCACTCTGCAGTTTGGCTAACTTTACAGACAATTACCTATCTTTATGACAGTCAGACTTTGATATTTGTCAGCTAAAAGATTTAATCCAGCATTCTGCAGGCTGTCAACAATCCTGTAAGTAGCTGTTACAACTTCAGCAACCAAATGTTGATTATTTTAATACCGTTTTGAAAATAACATGTTTTTAAAATCAATTCTTGCAACTTTCAATATAATAAACATTTTTTTTCAAGAAAATAACTTGAAATCTAAAGTTTGAGATCAGAACAAATATCAAATATTTTGAATAGTGAAGAGGCTGATGGAGATCTATAGTGCAACAGAAATCCTATACATACCCAAAGGCTCCAACAGTATCTGGAAAGAGCAAGATAGGTTTCCAGTGGTAATCAGTCATGAGCAAAATATTTGAAAATCATTGTGTGTGTGGTATTTTTGATTAAGAAGTGATTTTCACATACAACATTTTTTTTATCATTTTTTTTAGAAGGGTGTTAAAGAGGGCTAGCTCCCAGGAGATAGGTGTCTTGCTGCAGATCAGGACACAGTCACTAATGTTATTAATTTTTAAAAAACAAAATCGCTGATGGATGGCCCTGAACATCTGACTGCATTCAATATGGCTCCACATGGAGAGCATGTTGTAATTAACCTAGAAGAACAATCAACAGTGTATGTTGTTTTAAGTTTTAAATTTATTAATATATGCAAATGAATAGAGCCATGGTTCAGATGTTTGAGAATCACAGCAGGAAGCAATTATAGGCACGCTAACCAGCAGCTTATCTCAATTCACGTGGGCTCTTAATAAGGATTTTGCTTGAGAAATAAACTGCTCAGATGGAAGTGTGGCTGATTCTCAAAGTATACAAGTAAAAATAAAACTCGAGTTTGATTGGAATCAAATATAATCCATTTATTTGATACTGGAATTTGGTTATAACTGCGTATGATTCATAGGCACCAAGTAACTCTGTTTTCATCTTTCTCTGGTTTCCAACGCACAGCTTGTTCTGTGTAAAATATAAGCCACAGATCCCTTGATGATCTTGTGGGTAAAATGATTTCCTGATGTGGTACAAAGATGTTCAGAGCAATGCATGTCCTTACATTTGTTCCCTGTCTCGGCTGTATCAGCTGATCTATACTTAGCTCTATCACCCCTGGGCTCAGAGAAACACAACAAGCATGAGAACCTGGTCGCAGTCTAGTGATCTTTGCAGAAAAGGATGGATACTTGGTATGAATTGGATAGGGTCCAAGTTAGACATGATCTGGAGTTGAAAAGTTTTATAGTTTACCATAATGAGAGGAACAGCAGACCTCAAGAAAGTGGTTGAGTGCAGATAGCATCAGTGGAATTGTTCACCTGTAGGAGCCAGTAACTTAAGGAAAGAAGATAAATTAAGAGATAAAGTATCATTAATTTAATTCTGACTGTTGGTGGTGTTAAACAGGCAGTTGGCATTGTGGCAGGTATCAATGGGGTTCCATGTTTTGTGGTATGTGTGTCTCAAGGGAATAATGCTACTGGCTTGGAATTCTGTTTAATAGTTGAAAATCATATTTTGCCAAACTGAATTCCACTTGTTGGATAGTTCTAGAAGTGAAATGCTCAGAATTACAGAGTTTGGCAAATGTTATGGCATGAGTGCCTGAAGCTTTCACTTAATTGCTCTTTTTTCTTTCCTGTACGATTCACATGATGTTGTCATAAGTGCTACAAAGATCATGACATGTTAAGCACAAATTGCAATTAATGCAATTCTACTTTTAAGACAATTTGTGCTGGCTCTGGAAACATTGGTTTGGGAGCAGGGTGCACCGACAAAACTGGTCGCACCCTCCAAAGGGTGAATATCTGCCAATGAAGCTCATTGGTTGGCTTTCAGGGAGGCTCCAAATTAAATATGCATGGCCTGAATCAATTTGCAAAATATTTAAAAAGGAACTGACTTCCTCAATTTAACTAGAAAATAGTTTTGTAAATTATTTTAAAAGTGGCTTTTAGTAATTTTGGGTTGAATTTTACATCCCCTGCCAGGTATGTTTTCGCTGGAGATGGGGGAAACATGTAAAGTCTGTTTGGAGCTCGACTCCCAGTGTGTTAGCTTTAATTTGGGGTTGAGCAAGGCACACGGTCTCAGTTCATGGGCCTGTCCCACACCTTTACTGCCTTTTTTATGGGCCTCAATTCTTCTTTATGTCCATTAAAGGAAGACAGCAGCAGGCAGGCCGCACTGCAAAGGCTATTTTTGAAAGGGCTTCTTTGAAAAGGAAGAAAGAAAGCAGGGCAAATAAATCCAAGAAGGTAGATGTTCTGCATATATCAGGGGTCTTTCCATCCTGCCCCTGAAAAATGTTAATCCCTTTTATTCCTCACCCATCCCACAAATCCCTATTCCCCATTCCCTTCTTCTCCTCCCATGTTCTCTCATCTCTCCATACCTGAAAACTGCAGACTTGCTTTGCTACAGTGACCATATCCTCTTCTTCCTTCACCTCATTGTGGTCCCAACAGCAGTACCCCACTACTGAACCCTGGTACTGCTGGGAATGCTAGAGCTGCCAGCCAATAGGATTGGCTATCCGCTGTCGAGGGTGGGACATCCTGTTAATTGAGAGGCTGAAGTCACATCGGAACCTGTTTGTTCTGTACACCGTTCTCTGGGACAGGCCTTTCAAAGGCTGGTGTGTGTGGTAATGACTATCCTTCAGTTGGTGGTGAGGGGAGTGATATTTCCTTACCCCTCCACCGACTCCATAAATCCCATTAGATCCTGTGATCCTAATGTTAAAGTCATTGAGGAGAAAGTGAGTTCTGCAGATGCTGGAGATCAGAGCTGGAAATGTGTTGCTGGAAAAGTGCAGCAGGTCAGGCAGCATCCAGGGAACAGGAGAATCGACGTTTCGGGCATAAGCCCTTCTTCAGGATTCCTGAAGAAGGGCTTATGCCCGAAACGTCGATTCTCCTGTTCCCTGGATGCTGCCTGACCTGCTGCGCTTTTCCAGCAACACATTTCCAGCTCTAATGTTAAAGTCAGGTTATTTACAGGCAGTGAATTGATGCTACCACTCTTAAATATATAAAAGAATAATTATAAAGTACTTTTGTTTTAAAAATTTACATGTGAAAACACTGTGCTAGTTCAGAGAATGAAGAGGAGAAGGAAACAGCTTTCAAAATGGGCCCAAGTTTGGGCATATTTTGTGTCAAATTGCTGATGATGCCTTGATTTTGTTCCTAAATTGAGGCATACTTCAGTCTGAAGACAGAGAGTGGGGATAAAGGGATCCGCAGGGGTAAGTGTTATACATTCATGATCTGAACAAAAGACTGAGGATGTTGTTGCAAAGTCAATAGATAATACAAAGATAGATAGAGGGGCAGGTAGTGTTGAGAAATTGGGGAGACTGCAGGAGAATTTGGGAGGTTAGGAGAGTGGGAAAACAAATGGATGGGATACCGTGTGGAAAAGTATGAGGCTTTGCACTTTGGTAAGTACAGAATTGTATACTATTTTCTAAATGCGGAAAGACTGGGAAATTTGAAGCACAAAGGAAGTCGAGAGTCCTCGTTCGGGATTCTCTTAAAGTTAACATGCAGGTTCAGGGCTAGAATGCAAGAGCTGAGGCTGTATAAGGTTCTGGTCAGATCACCTTCGGAATATTATTAGCAGTTTTGAACTTGCATCTAAGGAACGATGTGCTGGCGTTGGAGGGGGGTCAGAGAAGGTTTACAAGAATGATCCTAGGGATAAAGGGTTTATCATATGAAGAGCAGTTGAGGACTCTGGGCTTTTACTTGGAGTTCAGAAGGATGAGGGGGGATCTGATTGAAATTTATAGAATATTGAGAGGCCTGTATAGAGTGGACATGGAGAAAATGTTTTCTCGACTAGAGACTAGGAGTCAAGGGCACAGCCTCAGAGTGAAGGGACAATCCTTTAGAACTGAGATAAGGAGGAATTTCTTCAAAGGGTGGTGAATCTGTGGGGCTCATTGCTGCAGAGGGCTGTTGAGGCCAATTCATTTATGAAAGAGATAGACAGGTTCTTGATTGATAAGGGATCATGGGTAATGGGGAGAAGTCAGGAGAATGGAGTTGAGAAACATATCAGCCATGATTGAGTGACAGAGTAGACCCGAAGGGCCGAATGGCATAATTCTGTTCCTATATCTTGTGGTCTTATGGCCTCCTATTGTGGCACCCTGCAGCTAATGGGGAACTTCCCCCTCCTCCAAAGATCTCACCGGCTGCCCTCAGGACCAATGTCTCAAGCTCCAACTGCCCACCCCTCCCCCATTTGTTGGGTCCATTTGACGGGGCCCATTTGACAAGCTGTAATGAGCCTAGAAACTCACTGTGATCCCAGGCTTGCTTCTTAATGGCTTGTCTAGTCCGCTGTGATAGCAGCAGTGGCCAGTGTTCCCCAAGGACACTGCTGAAAAGAATGAGCTGCTGGCCATTTAATTGATGTGAGCTGTTGTGAATAGGACCTTATCCATAAAATGATAAATTCCAGCGCTTCAGCTAGTTACTTGCCTGAGGTTCAGAAATTCCATTCTTGGTTTCCACTTCCAGAAGTGGGGTTACCCCTGACTTTCCAACAGTAGAGGAGGCCATTTTGCCCAAGAGGTGTCCACCAGTGTTTTCTTTTTATTCAGAGGAAGTCTCATATTTTCATGTAGTTATTGCGGTAGTCTATCCCTCATTTTTTATACGTTGTCTTCTTGCACCAATCTTTTAGATTCTGTGCATAGTGACAATAACATATTTTTTCATTTTTATTTAAACTGCACCTAAACAAATTTAAATAACTTGAATACTATAAAATGATGTATTTTGATTGGATACTTCATCTTACGGTGTGGGGAATCCAAAGTTAGTCTTATTGTATATGTCAAAGACATGATTGAGATTAATTACACATGTAAATAGTTCAAGGCTACACAAACTGGACAGTAGATTCATCCCACCTACTGAGACTCCAATGAGCCCACACAGGGGGAGAGGCCATTCAGATGCTCAGTCTGTGAGAAGGGATTCTGTGATTCATCTGGCCCCCCGAGTCCCCAGTGACCCCACACAGGGAATATAAACTGATGCAGTATAAGTTCTCTGCAAAGGTACTATTACACTCTGTGTTGCTCCATTTTGCAAAGGTAGTATGTTAATAGTTACACATACCAGCAGTTAAACTGGGTGCACTCCAGCAATGTCAACTTTTATATTTTAAATGCTAATCTTGCACCAAGAATATTTGATGTCATTACTACAGCATGTAATATTTTGGATAATCTTGTGACTTTTTTGACAACAGGAAGTGCAACATTATTTTGGACATGTTTTTGGCGCCATCAAATACCATTTTTCCTTGGTATATTTTTTTCTTTGGAGTCAGCCAAATGTAGCCATGAAGACTGATCAAATGTCTGCCATTCTCATCCTCCCAGCGGGCTGTTAGTAAAACCAATTTGTGATCATGCATTAGGAAATGTGAAAGAGTAACTAAGAATGATCTAGCCTTTTCATTTGTCCTGACCTCTAAGTACTAGCAGCTTCTCTATAATGCGATGACTGGGCTTGTAAACTTACTCTTTGAGGAACTGGCAGCATTAGCTCGCGCTGTGTACACACTGGGTTGTTGTGTCAACCTGCTGTGCTACATCTCATCATACTGTCATTTTTTTAAAACAAATAAAGGTATGTTTGGACGTAATAACCAGCATCAAAAGATGAATTCAAGGTTTGAATCAGCTCTGAATGTTGATGATATTTAGGAGTTGTTCAAGCTCTAGTTTTATCGTCTCTGTTGATGTCTGAGCCTCTTAATATAGATTGTGTTTTCTCTTGGCCTGATGTTATTGTTCTCTGTAATTCATCATAGGAAAAGGTCACTTTTACTAAAGGGTTTGCTTTTTCTTTTGACAGGGTCCATCAAGGTCTCATAGCCAACCTGAAGTGCGATTCCCTGAGATTCCCTCAAGATTACATCATGACTTCAGTTCTGACGGTGTGAAACCAAAGTACCAGGAGAGAGTTAATCAGCTCCAACTTGAGTGGTCTGCAACGTCTGGGGTCTCCCCTACTTTCCAGAATAATGCAACAGATGTTGATGCCAGAAGGGAAATAGCAAGCACTGCTAATACAAATTCCATTTCAGATCAATTCTGTGACTTTCCAAGTTCACAATTGAAAAGGCCTATTCCTGGCTGTACCTGGAATCAGTTTATAAATGGAAATGCTGGACTAACCATTGTCAATGCTAACCGCCTGGTGACGACTAAATTGTCCCAGTCCATTGGTCACCCAGAATCGACAGCTAACCTAGCAAAATCAACAGATAAATGCAAAGAGTATTCAGACCCCACAGACCAGCAGCTGTGTGGCAGTGGAACAGGAAAATCTTGCAAAAGAGACACCAAGTGCCCTCGAAACCAGATAGGGAATAATTCTGCTGGGTGGGACAAAAATGGTCAAAAGGGAACACAGTTAGAATTGCATGGAACTGCAAAAGGCAGGAAGGAGATTTTAGCAGGTCTCAGTGCAAACACCGAACTACCATCGAGAGCATCTCCCAGCAGGCCCAACACAATGAGTAGTCAGGACAAGGATTCAAGTTCTGTTATGATTAGAATCCCAATAAAACCACAGACTGCAGTGTCTCCTGGCACCAGAACAAGAAAAGGACGGCTATCAAAAGCAATCATGGACAAAAACGCACAATCAGAACCAGCGTGTGCTGAATCAAATGTTAAAAATACTGTAAGTAACAACTTTCCCAATGCTGGAGATACTGGAAGCAATAGCCAGAGTCATGTCAGCAGCAAAGTAATCAAGCAGCAAAGTAGAAGTATGCAGAAGGAACTCGGTCAAATCAGTCTAGCGGTGGGCAGAGCTAGTGAACTAGCTGACCTCTCAAACAGTGGGAATCGGGTTAGGAAACCGACAGCAATATTGGCATCACCTGTTTTTGTAGATCCTACCAAGAGCAGAAGGGGCTCCACAGAAATGAAGCATTCGAAACATTCGACAAAAAACAGCACCATTTCTGCCAAATGTAAAACCTTAAGTCTTCTGAAGGAAAACAGTGTTGCACAGCAAGAAAATACAGTCGTAGAGCCTCCTTCTGCCTATCCCATAACTCCTGCTAGTCCACTGTATTCGAACACGGATAGTTTGACAGTCATTACTCCTATGAAGAAGAAACGGGGAAGACCAAAGAAGCAGCCTTTGCTTACAGTTGAGACGATACATGAAGGGGCTGCCAGCAGCCCAGTTAGCCCCATCGGTTGTGACTCACCTAACAGCAGTAAGAAAAAGAAAAGAAAAAGTCCTGCTAAACTGATACCAATGGATTCTGTCACCTTAGAGCCTAAAGAAACATCATTTCCCAAAAAAGATGGGAAAATAAATGTTCTGGATAAGAAAACAATCAAAACTATCAATAAAATGAAAACCATGAAACGGAAGAATATTTTAAATCAAATTCTGTCCTGTTCTAATAACACAGTGCTGAAAAAGAAAGTGCAGTCCTCTAGTACTGTTTCAACAATCTCATCTGTGCTTGAGAGCAAGTTAGGGAAACAGATCAATGTTAGCAAGCGAGGGACTATTTATATTGGCAAAAAACGAGGAAGAAAACCAAAAGCCATGGTACAGCTGCAGCAAAACGGAAACAAAGGTGCTGAGAAGTATTCGAAGCCAATTTCTGCCCATTCCGAAAATCCAACTGTGCCTTTCGGCTCACAGCTGACTGGAGCAGTGTCACCAACCACTGCCCAAACGTCACCTTGCCAGGTCATGGGGCCTACAGGAAACCTTAGCCCTGTCAGCAGTGAGACCAACTTATCTGAGTCAAAGGCAATGCCAAACCTTCAGCCAATCAGTGCACTTCCTATTAAAACCCCAAAAAGCTTGCATGCAAGCACTTGGAAATTGTCTCCACCACGGCTCCTGGCAAACTCTCCTTCTCATTTATCTGAGGCAGCTTCTTTGAAGGAGATCACACTGTCACCTATCAGTGAGTCTCACAGCGAGGAAACAATACCTAGCGATAGTGGAATTGGGACAGACAATAACAGCACTTCTGACCAAGCGGAGAAGAGTACAGAATCACGCCGCAAATACTCTTTTGACTTTTGCACACTGGATCCCTCAGAAGGCGCAGTTGTGGGTCCTGGTGCAAAAGGAAAACACAGTCACAGACAGAAACACCTGCTCTTAGATGATTACCGTCTTCATGAAAGTATGAAGAAACAGAAGCATAGACGGAAGAGGAAAAGCCTGCAGATGCAGAATAGGGATGACTTGCAGTTCATAGCAGATCTGGAGGAACTAATTGCAAAGTTCCAGGTATTCCGCATATCTCACAGAAGCTACTCTTTTTATGCTGACAACCCCTATCCTAGTATTTTTCGGGTCAATTTTGATCATTACTACCCTGTGCCATACATTCATTATGATCCGTTACATTATCTTCGCCGGACAGCTGATCTTAAGTCCAAGAAAAGGCGTGGTAGACCTCCTAAAGCCCAAGAGACTATGACAAAGGTGCCTTTCTTACAGGGTTTTGGGTACCCATTACCCAGCGGGAGTTACTATGCACCCTATGGCATGCCTTATACATCAATGCCTATTGCTGCAGGTATGATGAACCTTGGGTATTATGGGCAATATTCAGCTCCTTTTTACTTGTCTCATGCACTTGGGTCATCAACCCCCTTCATGAGGCCAGCGATGCCTCCACCCCAGTACCATGCCAGCTCCCACTTAAAAATGCCAACCACTGCCAAACACAAGGTAAAACACGCCATGCATTTGCAGCCTTCGATAGGGATGGATTTAAATACCGTACAGCCTTCGTTAACGTCACAAAGAGGTGGTGGCCCTGGGATGCCCAGCAGCCGAATTCATAAGCGCAAACACAAGCACAAACACAAGCATCGAGATGACCGGCTCATTGGGTCCCGAGAAGACCTAGGTGAGCTCTTTGGGTGCAAATCTGATTTTGCTAAAACTTTAGTGCATCAGAAACTAGATGGCTGTGACAAAGATATTACATTGGGTGCTGACAAAGGAAAACCCAAGGAGAAGCTGAGGCAGCAGTATATTGAGCCAACAGGGCAAAAGTCATCAAAGAATATCTTTGACATGGAAACCTCATCGAAATTGGCCTTTTCTGACTTGCCACAATGGACAAGGACTACAGAGAAAAATGATCCTGTCAGTGAGTCAATTGATGCCTGTGTAAGAAGGTTCACAAGTACTGAGACCCGTACAAGACGGGAGACCTCCATCGACCTGTATGGGGATTTGCAGTCTGCAAGTAGTATGACTGAGAAGCGGGAAAATGAATTAAGTGGGAGTAGAAAAAGGCACTTTGAGGGTTTTGGATCATATCGGGAGAAGAATGGACCAGTGCTAAGGACTAACAGGAAGGACTGGGGGCAAAATCCATATAATACCCCTGCAGCACCAGGTAGTTATATATTTTAATATCTTTAAAATATATCAGTGATCAATTAGTTTTTTAAGATAATTTTGATCAGACATTAAGGTATGTGATATGATCTGCCAGGTAGCAAACTGAGTTTCAGAATTATGTTACTTTATCTTCATTTCCGTATGTTAATCAGGACTCTAGTGTTCAAGTCGAATTATTCTTTAAAGTGGAATTCTGAAATTGTAATAAAATTGCTCCCTTATCATTGTAGTTAATTTTGACAGCCAATGCGGTACACAAAAATGTGAGTCACAATTATTAGGAATTGCATTTCATTAAAGAGATTGAAAATATTGAGCTTATAAAGACATGGTTGAACCAAAGCAATACATTAAGATGGACCTGTACCTATCAGTAAGTTATCTACATGTAGTACCTTGCGAAGTGATAGATACATTTTATTGTATCACTATTCCTAACTTGGCAAAAGAATACAGTCTTCACTACCCTTGTCCTTCAAACATCTCAAAGGGTTTTCAGTTTATCTCTATCTCAAACTAGTTATGGCAGCTTGGGGCGTCATGATTGAGAGGCTGGTATTTGTGATGAATTCTTTGTTGGGAAATTTTGATTTATGATGGATCACATGTACATAAATGAGAAAATGTATTGGAAACTGCAGATACAGAAAGGAAGATACATGCATTAAGGCAAATGGAATATTGTCAATTATTGCAAGATGTATGGAGCATAATAATAAGGGAAGTCTTCCTACAGCTCCACAGGACATTGATGAGACCACATCTAGAGTACTGTGTAAAGTTTTGGTCATCTTACTCAAAGAGGGACATACTCGCATCGGAAGCAGTTCTGAACAGGTTCACTAGGCTGATTCCTGAGATGAGGGAGTTTGCCTTGTGAGGAAAGGTTAAGAAGGTTGGATGTGTACTCAGTAGAATTTGAAAGAATGAGAGGTGATATTATTGAAACATAACAGATTCTGAAGGGAGTTGATAGGGTGGCTGTCAGAAGGACATTTCCACTTATTCAGGAATCTAGAAGTGAAGACACAGTTTACAAATGAGAGATTGCCCATTTAAGGAATAATTTCTTCTTTCTGGAGGATATGAGTGTTTGGAATCCTCTTCCTCAAAGAGTAGAGGAGGCTGAAGCTTTAAATACCTTGAAGGCTGAATTAGACTGATATTTGATTGACAATGGAATTATGTGCTATGGCAGAGAGGCAAGAAAATTAAGGTTAGAGTCAGGTAAGTCATGTTCTGACTGAACGAAGGAATAGGTGGGAAGGGCTGGTAACATAATTCATAACATATTTCCATTTTTTATGTTCTTACGTTAATACATGAATGAAGGGATCACTGGCATGACCAGTGTTCTTTGTCCATCTCTAATACCATTGAGACAACTGAGCAACTTGTTAGGCTATTTCAGAGGGCAGTTAAGAGTCAGTTGCATTATTGTTGGTCTGGAGACAAACACAAGCCTGACTGACTTCCTTCTCTCAAAGACATTACTCAACCAGATGGGTTTTTACAGCAATCTGATGCTTTCACCACTACCATTACTGATAGCAAATTTTTATTCTAAATTATTTTTAAGTAATTGGGATTTGAAGTCATGTCATCAGATCATTAACCCAGGCCTTTGAGTAACTACTTTTGAAATATACTATGCCCACTCAATATGTAATAAATCAGAGATATAATTTATCTGAGACGTTCATAAATATTTTCAAAAGGCCAAGGTAGACTGGGCAAGTGTCATCAAAACACAGAATATTGGCATATCACTGTTTTATCAGCAGCAATTCCAACCATGCAGAATTTGCCTGTACTTAATAGTTTCCAGAGACGTTTAAATAACAAACATTCACTATAATCAATAGCTGACTCTGAGCTGCACTTGAGCTCCATAGCCTTATTTTTTTTTTTAAATCCTTCATAAATCTTTTTTCTTCTTTTTGTAAAATTACCAGCCACATGATTTGTTTCATTGTACCTGCAGACTTGTGAAATAAATTCCATTGTATCAGTCTTCACAGTGGAGTATGAGGATAATACACTTGACATTCCAAGTGAGTGAGCAATGAATCAAGGACTGGAACTCAGTAATGTTAGAAATAAGCAGGAAAGCAGTCTTAATAATATGGTAAAAGACTGTCTACTCCTGAGGGCGTGATGGTTTAAACTGGGGGGGGGGGGTTGAAGGAAAGTAGGTAAAGAAATTGTGCTTGCTTTGTCCTTAATCATCTAAAGCCCTCTTGATTCAGGATTAGATTAGAAAATTGCAAATTAAATCCATTATTCAAGACAGGTAAAAGAGGGCAACTAGGAAATCATCGACCTGTTAGTTTAATATCTACTGTTGAGTAATTATTGGAATTGATAATTAAGAACAGAATGACTGAACACTCAAAGAAATTTGAACTGATTGGAGAGAACTGACTTTGATATGTAAAGGTTCTAAATAAACTGATTGAGCTTTTCTTTGAGGTAGTAACTAAAGTTGTAGAGACAGAGAGAGAAAGTACTGTCCAAGCCTGCATTGTTTCTGAATATGGGACCGGAAGTCAATGGATACGATTCCATGGATAAGATACCACAAGAGATTCTTAGCCAGAAGTAAATCTCATAGAATTGCAGGTAAATTATTGACCAGTTTAGGAGATTGATCCTCTCAGAATCACAGGATTGTTGCAGACCATTGTGGCTGGATTGGGTCTTTCAATAAGCAATTCACTTGGTGCTACTTTTGTGTCATCTCCCTGTAACCTTGTACATTTTACTTTTGCAGATAAAAGTCTAACTTGATTTGCAATGCTCAAAATTCTAAGACAGTGAATTTCAGACCTTAACTACTCACTGGGTGAACAAGATTTTCTTTATCTTGCCTTTGCTTCTTTTGATCAACTGCTTTAAATTTTTGCCCTCTCCATTTCTTGATCCTTTGGTGAGTAGGAACTGATGCTGCCAATCTACTCTGTTTTGTAGGTAAGATAGGCCATAGTGATAATGATTTGTACCTGAGTATAACCTCTGATGTCTCGAGAGGGTCGATCCAGGGGCCCTAACTGTTTATTATATTTATTAATTTGTTGGATAAAATAATAGAGAACAATGTAATTTAATTTTACTGAAGACATCAATCGAGTAGCATAGTCCACAATGTGGATGGCAGCCTAGAATTCTAAAGAGACATTGATAGATGAAATGAGGCTGAATGGGCTGAAGTTATTTTCCCTGCAGTATCAGAGACTGACCTTATAGAGATTTATAAAATCATGAGGGGCATGAATAGGATAAATAGACAAGGCCTTTTCCCTGAGATGAGGGAGTCCATAACTAGAGGGCATAGATTTAAGGTGATAGGGGAAAGATTTAAAAGGGACCTGAGGGCAACCTTTTCCACACAGAGGGTGGTGTGCGTATGAAATGAGCTGCCAGAGGAAGCATTTAAAAGGCATCTGAATGAGTATATGAATAGAAAGGGATTAGAGGGATATGGGCTAAATGGGACTAGATTAATTTAGGATTTCTGTTCAGCATGGACGAGTTGGACTGAGGGGTCTGTTTCCTTGCTGCGCAGCTCTATGATACTACATTTCATTAAAATGTATGGTTGGGTAGAAAACTATCAAAAATGCATAAGGAATGCGTCAGCCTTTACATCAAGAGGCCTAGAATAAAAACGGCAAGAAGTTTTGCTCGCGCTGTGCAAAGCCTTAGTTGAACTACATTCCGTGTACAGTTCTGGGCTCTGCACCTTTGAGCATTATCTACATGGAGAAAAACTGCTGAAAGCTGCAACACAAATCGACTTGGGGGAACACAGAAGGCTAGCACAAGGTGCAGCAGGTAATCAGGAAGGTCAATGGAACGTTAGCCCTTATTTCAAAGGTATTGGAGAATAAGAGTAGGGAAATCTTATCGAAACTTTATAAAGTGCTGATGAGACCACACCTGGTGTACTGTGAGTGACTTTGGCACACTCATCGAAGGAAAGAAATTAGTTCTTTGGAGGCAGTTCAGAGAAAGTTCACTAGGATGATCTCTGGTATGGAGGGATTGTCTTATGAGCAAAGGCTAAACAGGTACTCACTGGAACATACAGGATTATTAAGGGACTTAACAGCGTAAATGCTGAGAGGTTGTTTGTCCTCATGGGAGCATCTGAGACCAGAGGGCATAGTCTCAGAATAAAGGGCACCAATTTAAGACTGAGATCAAGAGACATTTCTTCTCAGAGGGATATGAGTTTTTGGAGCTTCTTTACCACAGAGAGCTGTGGGGGCAGAATCCTTGTGAATATTTCGGGCTGAGACAGATAGATTCTTGATTAGTTGGGTGAATCAAAGAATACAAGGAAAGGAAACGTGAAGAATGTTGGACCAGCCATGATTCTTTTGAATGGTGGAGCAGGTTCAAGGTGTCTAACAACCTCCTCCTGTTCCTATTTCTTATGACCATATTGGAAAAGATACGCCCACATTCCATGAATGGTTAAGAAAGAAACAAGCATTTAACAAAGTGCAGAGTGATCAAAATGTTATCAGACTCAATGGGTTAACTTGTGAGGAGAGATTATATAAAGAGAAAAGCAAAAAATGCTGGATGTAAACATTATGGCTGTGAATAATGATAAGCCCCAGAAACAGGAGTAGGATCACCATGTGTGTTTGACCCACTTCTATTACTCCTGGTACAGGCAGAATGCCAACTTCATGCTATTTAGGCATCATTGTACCCTGTAGGCACTGCTAACTGCTGTCAGGTGACTGCACACCTGAGCAGAGACCAGACACTGTAAAAGATTGGCAGCATTTAAAACAACCTTGCACTTTTTAAAACAAGTATAGACCTCTGAAAAGGAAAGGTATTGTGGGCTTGAGCAGCTGCTGAAAATCAATCCATAACTGATTATGACCCGAGAATCATGACATGCGAGGTGACATGGGAAGAATCGCATGACATGGGAGGTAACTGGCTCCACATTTTACTAATGCTTGCACTGGAGGTGTCAGTTGAGAAAGCGAAGTGGGGCGGAGGAAGAAAGCTTCTTTCTCCACCAGGGTCTCGGAAGTTTTCAGACACACAAAGGAGATAATAGCTGTAAATAGCCACGGTGGTCAGTACCTGAGCAATGGGATTCAGTGCCATAAGAGGTTCAGTGACCTCACACAAAAGATCAAGGATAACGTATGAATCTTCAAATACCACATGCCATAAGTTACACACCTAGTCTCTGACACTGCTCAATACACCATATCCCCGTCATACGCTAAGCAACATATCAGTAACAACACATTATATTATGCATGGATTCACTCCTCCCTCAGTGCAGCTGCAAACCTCGTACCCACATCTCACACTTTGCAGACCCTGCTAGCTATTCAGCCATGACAGGCATGTCACCCAAGCAGATTGCATCACACTCATTGATACCTTTCCCTCACTCTTGCAAGCCAAGGTGCCACACAATGCAAGGTAGCAGCTGCAGAACTGTCAGGTCAGATGCCTCTATCTGTACTTAATCTCACGGAGGAAACATTAGTTGTCGTTATTAGTATAACCATGGGAACACAAGTTCATAACTAATCCTCCTTCCCACGTCCCATTTCCCCATCATCCTACAAACTCTTCTCTTTTAGAAGCTGCAAATGATATAAGCATGACCTCTTCACCTCAGTCGATTCCTTCATTTATAGTCCTTCTCTTTTAGATACCCAAGAACTGCAACCTGGTAAAATAGGAAGAAGAAAATACCCCAATAAAGCAGAATACTGCTGATAATGGACATCTGAAACAAACACAGAGAGGAGTGGAAAAACTCAGCAGATCTGCCATCATCTTTGGAGAGATAAACCAAGCTAACTTCAAATTCAGTATGACCTCTTCAGAACTGAAAGGGATTGGATAATTTATTTTTATACAGAGGGAAAAGAAGGGTGAAGGAAACAGATGGTTTGATGGCCCAGTACAAAAGAGAAAGGGGTTGTAAATAGTGGTGAAAGAGAAATAAAGATGTAAAATGGGTCTAAATTAAGGTGTGAAAGGTGGAGAATGGGTCTTCTCTACTGAGAACAAAGTAGACAAGACATAAAGAAGACAAGACCATAAGGGGGCAGATGGGGGGACAATGGAGAACAGACATTATATGGTCATGATCTGAAGTTGTTGAACTCCATGTTGAGGCCTAGAGGCTGTAAAGTATCTGAGTGGACAATGAAGTGTTCTTTCTTGAGCTTGTGTTGGACTTTGCTGGAATACGGAAGTAAATCTAGGACAGAAGTCTGAGCATGACAGCACGTTGGAAGGTAAAGGTCAATCCTACTGACAGTGTGGATATGTTCTGAAAAGTGTCTGCTAAAGGCAACTTTTAGATTGATAATTGTAATTATAGTTGATAACAGTAGTTGTTATGGTCACCATTACTGAGATTAGCTTTATATTGCAAACTTATGAATTCAATTGAAATCCAATTTAAGATTTGAGCCTATGTTATCAGACCAAAAGGTCTGGGTCGCTGAATGTTATTCCCGTGACATTGCCACTCTGCTCTTCAGATGCACGACATAGCCGTGCAGCAGATAGCAGACTCAGCATCCTGACATCTGGTCTGTCAACCCCTGCAAGGGTATTTCAGAGCAGTTTGGGCAGTAAAAGGATTGTTTTAAGTAGCCTGCTCATTCATGCCATGTGGCAACCTGGCTTTCGTTGCTTGCAAGCTGCCCACATGTGCAACTGTTGGACACTAGAATATTTCACCACATCATCAGTGGATAACCCTGAATGATTCATAGCCACCTTTTGGTTTAGTGAGGTGGCTCAAATCCAAATGATGCCTGAAGGCACCAAATAAGTACTGCCAGGCTAGATATCAAGAGAGCAGGATCCCTCCACAATGATACAGTAAATTACGTGGTTGACATACAATACTTGCCAAACAATGTGTGTGTAGTCTGTGATACCCTAAAACATGGAAAAGGCTGTGATCTGTGTGAAATCACTTACTCCATGAAACCTGCTGCTCTCTGGCCGGCCAGAGAGAATGAAATACATTCAGCTTTCTTTGAACAGAGAGTATCAATGAACTTCTTTACTCAACAGTGGGCAGCAAACCACAAATGTTGCAATAGTCTCCAGCTCAAGTCAGGCAAGCATTGACATTTGGAAGTTCATGGCCACAGTCACAGCTGTTATAGTGTGATCCTAACCCTGTTGTAAGGTTAGCCTTGTGGCTGTAGCAGTTGGCAGGCTTCAGTGAGGATTGAAAACACAGATGTTTAACATGTTGCTCATGTCCAGGTAGGAGAATCCCTTGGATGGGTATAGAGTGCTGATGAATGCTCTTTTCCTCATTCTCTCCCCTCCCCTTCACTAATCTTGTAAGTTGGTGTTTTCCTGTCCTCTGCTCATTCTTCCTGTTATTTATATTTGAAGAAGAATGCTACTAGTGCAAGCCAGCCATTCAACTAGCTGATTTGTACAAAAGTCTTCCAGTCTGGACCAACATCCTCAGCAACAACCACATTATTTCTTGTGGACTTTCCAACCTCAAACTGTTGAAGAAGTATTAGATGCTTGCACTATCATAGCAAAATCTCATGGAACTCAATGAACAACTGAGCTGAAAGTAGAAAAGATTCCTTTATTTGGCATTGGTGGGGAGGGCGCCCTTCGTGTTGCTCAATGCATGTTCAACCATCTGTGATTGAGAGTGCATTGGTCATTGTATTGAGCCCCAAAATGGAAGTGAGGGTGTTTGATGTCATGGCTTGCCTACTTTGCATACTTCCAGGGAATGTTAACTGCATTCACACTGATACCCTCACCAATATGAAGAGGACCAGGATTGTCAAAGTAGATTTTCTAGCATTGAGGACCCAGTTAGATATTACCAAGGACTCTGGTGATAAGTGAGTCAGAGATATTATATGATAGATCTGGCAATGCAATTCTGGATAATTTGGTGTAAGATGGAGAGCAGGAAACAATGTTAGTTATGCTAAATGTATAATCATCTTCCTATCCTACTCAAACTTAGTCCTTCTAAAATGATTTAACATATAACTATAACATGATTATGACTTTTTGACCTTATTCTTACAAGTCACAGGTTAATTATACTCAAGATGCTTTATATTTAATTTACAATCTTAACTGTTTACATTTTAATGGTGAAAATAATTTATGGCATTAGAGTTCAAACACCACTACCTGTCTGGCCTGGGTTTTCTCTCATTCTGTAGTGGCATTTTCCTGTCATAAAATTTTCACTTTGCTGACATTTGAAAATGAAATCAGTCTGAGCTTCAAAAGCCCATCAAAGCTCAGGAGGGAAATGATGACAGCTAATAGTTTATGGCCACTTGATGACTATCTTGTGTGATCCCCAGACAATGAATGTCGGAGTTTGATGGAAAGACAATTGTTATAAAATTGTGAAGGGGAGATGAGCAGTCATTGCTCGTATTTTTCTGAGGAGATTAATGTCTTCTGTTTTGCCATGGGATTGTCTGCCTGATAGGCAGAAAGTCTGAAAGATTCCCATATTAATAAACGATTCAAAACTCTTTCTTTCTCATTAGTGACTATTTTTAGTTTAACTAAAATAAACCTCCGACAAGTATTCGTGCTATATGTCAGTCAGGTTGGAGTTGAACATTCTACAATCAAAAGCATTGTTTCAACTTGACTAACCTTACCTAAAGTCTTGTTTTAATGGTACTGGATCGATGGACTGTCTTTTACAGAGGTGTCTCTCTTCCCCTGTCTCAGGAAGGAATTTCAGCCAAAACTGACTAATGTTAAATAAAGGCTACTCCCCCAATGACAGCTTTAATGAGGTAAGACAGGGACTTCTGCCGATCACTGGCCCACACGTGAGAGCTACCATCTAATGGGCACTGCTCGAAATGCAAGGAGACCCACATTCAAGATGGATCTCAGACCCAGCTGGTCCCTGCCATTTTGGGTGGGAAGATACTGGAGAGTCTAGGAAGGGGGGCAAGGCTATGCGGTGAGAAAAGATTTTCTTGGCCAGGCAAGAGGTGATAAATTGGGGCTAACATCTTGGATGTTGAAGCTGAATCACCCAGCCCACCTTTCCTTCCTGCCCAAATCACCCAGCCCACCTTTCCTTCGTGCCCAAATCACCCAGTCCACCTTTCCTTCCTGTCCAAGTAACCCAGCCCACCTTTCCTTCCTGTCCAAATCACCAGCCCACCTTTCCTTCCTGCCCAAATCACCCAGCCCACCTTACATTCCTGTCCAAGTAACCCAGCCCACCTTTCCTTCCTGTCCAAGTAACCCAGCCCACCTTACATTCCTGTCCAAGTAACCCAGCCCACCTTTCCTTCCTGTCCAAGTAACCCAGCACACCTTTCCTTCCTGTCCAAATCACCCAGCCCACCTTTCCTTCCTCTCCAAGTAACCCAGCCCATCTTTCCTTCCTGTCTTTTATGGAATTGGGTGAAACATTAGCCTTCTAACTCTACCCACCTGCTGCCACTAATTGTATTATGGTACAGGTAGCGTTATATTTGGATTAGTTGGATTGTTAAAAAAAAGCTCAATTGTCTTTTTTAGTTAAAATGGTATGTGGATTACTGATTACAATAGCAGTCTGCCTAGTGTTTCATAGGAGCCAGACTGGAGTGCAAGCAGGAGGTAGTGGTCTTCATAATGTATATTAGATGCTCTCCCCTCAAAACCAAAGCCAACAGGGGCTGTAAAATCTAGCCCAAATATGCTTGACAGAAAAGTAACTTCACAAAGAGAAAGCTCATGATAATTTGGTATCTGTTAAGTCCTCAGAAGATCTCAGAGTCTCTCATAGCTAGTTCATTAATTATGATGTGTAGTGAATGTTGTTTATACATGGAAGGAAAATTAGATGCAACTTCTGCAGATCATATTTGCACATTCTTCTCCAGTTAATTTAGAACAACGTACGTCAGCTATCTATCCCAACCATTGGTGGCATGAGGGAATAATGGAATATATCTGAGAGTAGATTTAAAAATAATTTGACCTCTCACTTGACAGCTGTGTTGGCGCCTTCAATGCCTGATACACACTGAATTAGATAGATCTGCAAAAACCTACATTCAATTCCAAATCTGTGCAAAGTAAGCCAGTCTCACCCAGGGTAACTATACCTTATGTTCTTACTTACGATTTATTGCCTTGTCATCTTGCATTTAGTATTTAGATGTGCACTTGTGATGCCAAGACATGGAAGGCTACAGGCCAAGTGCTGGAAAATGGGATTAGAATGATTAGGTACTTATTTTTGACTGGTGTGGCCTAATGGTTTGAAGTGGATTTTCTGTGCTGTAGTTCTCTATGATTCTATCTCTGACTAAGGAAGGTAAAAGTTAGTCAAAGTGTATCTGTTCCTCATCACTGTTCAGTAGTCCGAGTGGATATTGCAAGTGTGATGCCAGATGGATGCAGGATTTGGGTTGACTTCAGGACTTCTCAGAGGAAAAGGATGTCTGATGTTTCCTATCTACATATGTTAAGAAACACCAAATAGTGCACATTCCAGACAGTAGCTTGCATCGAGCTTTGCTGCAGCATGATTCCAGGAAACGAAGAGAGAATAATGAAGGGAGGGCAATCAATACGAAAGAAACAGTGAGCAGAATCTTCCCGAGCATTGGTGACATTGGCGTTGGCAAGAAAGTATTTTCCGACCAACTGTTGAACTGCGTGATAATTTTCACCAGAGAGTGATGAGATGTTTATTTGCACATATTAGCATGTTTTAACATCTCACTTCATTAATGACCAATCGGATTGGAACTAGACAGTGACTACTTTTTCATTTATGAGATGTAGGCATGATTGGCTGGGCCAGCATTTGTTTCCTACTCCCGGTTGCCCCTTGATCTGAATGGCTCACCAGGACCACTTCAGAGGCAGTTAAAAGCCACCCATATAATATGGGTCAGGAGTCACATGCAGGCCAAACTGGGTAGGCACAGCAGATTTCCTTCCCGACAGGACATTAGTGAACCAGATGGGTTTTTAAAAAACATTCAACAGTTGCCTTTAGCGACACAGTCATCTTGCTTCTGCCTTTGGGACAGAAAGTCTGGGTTCATGTCCCACCTCTCCTCAGATATGTCACATCATTACCGACCGCATGGATTCAGTTCCAACATGAAAGGCAAAGCAGTTACTTGGCAATTCCAGTTTTCCAGCTCCTCTGGAGCTGCATCTTGGACACCAGTCAGCAAAACATCCAAACACACTGCATGGGCAGTGAGCACAGGCACCCTTGGCGGCACAGTGGCACAGTGGTTAGCACTGCTGCCTCACAGCGCCAGAGACCCAGGTTCAATTCCTGCCTCAGGCGACTGACTGTGTGGAGTTTGCACATTCTCCCCGTGTCAGCGTGGGTTTCCTCTGGGTGCTCCGGTTTCCTCCCACAGTCCAAAGATGTGCAGGTCAGGTGAATTGGCCATACTAAATTGCCCGTAGTGTTAGGTAAGGGGTAAATGTAGGGGTATGGGTGGGTTGCGCTTCGGCGGGTCGGTGTGGACTTGTTGGGCCGAAGGGCATGTTTCCACACTGTAAGTAATCTAATCTAATCTAATCTAATCAATAAACTTCAGTATTTGAGACATACCATTGAAAATAGGAGCAGGAGAAGACCATTCAACTATTCAAAGCTGCTCTGCCATTCAATACAATCACAGCTATCATCCAACTCAGTGCCCTGTTCCTGCTTTCTCCCATATCCTTTAATCCCTTTAGCCCCAAGAACAATACCTAACTCCTTCTTGAAAACAAGAGCCAGCCTCAATGCTCCATCATGGCACATGGCTGATCTGCTTATAAGATGATTCTATAGTTCAGTGCTGCATTTTGGAGCACAGCAGCACCTTTCATTGGCATACTGCTACCAGGACAGTTTACAAGCTATATCTGATCAGGTCACATCTCCGAGATCCTCGCTTGCTGTCTCAGTGTTTGCTCACTTTGCATCTACTTGGACATCCACAACATCCTTTCCTTGTCAAAAATGCAAGGCCCCCTTAACCAGAGCTTAAGTGCTCATAGTACATCAGGCATAGCTTGTGTATTAGCACAGACACAAAGCTAGACCACTTGTCATGGTTGAAACAAATTATCTGACAAGTGGGTAGACATGTTGCAATACGTCCCTATGTTACAGCAGCCTCATAGCTGCAGTATGTGCCAGCAGCATACAGGACTTTGCAAAGGCATCAAGAAAATGGCCATGTCTCAAAGTCTGTGAGCAGTAGCCATCGAGTCACAGAGTCATACAAGACAGAGGAGGTCCTTCAGCCCATCAAGTCTGCACCAATGAGAAGCTATCCTAAATCTACACTTTATTGCACATGGTCCATAGCCTTGAATGTTATGACATCTTAAGTGTTCATCCAAGAACTTTCTAAAGGTTGTGAGGTTTCCTGCCTCTATTACCCTTTAGCACTATATGTTGTGTGAATCATTATGAACCTGCTGGGTGGCCACAAGCACTCTGCACCACGTCATACAGCTTCAAAGATCAATGGCTATGACACGATAGCAACGCGTCACTGCCTGGACACATTCACCCTTGGTGCCAGCGTGGATTCCTTTCTTGTCCAGGCCGGAGCAGGCTTTGGTCTCTGACAGTTCCCTTAATGCCAGTGGCCTGGGACATTTCTTCTTCAGTCAGCTGCAGACAAGCGGCAGTGCTCACCAGCAGGAGCTCCCCACTATACGCTAGCTAAAATAGCCACCATGGTGTCAGTATTTGACATAGTGGAGGGTACAGGAGACAGCTACAGTAATGATTCCTCTGAGAGTCGATGCTTCTTCCCTCAGAGGCAGAGGAGGAGATATGTTACAGGGTCTGCCTCCTAGCCACTGGGATCATGTAGATGTCCCTTGTGTCTGCAGGAGAAGCCATCATGAACAAAGGCATTGTGAAGAGTACATTCACAGTGGGGGTAATGGGAGAGCAGCACATCAACAGACAGTGCTGCTTACCTGGTTGTTGAGTCATGGGTATATCAGCATCATCCCATGAGCAGTCTCAATCTACATCGGCCAAGGCTAGGGTTCTCCTCTTGAAGGGGATGAGGAACCAAATATCGGCTGCCCCACACCTGCCTTGGCTCTTTCAGCCCTCTGATGTGAGGGTTGAGTGATCTGAAAGTGGGTGGTACAGCTCTTTGTGCAGGTGGAGGTAGGAGAAGACGTCCTGAGTGAAAGAGTAGGCAGTGCTAAGGGCAGTCAGGGCTAGTGGTATGTGGGGACTGGTGTCAGTGAATGAGGAAAGATGTTGCAAACAATGAGACTGGTAGATGTGGACCTTGTGGTAACAGAGAGAAAATAGTGGTAATTACCTTGCTGGAACATTTTCTTCTTGAGGTGGTGCTGAGTGTTTCTCTGGACATTTCACTGAATTGTGCACGCCAACTAACTCATCTGCCAACGTGCACTAGGCTGGCAGGATCTAGTGTCACAGTCTCCTCTGCAGGTCCTGGGAGCAGACAATAGCCCTTCTCTGCACCCCCTCATTCTCCAGTTACCCGTCTGCAAAGAAATATGCGAAGAATAATACCTGAGCACATAAACTCAAAATATCTATGACTGGTACCAAAGAATAAGTGGCTCCCTAATGTCAAACATTTTCCTGTATGTAAGAAATCAAGAGCAAGGACACATGGTGCATGACATCATCCATGTTGAAAAGAATAGAAAGCTCAGCAAACAAAGTATTGACATCATGACACCAAGCCTGGGAAGTCATTAATCTACAGACTGTACAGGAAAAGAAGTGTGACCAAGATAGAGAAATTGCATCAGTTTTCTCTTGTTTTTCATGATCAGGGCAAGTTATTGACACAGTACAGGGTAGCTCCACAATACCAGTGCTTGACATGGTGCACAACAGCCTTTTTAAACAGAGCACTGACATCAGGGATCCTGAATTGAGTGGGGGAATATGACAAGTGGTGACTTAGGAACATAGTGCATCGATAACGAGGTGAGCTTTGGAATATAGCCTGAGAAAAGCTGATAAGCCTCACGTAGAGATACCCGCTAGAAAACGCGCCAAAATTGAAGCTTTGTCGATTTCTAGTAAGATTCAGCACAGTATCTGGTATTATTGTAGTCATATCTAGATAAATTCACAGTCCTGTTAAACTATTCTGTAAGTCACATCTTTGTGTTGTGACTTAAACACAAGATGAAACATTGCACAATTTAGCAGCAACCATTATTCAAAGCATAGTTGGTATTTTTTGTTTGATGTGACCAGCTCACATTATTTTTGGGGGTTTGATTGTACTTCTGTAATTTAGAGAGAAGCCTTTACAAATTTGTTCAACAGGTTTCTGTAAATTGTCTGATACAATATCAGGCAGAAGATGATAAATCTTTGAACATTTCTTCAGCCAGATTAACCTGATATTCTGAGAGGTACATGACATACATCACAATATTAAAAGGCGTTCCTGTCATTAGAGATGATATTTAGAATAAAAATAATGTAACTTTGTCAGAGGCATGTAGGCAGCAATCTAGTCTTTAGGTTCAGCTGAGAAACAAGCTTCAAACATGCTCTTGCACCTTATGATGTAATTTGAACAATTGGATTGAATGCCTACTTTGCAGATCGGCAGACATCCTCCATGTAATTACATTCCTTTTGTAGAAATTGATTGTAAGCTCTGCTCTCAATGTTATAAATCCCAATTATTAAATATTGCTGCTCTGCACTTTCCCTTTATCCTTTCTTCAAATATGCTATGTGTTTTCCACTGCCTTTCTGATTCAGAGTATTGAAATTAAGCTCACCATCTCATATTCAATTACTTCTTTTGTAGGATTTCAGAACTCAATTTCTCTATCTTGGTCACTGTTCTTTTCCTGTACAGTCTGTAGATTAATGACTTCCCAGGCTTGGTGTCATGATGTCAATACTTTGTTTGCTGAGCTTTCTATTCTTTTCAACATGGATGATGTCATGCACCATGTGTCCTTGCTCTTGATTTTATACATACAGAAAAATGTTTGGCATTAGGGAGCCACTTAGTCTCCGGTACCAATTATAGATATTTTGGGTTTGTGTGCTCAGGCATTTTATGACATCCCTCATGCAGATGGTACGTGAACCTGGACCTCCTTGCCCAAATGTAGTAATACCCACAAAGTATTTTTAACATGGGATATTAAGATATGGATGTCTTGAAACATAATTGGAATATAATGTTATTAAATTCCTGTTATAATAACCATGTTATTAGGTTGTCCAGTTAGATTTAGAAGGATGAAACTACATTGTATAAGCTCATAATACTTACAAAGTGTTTCCACCTTCAAAGTCTGTGAGAAGATTTGTAGCTCGGGTGCTCGATGTTGTGGTTCTGTTCGTCGAGCTGGGAATTTGTGTTGCAGACGTTTCGTCCCCTGTCTAGGTGACATCCTCAGTGCTTGGGAGCCACCTGTGAAGCGCTTCTGTGATGTTTCCTCCGGCATTTGTAGTGGTTTGAATCTGCAGCTTCCGGTTGTCAGTTCCAGCTGTCCGCTGCAGTGGTCGGTATATTGGGTCCAGGTCGATGTGCTTATTGATTGAATCTGTGGATGAGTGCCATGCCTCTAGGAATTATTTATAGTGGCCTGTCTCTGCTGCTTCCGGTTGTCAGTTTCAGCTGTCTGCTGTAGTGGCCGGTATATTGGGTCCAGTTCTATGTGTTTGTTGATGGAGTTTGTGGATGAGTGCCATGCTTCTCGGAATTCCCTGGCTGTTCTTTGTTTGGCTTGCCCTATAATGGTAGTGTTGTCCCAGTCGAATTCATGTTGCTTGTCGTCTGCGTGTGTGGCTACTAGGGATAGCTGGTCGTGTCGTTTCGTGGCTAGTTGATCAACTAGCCACGAAACGACATGACCAGCTATCCCTAGTAGCCACACACGCAGACGACAAGCAACATGAATTCGACTGGGACAACACTATTATTATAGGACAAGCCAAACAGAGAACAGCCAGGGAATTCCTAGAGGCATGCCACTCATCCACAGATTCAATCAATAAGCACATCGACCTGGACCCAATATAACGACCACTGCAGCGGACAGCTGGAACTGACAATCGGAAGCGGCAGATTCAAACCACTATAAATGCCGGAGGAAACACCACAGAAGCGCTTCACAGGAGGCTCCCAAGCACTGAGGATGTCACCTAGACAGGGGACGAAACGTCTGCAACACAAATTTCCATGTTTCCACCTTAGGGGGAAGAGCTCGATTAGAGACAGTCAATATATGATAGCGCTGAAAAAAATCAAAAAGTGAATTCAGAATAAATTTCTTTATCTCAAAAGTGGTGACAATGTGGAACTTGCTACCCTGAAGGATGGTAAGGCAAATAGTACAAATACATTTAAGGATATGTATCTACCACCCCTGAGAAAAGGAACAGGAAGTGACTTCACCACAGGAAAAAACATCACCACAGGAAATGACATCACCAACCCAAAGATATAAATAGAAAGCAGGAAGTTTCAGCAGTGCTTCACTTGAGGCCCACCGAAGATGTTACCTAATAGGGTGATGAAATGTCTAGAAATGAAGCTTCCAACTCAGTGTGCAAACCTACATCCAAAACCTCAACCTGAGCTACAAATCTTCTCAAAACTCGTTAACATTTAAGGAGAGATTAGATATGTACATGAGGGACATGGAAAAAATAAAAGATAAATTCAGGGTTTGCAGAATGCCACTGCCATACTTGCTGCCAGGGTTATTGGAATAAGGTCATACTGATCACGTTTAATAAGGGAAGGTAACAGTGGCTCAATTGTGCGTAAAGTGTGGCATGGGTTGGTTGAGCTGAATGTGTTATGTTTTTAGTCTTATCCATCTCAGCATTGCTGATGCTTAAAACAGCTATTGTTTACAAACACTTCATTTTCATTCTGTTTTATTGGAATAACTGTCCTCTCTTGGAAAGGTTTTAAGTTTATCATTCATGGAAACAATGATAAATTAATAATCAAATACCAGAACTGTCAATGGTTTTACATCAACAGCTAGATATAAAGAGGCTTATAACACTTATGTATGAAAGTGAGATCAAACTTAATTAAACTCCTGCTCGAAAAACATGGTAAGTGGTGAGAGAATTTTACTTTAATTCTTTAATGGCCACAGAGGAGGTGCCAGAGGACTGGAGGATAGCTAATGTGGTTCCACTTTTCAAGACGGGTGGTCGAGATAAACCAGGGAATTACAGACCAGTGAGTCTCACATCAAGTGTAAGGAACATATTAGAGAAAATTCTGAAGGAGATAATAAATCTTCACTAAGAGAGGCAAGGTTTGAACAGGGGTAGTCAGCACAGCTTTGTAAGAGTGGAGGATAAGTAAGTTTGCAGATACAAAAGGATTGGCTGGGTGGCTGAAGGCCTGAGGAACTTATAGACTGGTTGTTCAAATGGACAGATCAATGACAGATGGAATTTGATCTTGAGAAGTTTGAGACGATGCACTTTAGAAGTAAAATACAAGGGAGTACTTAATGAATGGGAAGCTCAGGGGAGCAGAGGTGTCTTGTGCCTGTCCATAGATCCCTGAAACTGGCAGGTCATGTTAATAGGGTAGTTAAGAAAACATACAGGACTCTTGCCTTTATCAATTGTGGTTTAGATTGCAAGAGCAGGAAGGTTATATTGGAGCTGTGCAAAAATTTGGTTAGGTCACAGCTGGAGTATTGTGTGTAGTTCTGGTTGCCTGGCAATAGGGAGGAAATGGTTGCACTGGAGGTGGTACAGTGGAGATTTACCAGGATGTTGAGTGGTTTGGAGCATTTTTACAATGAAGAGAGGCTGGGTAGACTTGGATTGTGTTCTTTGGAGCAGAGAAAGCTGAGGGGAGACCTGATTGAGCCGTTTAAGAATACAAGGGGCATGGATAAGCTGGAAAGGAAACATATTCCTATTAGTTGAAGGATCGATCTCAAGAAGGCATAATTTCAAGGTGAAGAGCAGGAGGTTTAGAGGGGATTTTGGGATTTTATTTTCAGAGGATGGTAGAAATCTGGGATGAACTGCCTGAGAGGGAAATCTTAACCTTTAAAAAGGATATGGCTGAGTACTTGAAATGTCATAATGTTTGAGGCTATAGTGCAAGTGCTGGAAATTGGGACAGGTGTAGATTTAACAGAGTAGTTTTTTTTGTCAGTGCAGACGTGATGGGCCATAAGACCTCTTCTGTGCTGTTTGGTTCTGTAACTACAGGAAGCCTAGTAGCCTACCTTTTTCCCTTGCTGCCAGTCATTTCTATTTCTAGATCTTATCTGTCCTTAGTAAATGGTGAAAATTCACAGTTAAAACGTCGATAACAGATGATGGTTTCGAATAATTTCCTGAATGAACATATAAACTGTCATGAGTGTTAGCAGCACCATGATGTATAGCTGAAAAATTTTCAATGATGTAGTAGAAAGTACATAATGATCTAGTTATGAATTTTAAAGGAACACAGAATGAACAATACTTTTACTGTTTTGTCATGATTTCTGGGAGACTTTTACCCCAAAGCAATTCCTGGCAAGTATTTGTTCATCGGCAACTCTTAATCAATCTTGTTGAAGTAGCAAATCCACGACTTCCCAGGAATTCAAACTGTGCAGAATGCCATTGCCATGCTTACTGCCAGGGTTATTCCCCAACATTGGCAGCATCTTAATGTTCCTCTTGAAAATCTTAATAGATTTTCTACAAAGTTGTTGTCAAATAGTTATCTGCTAGAAACAACAAACCCAGATGACAAGTTAATATTTCAGTAATAATATTAGTTATTAGAAGCTTTCAGTTAGGAAGAAAGATGCTTTATTGCTTTGAAGGAATACGAATATTTGTAGTTACCTCTGTGACGTTTTCTGTTTTGGCAACTTTAATCAAGAAAACATACTCAATGTCACTGAGCTTTGGAATATCACATGACTCTCATAAAAAATGAGAAAGCTGTGAGAAAGTAGGCAAAATATTTTCTATATGCATAAGGGGGACTGGTTCCACTTTGTATTTGGAGATTTGGGTGCAAATTGCACTCTACAATGTATTTTGTTTTGCTCATCTTTGCATATCCTCGAATCTAAAATCCACCGTGAACCATTTCAACCAGGCAGCGTTTTAAAGTTACTTTATTTCTGTTGGAGAATGTATATGAGATTGGTGACTTGCTACAGGTTTATGTATAGGATTGAAAATGGAAGTTTATTACAAAAAAGATATTTTTAATCAGACTAGCTAGTCTGCTTTAAAAAACTGACAATGATCATAGTTTAGTTTGTCTATGTATGGCTCGTTCTGTTATAACACGCATTCTGTCAACGCGAATTCACTAACGCAATTGATAAATTGGAAACGCTGTTTTTACAGAGCGAACTTTTAAAATGTGTATTGGCTGTAATGCAAATTTATCGCCAACACTTTAAGCAATGTTTCTAAAATGCGATTTTTCTATGACACGTAGTTGCATAAGAACATAATCTTTGTGCTTTAGGAGAACTGACTGTACTAATTTCTTCACTACTGTTATTAAAGACCTTTACATGGATTAGATTAGTGCTAATCTAATTAGTGCTAATTAGTGCTAACCACTGTGCCACCATGGTGGGCGGCACGGTGGCACAGTGGTTAGCACTGCTGCCTCACAACGCCAGAGACCCGGGTTCAATCCCCGCCTCAGGCGACTGACTGTGTGGAGTTTGCACATTCTCCCCATGTCTGCGTGGGTTTCCTCCGGGTGCTCCGGTTTCCTCCCACAGTCCAAAGATGTGCAGGTCAGGTGAATTGGCCATGCTAAATTGCCCGTAGTGTTAGGTAAGGGGTAAATGTAGGGGTATGGGTGGGTTGCGCTTCGGCGGGTCGGTGTGGACTTGTTGGGCCGAAGGGCCTGTTTCCACACTGTAATGTAATCTAATCTAATCTAATCTAATCTAAAAAATATATAGTTAATATCTCTTAAAATTTATTATTATTAGAAGTTACTTATTAAGGAAGCGCTTAATTTTAGGCCCACTCATGCGTGTAATTAATGGAAAATCTTCAATAATGAGATCTTTCCAAACACAGTGAGAGGAAGGAAGTTCGGAGACTCTACTTCAGGACCTGTGTTCTGATTGCAGCATTGGTAATACTGACCAAGTCAGAGTGAAACTTGGATTGATAGACCATAACTTTTATAATCACTGAACATATTCACAAAAGGTGCCAATGTACTTTTAACAAAGGAACATAATACAAAATATTACACAAAATAAAAAAAAGTACTAAATAACAACTCAGAAAGACCTCATCATTAGCAGAAAAATAAAGATTTACCCCTTTTTCCCAACAATGTCCTTTTTAGATATTCAACTTCAGTGAAGTATTACTCCTACCTTCACTCTTTAACTTCTTACTCAATTGACAAAGCCACAAACATTTCTTCTCAACAACATAGTGCACATTCACCAGACTTGATTCTCTTCATCTCTCCCAGAGACAAGCTAACACATTGACCTTTCTCATAGAAGTCTCAGAAAGGTTCAGGGCTTTTTCCAGCCTTGTCTTACTTGAAATGCTTAAAACAGCCAGAGATTGCCAAATCTAAATGTCCCAACTACTGGTATGGATCCCTTTCTTCTTCTGAACTGAACTCATTTGTGACCTATGGCTTTTCTTTCTATACGTAATAAAAGTTTGATTTTATAAAAACTCAATCAGTTATCAGGAAGCTTACCTCATTATCTAGCTTAAGTGAATGCTTTCTTGGAAATGCTGATTTGAACACACTATTCAAAATGACTTTGAGTCCTTAAAAGGAATCAATCATTTTTAGAGAACTAAAACCAGAGTCACCATTTAAATCATAGACTTGTGATCCATTACACTCCTATTGTAAATATCACTTTCTATATATCATGGGGCAAATATGAGTCAGGAACTTGAGGTAATTAATATCAACATGGAAAGAGTATTACAGAGACTTAAGGGAATAAAATTTTAGAAATCTCAAAACTGGATGGCCTACACCCAAGGGTTCCACAAGAGAATGTTGTCGAATTCATTGATTATCATTTCCCAAATTACTAAGATTTCAGAGCAGATTGACATTAAGTGTACCTTCAACTGACACCCTCCTTCGACTGACTGAACTGGTCCTCACCCTGAACAACTTCTCTTTACAATCCTCCTACTTCCTCCAAACCAAAGGAGTAGCTATGGGCACCCGCATGGGCCCCAGCTATGCCTGCCTCTTTGTAGGATATGTGGAACAGTCCATCTTCCACAGCTACACTGGCACCACTCCCCACCTTTTCCTCCGCTACATCGATGA
>NC_057710.1:52684336-52715910 GCF_004010195.1 Chiloscyllium plagiosum | reverse complement strand
TATCGCATTTCCAATGCCCCTCCCCCAAGTCCCTCCTCCCTAACTTTTATCTTAGCCTGCTGAACACACTTTCCTCATTCCTGAAGAAGGGCCTATGCCCGAAACGTCGATTCTCCTGTTCCTTGGATGCTGCCTGACCTGCTGCGCTTTTCCAGCAACATATTTTCAGCATTAAATGTAACACTACTATTCAAGAAAGAGGAGAGAAATCAGGAAACTATAGACCAGTTAATTAATCGTGAAGGTGGTGGTGGAATCTCTATTCAAGCTATCTTAACGATGACTAAATAAAGCCAACGCAATTTTATGAAAGGATCATCATGTTTGGCAGAATTATTAGAATTTTTTGAGATTGTAACTGATAAAGTTAATAAAGGAAATGCAGGTACCCATGACATCTATTGGATCACACAAAAAGTTAATATGGAGGAAAAGGGCATAAGATATTGCAGATCATATAGCAGAGACTTAAATTTGATTAATGGACAGGGAACAAGGGAGTGAGAATAGATAGTGAATTTTCAAGTTTGCAACCTGTATTAATGGAGTGCTGCAAGGATCGGTGCCAGCAGCTGTGGCTTCAACTATTTAAAATTGATATTAATAACTGATAAAAAAAATCTCAATTATTATGCATTCACATTTTCTGATGATACAAAGCTGGGTCAGAGCGTAAGCTGTGAGGATACAATAAAGCTCCAAATAAGTATTGACAAGTTAAGTAGGTGGGAAACAGGTAGTAGATGGAGTTTACTATGGCAAATAGTGAGAGTTCTAAATGTTGATGTTTGAATGGCATCCCATGTATGCATAAAAGGAACATAGAAAATTAGCACAAAAACAAAAGTAAAACGCTGTGGATGCTGGAAATTTGAAGTAAAAGCTGAGAATGATAGTATGTATAGCAGGTCTGCCACATCAATGTAAAGAGAAACAGGGTTAAATTGCAGGACTTTCCATTTTGGAAGGTGGTAAGGTTTTTGGACACCACCATGCCACCTTTATTTAATTCATTCTTGGGATGAGGACATTGCTGGCTAGTTCAATGTTTATTGCCCATTCCTAATTGTTCCTAAGTGTCAACCACATTGTTATGTGTCTGGAGTCAAAAGTAGGCCAGACCATGTGAGGATGGCACATTCCTTCCCCAAAGGATATTAGTCAACCAAATGGGATTTATCCTAACAATTGGCAATGGTTTCATTGTTATCATTTGACTCTTATTTCCAGATTATTATTGAGTTCAAATTCCACCATATTCCTTGGCAGGATTCAAACACAGGGACATTAATAGTCTAGCGTTAAGGCCATTGTTTCTCCCAAGTTGCTTTCTGACCTCCAGACTCCCATCTTCCAGGACCAAAAGATGCCACAAAAACATTTCAGGTCCATGACCTTTCATCGGAACACAACAGCAAGTTAGAATGCAGGGACAAAAGGAGATTAGGAAGACAAAAGTCATGTTACCCTTTATTGCAAGGAGATTGGAGTGCAAGAATAAAAATAGGAATGTTTTGCCCTTTTGGACTGTGCTTTGCTAAGATCGCATCAGGAGTGAGGGGTAAGTTTTGGTCTCTGTCTGTGAGGAAAGATATTCTTTCTTTGCAGGTGGTACAGCAAAGGTTCACAAGATAGATCAGAGTTTCCAGTGATATAAGGCTGGATACCTGGGCTTATAACTTTTGAAGATTAAGAACCAATCTTATTGAAAGTCATGCTGAAATAAGCACTGATTGGTTGTTATACTAATCTGGGGAATTGAGAACACAGAGACAGAATGTCAGGATAAGTGATGAGGACTAAGATGAAGAGAAAACTTTTCACTGAGGAGCTGATAATCTTTGAAACAATGTTCTCTAGATGACATGCGAATTCATGCCACCTGACAGAGTATATTTTTTAACTGTCATCAACAGCCAAACCTGTTTTTTAGTCTGTGTTTAAAGAACATGATCAAGAATATTTAATCAAGAGTAACCCCATGAAGATTGTGTCTGCTCCCTCAGTGAATATATTAAAGTCTGCCTTGGAAAGGTTTTGTGTTTCTCAGGGAATTAATGGATCTTAGGACTAGACATGGAAGTGTTACTTAAACATGGGGCCAAACATTTTGTGGAGTCAGAAAGACTCTGCAGACCTTTGCGAATGAAAGGCAGAACCCAGAACCCAAACATGGAAAAGATTTCAACTTAATTACTTGCCATGAAGTTGTGGCCTTGGCTGCATTTGTTTCATCAGTGGCCATATGGTGACCAAAGGTTGCCAGTTTGTGGAAAATTCATTGGAAATAGTTTTCTGAGTAGAATGTGAATTCTTCTACCTGTCAAAGATGTGAAGAACCAAAGTTTAAAAGGGTTCAGAACAGATTTACAAGAATGTTGCCAGGGTTGAAGTGTTTGAGCTATAGGGAGTGGCTGACTAAGCTGAGGTTAGTTTCCCTGGAGCATTGGGGGCTGAGGGGTGACCTTATCGAAGTTTATCAAATCATGAGGGGAATGGACAGGGTGAATAACAAGGTCTTTTTCCGGGGGCGGGGGTGTCCAGAACTAGAGGGTATAGGTTTAGGGTGAGAAGGAAAAAACTTAAAAGAGACCAAAGAGGCAACGTTTTCACACAGTGGGCCGTGTGTGTGTGGAATGAACTGCAGAGGAATTGGTGGAGACTAGTACAATCAAAATATTTAAAAGGTAGCTGATGGGTATATGAATAGGAAGGGTGAGAGGGATATAAGCCAAATGCTGGCAAAAGAGACAAGATTAATTTTGCATAGCTAGTCTGCGTGGATGAGTTGAACCAAAGGATCTGTTTCCATTCTGAGCAGCTCTATGACTCTATGTACTACATATTTGTTGGCTGGGATACATCAGCAAGTTCCCTGTTCAGATCTCAAGTCTTGTATGAAATTGCCATACTTCTCTCAGACAGAGACATCTGGTGGTGCTTTAATCTGAGAGTCACCACGCCTCAGGCAAGGGAAAGGTTGAGAAGGAGAGTCCTTCATGGTAACCTTAATCAGTGCAGGAATTGAACCCGTGCTGTTGACATCACTCTGCATTGCAAACCAGCCATTAAAGCTAACTAACTCCTTATTTAATTAAATATTGGACAAGTGAAGGTACATTCTGATTTGTGGTGGATGCACAGATCATCCATAAGAGTGGCAACTGACAACTGAAAGGGAACCCAAAGAAATTGAATGCATATAAAAAAACTAACAATGTGGCTTTTTTTTTTCAATATTCTATTAGATATTTGTGTGTAGTTTGGGAATTTATGTTCCCTGCAGAGGCAAGTTTATGCTTCACAGTTCTTGTTGAGTGCTGAGGGCCATAGATTTGCACAGAACTCAGGGTGTCAAGTGTTTATTGATGGACCTCACAAGTTAACAAATGTACACTGTCTACAGTCATTCAGCAACCAACTTGGAAAATTTGCTTATTAAAATTTTAACTGCCTTTCATTTAAGTTCTTTTTAATCTTTTCATAAACAAAGTCTGCCTTCAGTAATCGAAAAATACAAATAATTTCTGTGAAACAAAATAAAATAGTCTAGAGTCCAATAACAAAATTGTTCACAAATGAACTTAAATTTATATGACCCTTTTATGACCCATGAATGCACAAAGAACTTTACAGCTAATTGATAAAGGAGAAAATTGTCTGCTTGATTGGCAACCCCATCTAGCCCTTCAGTATTCACTCCCTCCACCAGCAGTGTACAAAGGCAGCAGTATGCATCATTGCCAGTTGCACCATGCCAACTCACCATGAACAGCGCCTTCCAAACCCCCATCCTCTACCACCTACAAGGGCAGGGCAGAAGATGCATGGGAACACCACCAACTGTATGACCCCCACCAAGCCAGCACTATCCTGATTTGGAACTGTATCATTGTTCCTTCATACTTGCTGGAACAAATTCCTGGAATTCCTTCCTAACAGCATTGTGGGTACATCTAGCCATCATGAACTGCATCAGTTCACCACTACCTTCTTATGGGCAATAAATACTAATAACCAATAAATGCTAAATTAAAATTTTATCACCAGTCCTTCACTGTCACTGGGTCAAAATCCTGGAATTCCATCCCTAAGAGAATTGTGGGTCAACCCACAGCAGGTGTATTGCAGCAGTTCAAGAAGGCAGCTCACCACCACCTTCTCAAGAACAATGAGGGAAGGGTAATAAATGCTGGCCAGCCAATAATGCCGATGTCCCACAAAATAATTAAAGTAAATCCTAGCCGAGGGCATCCACAAACCTCATCCCAGTCATTTTGTCCCTTCTTCATCCTATTTAATGCCAGTCAAACACTTAGCTGGTTGGCATGGTGCCTTTGACCTTCATGTGGAATTTCCTTTCCTCTGAGAGCTGTCAGGCAATCAGAAGCTGGTAGCTCATGAGGGAGGGCAGCACTTCTGAGAGTGGTGCCACTGCTGGTCCTGTTATATAGGCCCAGATTTGATCATGACTGGATCACCAATTTATTCATACTGCAGTACTTCTCTCTGCAATGCAAAAGCACGTCTATAATCCATTTTATTCACGTGCAGCTGAAGTGCACACAAACCTTATTGTGAACATTTTAGTGGAACCACCTTGAAGCAGTTTGTAAAGGGGGTCTCCGATTTCCGAACAGCCAACCTATCCAGTCACATGTGAGGTGATGCATTTTGGAGCATTAAATTTAGGTGTGAATTATACTGGAAATGGCAGTCATTAACATACAAATGGATCTGGGATTGCAGGTCCACAGTTCTCTAAAAGTGGCAACACAAGTGGCCAAGGTGATTAAGAAGGTATATGGCATGCTTACCTTCATCAGCAGGAGCATGGAGTACAAAAGTTGGCAAACCGTGTTGTAACAATATAAAACCCTTGTTAGGCCCCATTTGGAGTATTGTGTACAGTTTTGGTCACCACACTACCAGAAGGATGTGGAAGCTTTGGAGAGAGTGCAGAGAAAGTTCACCAAGATGTTACCTGGCCTCGAGGCATTGGCTATGAGGAAAGGTTAAAAAGATTAGGATTGTTTTCAATGGAAAGATGGTGGCTGAGAGGAGACCTGATAGAGGTCTACAAAATTGTGAGAGGATGGATAGTCCGAGGCTTTTTCCCAACATTGAAGTTTCAATTACAAGGGGCACAGGTTCACGGTGAGAGTTGGAAAGTTTAAGGAAGATGTGCGAGGAAAGATGTTCACACACGGAGTGGTAGGAGCCTGGAACGTATTGCCAGAAGAGGTGCTGGAAGTAGGCACATTGGCAACATTTAAAAGGCATCTGGATGGTTACATGAATAGGGAGGGAGGAGAGGGATACAGACTGAATAAGGGCAGGTTTGCTTTTAGTTTAATTAGGGCATGATGATCGGCAAAGGCTTGGAGGGCAAAAGCGCCTGTTCCTGTGCTGTACTTCTCTTTTGTTCTTTTATGAATGTAATCTCATAACGTGGTGTAATATTAAAGATCATTTCTGTGAATATTATCTCATACTTATAAACACTACTTTATATTGTCCTGCATTGTGTTCTGACTTACATACTAATCAACTTGTGGCTGGACTCAAAAATGGAACTTGTTCCCAGTCTGGGAACTGCCTGTAAATCTAATTATCGTGTAAATCATATTCCAAACAGTATTCAGCAAGTCAGTCAAAGTACTGTAGCTTTTAGCATCAATTACCAAAAGTATGTGTATCATTGATGAGAACCATCACTACACTTATTAATATAATTATTACAAAGTGAACCTTCCAGTGGGTTATGGTTACAACTACCTCTATTCTACCTAGAATAGAGTAGATGGATTGAAATGGTGTACATCTGTATTGCAGCTTATCATACAGAAGAAAATTGACCAGACAATTGTTTAATAAATCTTAATTACCTTTTAGCATTGGAAATCTCATTAACAGTATTTCAAAGCTTGGCCTGTGCTGGATGTCTATAGGTGTCTTAGTTTTCTTTGTTGTTTCTAATGGAGTTTTATAGAATGCATCTGTTTTTCAGATGCTAATTAGAGCTAATGAATACTGATAGCATAGCCTGGGTAGGAAACTCATTTTTATTTAAAAGAATGCTGTACCCCGTGAGGTTAGCAGTTCTTCAGTTTTTAGTTAATGAACCTCCTTCATTAATTCTATGAAAATTGCAGATAATTGGTGCTAATTAAAAGTTTTCCAGCTCCTTTAAATGTTCTTCAGGTCTCACACATTTGTTCATGTGCATGATGCTCATTAAGCTATCATTGGAAAATATGTTGAGTGTTGTAGGAGGAGAAGCGTTTGAAAGCTCAGGATAAAACTATCTAAAGTTAACTTATTGCTTGTGAAGCCCTTGTGTTACTGACTCTTCATCAGAATTTTCTGTTCTCTTACATGGAATGGGCAGTGGCAAAAAATGCAGTAAAAAATGTTTTTAAAAATACAATCTCAACATTTGGAAATAAATTCTGATTTTCCCTTTCGGGTTTAGATGGAGCATTCTGAATTTTGCTAATGAATAGCAGTGGCCTTAATTCCACACGTTTGTTATAAAGTCATTGACAGCTATAGCACTGAAAAAGCCAAAGCAACTACCGAACTATTCTAATCCCATTTTCAAGCACTTGGGCCAAAGTCTTGTATGCCATGGCATCACAAGTGTACACATAAATACTTGTTAAATGTTATGAGGATTCTCACCTTTCTCTCATCTCCTGTAAAAACCTTCTGCCCCTTACCTTAAATCTATGCCCACTGGTCCATCAAGCGGAAACATTTCTTCCTCTCCTCTCTACCCTATCTGTGCGCCTCGTAATTTTATACATCTCAAGCTCCTCTGCTCTAAGGAAAACAACTCTGTCTGTCCAGTCTCTATTCATAACCAATACTCTCCAGCCCAGGCAACATCCTCGTAAATTTCCTCTGCACCCTCTCCAGTGCTATCACATTCCTTCTAGAATATGGATTCCAAATCTGGACATAATCCTCTTGCTATTCCCCAATTAACATTTTGATTTGCATCTCAGTGTAGTTAATCTCACCTCATTTCTATGTAATTTCCAAGTCTCCCCTCCTTCTTCAACAAACTTGATGGTACCAGTTCTCAACACGAATGTCAGAATGGTTATCTTGCTGTTCACATCTCCTGGCCTTCGTCCAATTCTGCCTTCACCTCTGCATCCCTGAGTTCTCCATGGACACAGTCCTCTGCCATCCTTCATCTAAGCAAGTCAGCATCAGCAAACCACCAGCCTCATGCCTGCTGTCAGATCAACTCATGAACCACGCAGTCCTTCAAGATTCATTTGGAGGTCAGTCATGCCTATGACTTGCTGAGAGAGTGGAGGGCTTTTTGCTGCAAACAGATATATGGGGAGGACCTGAGTATGATAACACAAGAAATGAAGTTTATCAGATCAGCCATCATATCATTGAATGGCAGAAAGAACTCACTGCACCAGATAGCTTCCTTCTGCTCTTGTGCCTTATGATCAAACAACGTTCCATTTTTGAATTTCCTCTCTACAATTTCAAGTGGGATTTTACAAAACTACACCTACAATATTTAGCAGCATGTCCTTCGCTTTCAACATTTATTCTCAGGCACAGATCAACATCAGCATTGCATCATTATTGGACAATATTTCTCTGTCCGCGACAGTTATGCTGTTGTAATGTTATGTATGATGCTGGATTAACAACCTCGGTCCATGGGGTTGTTGTGTCAGCTTTAATCCACACTTAATGCAAGATCTGTTGGGAGAATGCTCTATAGGGGACAATTTTGAATTTGAAAGATATATATCTGTTCCAATTTTGTTTTTATTGCTCATGTGGAAGGTCAACACCAAGATAGACTGGACTAAATGGCCTAGTACGATGTTGTAACATCTATTTAATGCACAAGTTGCACAAATAAATAATCCAGTTTCATTTCTACTGCACTCTGTTTCATTTAATCACAGATTCTTAATATCCCCACTTCCAATAACTTTAAATACTTTTTCAGATTAGTGGAATTCAAATGCAAAATTAGATTTCAGACAAGATTTTCTTTTACTTGCACATTACCAATGTAACCTTTTTACTAAAATATGTATTTCATTTGAAGGCATGCTGTAATTATTATTTTCTTTACAGAGTTGTGAGCCCCGACTTTTCAAATCAATCCAAACTGACGTGTTTCTCCAACACATTCCACAAATTTTTTTAGCATTTCACCTTTGCTGATTCCCTTCTCAAGTTGCTCCTATAAACATGCTAAAAAGGCAGCTCCAGGTCTCATGTGTTTCAACTTCAGGAATATAATACTGTCTGGGTGGCCCCATCTACCATTCTGCAGCCTCCAGACTTCATATGGCCTTGACTTTCCCTTCACCTAATCTCAGTAACAGAAAGAAACCAAATGTTAGGTGCTGATTGTAGGAAGGCAATGATTAAATGTACAATTAAGCCAGTCCTAAAGGCTACCGCTCTGTTATGCCTATTAGACTGAAGGAGGTTTCAGAAGTAAACTCAGATTAGACAATTAACTGGTTTCCAGATTTTGGTGGCTTTCTGCAATTGATTTCGTGATCATTTAGGAAACATTTGATGCTATTGACTTGATTGCACATAAGAAGAAAACTCAGTATAGACAAATGTTGCCTGAAATTCCCAAGAGCTTTGCTTGTTACTAGCTTGAAAAGCTTGCCAGGACTTTACTGAATAAAGTAATGAATTGTCATATTAACAAATACAGATGTCTGCATGAAAGGATCCTGATAGAACACAAGATAACAAGGATATATAAAAATCATTTATCATTTCTCTCCCACACTGTTATTAATATCCATGCTCACCTTCAACACGTACAATATCAGTCTCTTGTTTTGCTTCTAAAGCTTTCAATGAACTGCCATCCCATATTTTACTTGTGTGTGACAAAAGACCTGTGGCGTAGACATGGGTATAAGGAAGGTTTGTTGATGTCATAAAAACGGTGGTCGGGGTCAGAGGGGTGTTGGTTAATTAGCAAACAAAAACTGGTAAGAACTTCTGAAAGATAGAGACAGATGAGTGGGACACAACTGGCAGATGCAACTAGTCAGCATTGTGAAATGCTGCCTTTTGAGGGTTAAAACAATGCATTGTGGTGAATCTTAAAAGATTCTGAACTTTGAGTTACATATATATATACATAACTTTGAGTTACATAATTACTTGTTAGTCTGAGGATAGGTGAATGAAGCAGGCATAAAAAGGTCAGTGACACTTTGGACTTTGTAAAATGATGGAGAAAGTGCAAGAATAAAGAGGTACTGATGATTTATATGAGGCACTGGCTAAAATACTGTATTTAATTCCAGAGCTAGAAAGAATACAGTAATTTTACTGTCACCAGCATAATCTGCAAGGAGAGAGAGTGTGGATACATGCAGAGACTTGAGAAAAGAGGATTAATTCTATAATAATAAAGGAAGCTAGAGGAGATAGATCAGATATTTTTGCTAAGGTCAAATCTGAAACAACAGTTCTTCTGGTTGAAGGGTCAATGATGGGAAATTGACAATTACGAATCGAGCAGGATCTTATTGAGTGACACAGCAGAGTTGAAGGGCTGAACGGCCTACTCTTTCTAAGCCTGATTTTCCAAAAAGAAAATGCATTGCATTATTCTAAAAATGTTTTAAGGTAAATTAGCCTTTGAAGTATTAAACAATGATATGCTGATCAGATTCCCTCTGTCCTTTTCTTTCCTGCCTTCCCAAGAGCCTTCCAACCACTTTAACTGGCTCCACAGCTGTGACACATCAGACCGAGACTGAGTCGAGCTGCTTTATGTTTGAAAAATAAATTGTAGCTCCATTTATTTTGTCTTAAAAAAATTACTTTATTGGAAATCATTTATCTTGAAAGTATTATTGCTTTAACTTTTCAACACAAACTCAATTTTTTCCTCGGATTGAAACTAATGATGCATTACATCGTGTGGTGCTCTGACTGCTCTCTGTACATACAGATCCAGCAAAATGTGGCAGAGTGTGTACAAAGGGTTTACAGCCAACAACAGAGCATTGTTGGCAATCTTTAATTTACGAGGTGTTCTTTTTTCTAACTTGCTTAAAATCAGCACTGTTTTTGACATAACAGAATTAACTAACTATATCACAATAATTTAAAATGAACCAGTACTAGTCCCAATAAACTGCCATACCTTGTTTTTGATCATTTTTATCTCTAAATACTGAATCCAAGTTGAACATTTCTCCCCAACTCCAAGCCCTTAAACCTTCCAAAAATAACAGGGGCAAGTACCGACTTATACTTATATAGCATCTTTAATGTAATGAAACATCCCAGAACGCTTCATAGCAATGTTATAAAACAAAGTAAAACACCAAACCACATAAGAAGATGCTAAAACAAATAGCACAGAAACTTGGTGATAGTGATATGAATGAATGAATTTAAATGAATTTAAGTAGGAAGGCTAGTAAAGAGGCAGAGATTTGCACAGAGAGAATTTCCTTCGCCTAGTTTCTATGCAACTTAAGACGTAATACCAAGTTGGTGATGCTCAAGAAGCCAAAATTAAGTTGAGCCCAGATATTTTGAGAATTATATAACTGAAGAAGTGTGAGGGAGCAAGAGGCTATGCAGCAATTTGCAAACATGAACGTCTTAAAATGAAGACTTGCTTGACAGGGAGCCAGTGTAGTTTAATGAGCATAGTGAATGATATGTGAATGAGACTTTGTGCAAGTGACAACATGTGGGAGAATCTTTTAGGAGTGTTGAGTTTTGAACCTGCTGGCTGGAGGGCCGGAGATAGACGTGCCCTGCTCTTTACAGGAATGCCGTACCAAACCAGAAACCAACCAGACAATGACTAGGCCAATGTTTTACTATGCAGGTTGTTCTGCTATAACACACATTTCATGATTGTGATTTCGCTATAACACAACTGACTAATTGGGGACACTTTCTATAGTGCGAACTTTTAACGCATGTATTGACTGTGCCGCAGTTTCGGTCCCATTTGTTTAAATGGTGCTGCTATTACACAATTTTCTTATTACACAGGGTTGCACATGAACGGAACTACCTTGTTATAGTAGAACTGACTGTACCCTGAAATTAAGATGCCAATTAATGACCAGTTGAGGCAGAGCTCCTGCCGATAGCCACTGTCAGCTCTTGTGCTCAGCAGTACTAGGTGGAAGACTGTAGCTGCTGCTGAAAAGATAAGCACAAGATTCCCAAGATCATGAAGTAACACATACTACAGGTAAGTAATGTGGGAATGGAGATCATGGGCAGAGGCATATAGGGCCATCTGCAGCAAGGGTAGTGAATGATTCTCAATTACCTCGGGATAGAGCCATTTGCCACTGCCCTTTCACCGCCGAGGACACCTCGCCACCACCCATTGGCCGCTGAAGACAATTCGCCACCGCAAGTGTTTGTAACTCATTTTTATATATAAACCAATAAAATGATATTTATTTCAGCTCTTTTTTCATCAATATGTACTATGTAGTTGTATAAATTAATGGGACTGAGAAGTATGAAAGAACAGGCAGGAGGGAAAACAATCGCTACATATATATGTTTCCGGTGGCAAATAGTCTCCAGAGGTCAAACAACCCCAGTGGAGAAAAGTTGGTGGCGATCGGCGGTGGCGAATCGTCACCAACCCCAATTACCTTACCCCTTCCAAATTTTCAATTAAGTCTGAAATTTGAAGGAGTACTCCACATCTGCTTCAATGAGTGCAGCTCCAACAATACGCAAGAAGCTCAACACCGTTCAGAACAAAGCAACGTGCTTGATTGTCACCACATCCACAAACATTCGCTCCCTCCACCGCCAAACCTTCAGTATTAACAGATGCAGTGATGGGATAAGACCTTTAGTTGGTCATTACTTGGTCACTTAAGGGCCTCCACTGGTGGCATAGCAGGTTGGCCAAGCCTTACTGCTTTGCTGAATTCAAAGCCTTTCCTGCTTAATGCTTGCCACCAGCAAGAGTAGAGGATTCCACATGGGAGGCAGACATTTGGAGGATCTCTGGTTTTTGGGCAATCAGTTGAGTGCAGAAAATCAACCAGAAGTTCATTGAGGTTGTCATGTCTAGAAGTAATAAAAGCAAAACTGAGCCTATCAACAGCAATGAACTGAAACGGGTGAATGCACGTCCTATTACAGAAATGGAAGTAGGTGGTCTTAATGATGGAAGATCTATGTGGCTATTAGCTTATCTCGGAAAGATATTGGACACTAAGAGATTTACACCTTAGAATCAGAAAGTACAAGTCTTACCATTTTCCAACATCATGTTTTAAGTTCTAAATTAAATTTGCACTGACCTTCTATCCCACCACCACCACCCACATAGTACCCCACAAAATGACAGAAGTTGATACCTTCTGTTTAATCATAGGTTTAATAGATCAATTTTCACTCAAGAAAAGTTGATCATCTGTTCAGCTATTTCAAAGGCTTAAGAGATGTCTGAACTTCAAATCAATGCCAATCTGAAGATCAGAATGGGCTTTGGGAGCCAGCAATACATTGGAGAGGGCAGGCTGGTTGGAGATGGATCGCTAGATTGCAAGGGCAGTTAGGCCAAAGAGTTCCTTTCAGAAGAAAGGCAATGGGAACAGAGTCAAAAGAGAGAAACAAAGCTGGAGAGAGAGAATGGTCAAAAATATCAACTGATATTGCCCACAGAAGTGGAACTTGGGTAGTTTTGTGGAAAAATGTAGAGGGCTCAAGAGATTAGATTACTTACAGTGTGGAAACAGGCCCTTCGGCCCAACAAATCCACATCGTCCCGCCGAAGCGCAACCCACCCATACCCCTACATTTACCCCTTACCTAACACTACAGGCAATTTAGCATGGCCAATTCACCTGACCTGCACATCTTTGGACTGTGGGAGGAAACCGGAACACCCGGAGGAAACCCACGCAGACACGGGGAGAATGTGCAAACTCCACACAGTCAGTCACCTGAGGCGGGAATTGAACCCAGGTCTCTGGCGCTGTGAGGCAGCAGTGCTAACCACTGTGCCACCGTGCCGCCCACCGATACATCTTTTGATTTAGGAAAGGACATAAGGAGAGATTGGAAGAAAATAAAGATGCAAGTTCAGGACTAGATCAGGAACTAGCCTTAGAAGAAGGAAGAGAAGTAAAGAAAGAGAAACTATTTTCCTTTTCATGACCTCAGGACATCCCAACATGCTTCACAGCCAAAGAGGTATTTAGGAGAGTGCTCACTGTTTAATTGTAGGGTTAGTTTTATAATAAAAATGATGTTGTGTGCTCTTGAGACACATGTTTCTGATTTCTGCATCTGGAAGCAAATCACTCATGCAGGCACGGGAAGCAATAGCCATCAGATCTTCTATTTAATTTTTTATATCCTGAGTAAAGCTCAAAGTACTTCAGAGTCAGTGAAATTGTTTTGATTGCAGTCACCTTTGCAATGTAGAACAAAACAGCAAAGTCCTAAAACTGCTCACAACCCACAGATCTTTGCAGGAGATATGTGCATCAAATTTTCTTTTCAGATAAATCTGGTCATGGATTCTGGCAACAACATAAACCAATAGATTGAGGCAGACTGCAAAAATTTGCAATAATGGGCAAGAGCATCAATGAGATAAATAAGCCAAGTAATCTGTCCTTAATAGTATTACTTGAGAGGTATAGTTTAGCCAAAATGCTTGACAAGTTCTACATTTCTGGGATCTACCTGAATGGGCAGACAGAGACTCAGTTAACATCTCATGTGAAATCCAGTATCCCAACAATGCAGCACCTGCTCAGTTTTGCATTTAGAGTTGCAATTTTTGTACTCAGGTCTCTGGATTGGGATTTGAACATTCAGCCTCCTTATTCAAGGGAAAGAATGCTACAAGTGAGCCAAGACTGAACACCATTAAATCCTGCCTGAGCAAAGTAGCCATGGTATTCAGAGGGTCAGTGGACCTCTTGACTAATATGAATGTTTTGTCCTGCCAAATGTGCCCAAAACCTGTGGGGCATTTATAAGTAATTTTGCTGTGGATATTAGAGTAGCTGTTGAAGCACACCCCTACTTTACAACAGTGATTGTCCTCAAAAATACTTCATTAGCTATAAAGCACTGTAGGATGCCATGTGTTTGTGAAAATCACCACATAAAGGTAATCCTGTCTTCGTTTTTGCCTGCAGTAGAAAACAAATACAATGGCTCATCTGTAACGTACTGGTTGTACCGTCAGCATCCATTAGGCACCACAGAATAACACTACACTATGTCAACTGAGGGAAACACACAGAACCATACTGTCTCACTGTGGCATACCAGTGATAGTGTATCAACTGTCATATACCAGCTGTGGTTTTGTTATGTGCTCACAGTTTCTGTTATACTGGATGGGCTTCTGGGATGTCAACTGTGCAGGATCAATTATTAGACACCAGAATGACTGTATTAGATACACACATAGTGGTAGTACTGCACTTCATAGGTACACTACTTATGACAGCTTCAATAAGTCCAGTAACTAAACTTCAATCACAAATCTTTAAAAAGCACAACTTAAGCCAATTTTGCCAAGGTATTTTTCAACTCCCATAGGTCTTTTATTTCAATAAATGTGTGCTATGAAGGAGTAAATCACATTGCCAGAGTAATCAATAATAATATAGAAATTCAAGAAATAGGTGTAAAAGGTTCAGCTCCTGGAACCTGCTGAAATTGAGCAAGATCGTGGATGACTTGATTGTACCCTTAACTTTACTTTCCTGCCTGTGTCCATATAACCCCAAACTCCTTTGCTAATCACGAGTTTTTCTAATGTGGTTAATGACTCAGCCTCCACTGCTGACTAGGAAAGAGAATTGCAAGTACTAACAATGCTCTGAGGGAAGAAATTTCTCACCATATTATCCAAGTTCATAAGAAAAGTCAATTTGGACTTAAAGCATTAACTCTGTTTATCTTTCTATAATGCTACCGGACCAACTGAGTTTCTGCAGTGCTTTTTGGTTTTGTATTGGATTTCCAGCATCTGCAGCATTTTGCTTTAATAATTCTTCTCACCTCCATCTTAAATGAGAAACCCTTTTTTAAAAATATGCTCTCTAGTTGTAGATTCTCCAGCACAGGAAACATCCTCTCAACATCCTCTCTTGCCAAGCACATTTTCATTCTTCTAAATTCCGATGAGGCTCAACCTGCAGAACCTTTCTTCCGAAGGTAAATCTATCCCTGGAATCTGCCTCCCTTCTCTGAAGTATATCCCTCTATAAGTAAAGTTGGGATTCCATAAGAAATGAATTTTCAATGGAGTAATATCTAATCTCCTACCCGTTGCATATTCCAAATGTGCAGATGATATGTTTTCTATGTTGGAAGTTGCAAATACATAAACGGTTTCCTTGCACATCTTAATGAACTTCATTCTGTGTTTAAATTCAAACTAGTTTCCTTTTCTTAAAGTCTTAGTTGAGAAATCAACCAGGGAGCAGTGAGCTCTCTGCTATTGGCTCTCAGGAATCTACCTTCAGTGGTCAGTATACTTGTCGGGATTCCTGCAGTTCCACATTCTTACAATTGTCCCAATCACACCAATCTCGTAAATTTGGACAGGAACCATTTGTTCACTAGGTCAATTCTGGAATTGAGATGATTGGCTTATGAGAAGAAATTAGTAGACTGCAACTATACTCATTGGAATTTAGAAAAATGAGGGTGCATGATGGAAACATAAAAAAAACGAAGGAAATAAATAAGATAGAAAGAGGAAGGTTGTTTCCACTGACAGGTGAAACTACAACTTGGGGGGCAGATTTGGGATAGAGTTTAGGAAGAACTTCACGTAAAGGGCTGTGAATCCGTGGACGCCCCTGCCCAGTGAAGCAGTTGAGGCTACTTTGTTGAATGTTTTTAAGGCAAAGATAGGTAGAGTTTTTTAACAATAAAGGAATAACAGGTGAGGATGAGTGGCAGGTAAGTGGAGCTGAGGCCATGAAAAGATCAGCTATGATCTTATTGAATGGCAGATCAGGCTCGATGGGCCAGATGGCCTACTCCTGCTCCTAGTTCTTATGTTCTTGAGCCAGAGTTTGACATTTGAAGTTTCCTAACTGTAAATTTGGCCATTTGCAGCTAATCCACCAGTCTAGGCAGTCAAATTGTTACTCAATGTGACAAAATTTGTTTTTTAAAAGACCATTTATTTTGTCCATTGCAAGAAAGGTGCAACATATGCAGGCACTGCTAGACACGTAATAGGACATTCAGGAAAATGTGTTCTTTTGAGGACCCTAGCTCCAATATTATTGAGTTAAAATTTTGTCTCACTGAATCTGTGCACTGTTCCACATTCCTTTTCAAGTTTATGCATGACAAAACTGAAGAACGTTAAGAATCAAGAATGGAAGCAACAGTACATGGTATTTCATAAAACCAAAACATGATAGTTGTTTGCCAAATGTTGCACATCAAACATTACGTCTGATTAATGCTGAATGCCACTGCTGATACCAGTTATAGTGCCAGATGGTAATTGCATTTACTCTGAAACTCGGTGATACATAACCTTAATATTGTTATAAATGGACAAAACCAATGATTGCTACCAACATTTTTTTTCCAGTTCTGGCTCAGATACTAGAATTAACACCTCTGTCCCATTTGATACAGCTAACGTATTATGGTAGTCAGCCAACTATTTTGTTGGTGTATGATCAACTCTTCCCCCCCACCCCGCCATCCACATTTAAAACTGCTCACCACCCACAGATCTTTACAAGAGATATGTGCATCAAATTTTCCATTCAGATAAGTATGGTCATGGATTCTGGCAACAACATAAACCAATCGATTGAGGCAGACGGCAAAAATTTGCAATAATGGGCAAGAGCATAAATAAACCTCCAGAGATTTATATGGTATAATCCGAAGTGAAATTGCTTTCTGTCAAGCAGGTTGCAAATCTGCTTTAGCATGTGAAAATTTTGATCATGTTGCTAATGCACACAGACACGTTCCTGGTGACTAGGGCTTTGTCAGTGACCTTTGTTGTTATCTGAGGTCACAGAGCATAAGTACTGCTTTTGTTTTCAAGCACCTGGAAACAAATCCTATAGACTTCATGTCAGAGTCATTTGATAAATTGACAGAAACCGTTTGTTGCCAACCAAGAGAGCTGTTTTTCACAGCCCAAGGCTGTTTCTTTTTTAATCCTGTGTTTACATTAATTTTTTTCAAGAAAGCAGGTGTTGAGTGCCAGACCACCAAGGACAATGTATGTAGTTGCCATGTATAGACAACATTTGGAGACTTGGCGGTTTTTGACTCGTGTCTTTGGAATTTTTTCTGACTGCTAACTCTAAAATTATCAAAGATGTTCACTTTGTTCTCCCATTAAAGTTTAGTCAGTGAGATTCACAGTGGTGGTAGTGGCTCAGTGGTGAGCATTGCTGCCTCACAGCACTAGGGACCCGGGTTCAGTTCCTGCCTCGGGTGACTGTCTGTGTAGAGTTTGCACATTCTCCCAGTGTCTGCATGGTTTCCTCTGGGTGCTCCAGTTTCTTCCCACAGTCCAAAGATATGCAGGTCAGGTGAATTGGCCAAGCTAAGTTGCCCTGTAGTGTTAGGTGCATTAGTCAAGGGTAAGTGTAGGATAGGGGAATGGGGCTGGGTGGGTAGCTTTTCAGAGGGTCAGTATGGACTTGTTGGGCCAAAGGGCCTTTTTCCGTACTGTAGGGAATCTAATCTAATCTGGTGCATTTCTTTTCATGTTTTCATTCATATTTGGGCAAAGATCTGTATTTAAACAGTGCTGTCATGCTCTGTGTGGGGGAATCACTCTTATTCCTTGCTATATTTTAATACATTTATTCAGGGAAGGCAAAGGCATAGTCCTTGTGTCACTCTTCTATTAATCGAAAATGCCAAACTCATGCTCTGGACTCATAAGTTCAAATCCCAATTTTGCAGACAGTGAAATTTAAGTCAGTAAAAGTCTGGAAAAGATAGCCAATTGGCAAATCATGTGACTACTGTCATTTTATATAAAAACCCATATGGTTCACTAATGCCCTTCAGGGAATGAAATCTACAATCCTTACCTGGTCTGGCCTACATGTGACTCTGGCCCCACAGCAATGTGGTTAACTTTTCTGATCCTTTGGAAATTTGAGACAGGCAGTGAATCCTGGGCTAGTGAGTGATGTCCATATCCAATGAACAATTGAAAAGAAATGACAGATCCCTAGAGGCAACAGTAAAATAAAAATGAACCAGAGTGCTCTTGAAGAAAATATCTGTGAACACAATTGATCAAAGCAAATTGCTGATGCAGCCATAGGAAGCAAGCAAGCAATTGCAGTGAGCTGTAACAGGTTTCAAGCATTGTGTTGGACTGTGTGCATTTCATGGAAGATCCAAATCAGAATCATAAAGGCTAAAGTATGAGCATGTAGCAACTTCACATATACTGATCATCCAATTCCATTAGCAGAATAGAGAAGAAAGGTTTTGCAAAGAAATGTATCTTCTACTTTGTTTGACATGAGGCATCTAACTGAGGAAGAAACAAAGAGTGCTAGAAAGTCTCAGCATCTCAGGCAGCACCTGCACAGAGTATTAACAGACCGGATTTTCACTTGTCAGTAGGATCCTGAACAGGCCTGCGCACACAGAAAACAGCTCTAGATCTTGACTCTGTTGGGACACAGTCTGATTTTGGGAGGTGGGGAGTGAGTCAGAACCTGCCTGCCTCTAATTAATGGCTCTTTAAGCTTTTGAGGAGCTTGTTAATGACAGGGGAGGACGAGAGTGGAATTTTCAATCTGGAAATCAGTGACCCCGAACAGTTTACTGCCTGTTAGTATGCACAGCTGCTGGGTTTAATGAGGGGAGAAGTGAACATTACTTTTATAAGGTGGAAAATGTCAAGACCTGGGAGATCTTGCATCAGTACCTCTTATTTTGCCATATGGTCACCTTTGTGAGTGCCTGGCTGTTGACCCTCTGGATACTCCCTATACAGTTCTGCAAGGCAGTAGCATCACGTTCCATCATGATTACCTGCTGCCTTTGTTGCTCATGCTGTACAGCAGACTGTGCTCACGTGAAACCATCACATTTACTACTTTGCTATCCTTTTCATATAAGGTCCTAGAATTATGTTTATCAGGACCCAGATACTTGTCAGCCCATAGCTCCAACAATTTGCTTCATACCAGTTCCTTGGTGGCAATAATTTGCTTGAGTTCCTTCCTCTCTTCCATTATCAGCTTTACAACTTTTCCTGGAATGTTAATTGTGTCCTCTACAGTGAAATTCTTCAATTTGTACGACCATAGATATGGGAGCAAAGATAGGCCTTTCAGCCAGTTTAGTCAGCTCTGTCATTTATTGAGATCATGGCGGATATGATAACCCTCAATTCCTTCTGCCAATAATCCTTGATTCCCTTAATGATTAAAATCTGTCTGTCAGCCATGAACATAATTAATTACCCAATCTCAATTAGCCTCTGTAGCAAAGAATTCCACAGATTAACATCACTCTGAGGTATGAAATTTGTCTTCATCTCTCTCTAAATGGGTGTTCCCTTGTTCTGGGATTATACCCTCTGGTCCTAGGGAAACAACCTTTCCATATCTACCATGTCAAGGCCTCTAAGAATCTTGTATGTTCCAATATGGTCACCTCTCATTCTTCTGCATTCCAATGATACAAGGTCAACCCACTCAACCTATCCTCATAAGACAGTCCCTCCATACCGAGGATCAACCTTGAGAACCTTCTTTGGATTTTCCCCAATGCTCATATAAATTTTCTTAGGCAATGGGCCCATAACCTCTTAGTATTCCAGCATTAAACTGACTAATGTCTTTTACATTTTTAGGGAAATCTTTCTACTTGTATATTCCATTTCCTTTGAAATAAAGGCCAACATCCCATTTGCTTTCCCTATTACCTGCTGAAATTGAATACAAGCTCTTTGTGATTCATCCCTCTGTTCTGTAGCTTTCTGCAGTCTTCCTCCATTTAGATACATTCGGTTTCCCTATTCTTCCTCCCAAAGTACATAACCTCACATTTCCCCACATTATATTCCATCTGCTAAGATTTTGCCTACTCTTTTAACTTGTTTATACCCCTCTAAATTCTGTGTGTCCATCCTCACCACTTGCCTTCCTTATAATTTTTGTGTCAACCACAAACATGACTATTGTATATTCACTTTCCACATTCACATTATTAATGTATATTATAAGTAAATAATTGTGATCCATCACTCATCCCTGTGGTACTCCATGCTGAAAATGTCCCCCTTATCTTAATTCTCTGTCTTCTATTGGTTAGCCAAATTTCCACACATACTAATTTACTGTTCCTCCAACACCATGGGCTCTTGTATTATTAAGTTGCCTCATGTGTCACACTTTAACAGGTATCTACTGAAAATCCAAATAGATTACATCAACAGCTTCCCATTTATCTATCTTGATTGTTACCTCCTCAAGGAGAAAGTGAGGACTGCAGATGCTGGAGATCAGAGCTGAAATGTGTTGCTGGAAAAGCGCAGCAAGTCAGGCAGCATCCAAGATTCTTAGAGGCCTTGACATGGTAGATATGGAAAGGTTGTTTCCCTAGGACCAGAGGATGTAATCCCAGTTTCGGGTCGATTCTCCTGTTCCTTGGATGCTGCCTGACCTGCTGCGCTTTTCCAGCAACACATTTTCAGCTGTTACCTCCTCAAAGAATTCTAGTAAATTAATCAGGCATGATTTCCCCTTCATGAAGCCACTCTGACAATATTATGAATTTCTAAATAGCCTGCTATTACACTCTTTATAATGTGGAGGTGCCAGGGTTGGATTGGTGTGGGCAAATCAGAAATCACACAACACCAGATTATAGTCCAACAGGTTTATCCTTTATAATAGACAAATATTTTCCAAATGACAGACTGGCTGAGAGTTATCTGTTTTGTCCCCTTCCTTTGTTAAATAAAGGTGTTACATTGGCAGTTTTCCAATCCTCTGGGACTTTTCCAGCATCTAAGAATTCCTTGAAGATTGATACCTGTATATCCACTGTCTTTGTAGCTATTGCTTTTGATAACTGAGGATTTCATCAGGTCCAGGAGATTTAGCAGTCTTTTGCCCTGTTATTTTCCTTAGTACTTCTTTTTGAGTAATAGTTAATGTATTTATTTCCTGTAATATTGCCTTTTGAAAATTTAATATTTTTGGGTTGCTATTGGTGAATTCTATTATGAAGACTCATACAAAATATTTTATCTTCTCTCTCCTTATTTTCCATTATTAATTCCCTGTGCATACTCACTGTATAATTAACATCCAATTTGTTAACTCTTCCTTTGTAAATATGTTTAGAAACGCTGATAATCTATTTCTTATATTTCTAGAGAGCTTACTTTTGTATTTTAACTTTTACCTTTTCATTAATCTCTTAGTCAGATTTTGCTTCTTTTTTTATATTCTATCTAGTCCTCTGGTCTGCTACCCACTTTTGTGGTATTGTGTGCTAATTCTTAAAGATTGATAATTATCTTAACTTCTTTTTTAAGGTAATCATAGATGGCAGGTCCTCCACTTGGAATTTTCTTCGCTGTTGAAATGTATCTAATCTGCATTGACCAAAATATCCCCTAAATATGTAACATTGCATGTCTATTGTCCTATTCCTTAACCTTGTTGAATGTCACTTTAGAAAACTCTGCTTTTGTGCCCACATTGTAAATATAATGTTTAAATATGAGTTTATAATGCTTTAATACTTATTCTTCTCTTACTCAATGGAATGTTTAAAGTACATCAACAGAATTATAGAATCCCTTCAGTGAAGATAGAGGCCATTTGGCCCATTGAGTCTTCACCAACCCTCTGAACAGCATCCCACCCAGACCATTCCCTCTCCCAAAATCCCTGTAACCCCACATTTCCCATGGCTAACCACCTAACCTGCACATCCCTGGACACTATGGGGCAATTTAGCACAGTCAGTCACCTAACTTCATTCGTCTTGGACTCATTCTTTTCCACAATGGAATGTAAGAGGTGATTGTCTGAATGGCTGTCAATGCATATGAAATAAACTCAGAAACTGATGAGTTGCCGATCAACCACAATTGAATTGAATGACAGAATGGATTTGGGAGGCTGTATTGGACACTATTGTGGTCCAAAATACTTCAATGCTAAATAAATCCTTTTGAAGTATTGTTTAGATACTGTTGAAAGAAGGACAAACAGGCAATTTTGGAATCGGAAATTGTGGCAGCACAAAAGGAAGCCCTTTGATCTGACATGTCTCTGTCAGTTCTCTGCAACAGCAACTCCCCTAGAGCCATTCCTCTGTAGCCCTACTTTTTTTTCTATTCAGATAATTATCCGATTCCCTTTGAAAGCCATGGTTGAATCTGCCTGCACCACACTTCGAGGCGATTCAATCCAGTCCTAACCACGTGATGTGTAAAAGAGTTTTCTTTATCATTGCTCCTTTTGCCAGTCACTTTAAATCAGTATCCTCTGAACCTCAACTATTCTGTCAATGGGGAAAATGTCACCCTATCTACTCTTTCTAGACCCTTCCTGATTTTAGGGGTAAAAACAATGACTGCAGATGCTGGAAACCAGAGTCTAGATTAGAGTGGTGCTGGAAAAGCACAGCAGTTCCGGCAGCATCCGAGAAGCAGTAAAATCGAAGTTTCGGGCAAAAGGCCTTCATCGGGAATACACCTTCCTGATTTTAAGCCCCTTTCTCAAATCTTCTCATAATCCTTTTCTTTCCGGGGGAACTTCTTCATTCTGCCCTTGTTGAAGCTGAACCATTATTTTATATTTGTGTCCCTATTAATTAAGCCATGGTTCCTGATTGCTTTATTAACCACCTTCTCCAACTGTCCTGCAAACTTCAATGATTTGTGCACATCAACCCCTGGTCCCTCTTGCACCTATTTCTGTTGCTGTTATGCTATGTTCTGCGTTCTGTTCTGTAACCCTGATGGAGTTACATAATGTATGATGTCAGTATATCTTGGTACATGTGACAATAATGAATCAAATCGTCTCAAAATCTATTTAGAATTCTACCCTTTATATCCTCATGTTTCCTATTAAAACGGACCATTAAATCTCAGAAAGTTGTTTGTTTGAAGGAGTTCTCAGATACAAGGAGATGCAAGACTGTGGAAGCATTTAAAAGTGAGGATGAGAAAATTAAAATCAAGACATTGCTTGATACAAAGCTAGTGTAGGTCAGTGAGCTCGGTGTGATGGTGATAGAAAATGGGACTTGCTGCAAGTAAAGGCAATTTTCATTGTCTATGCTTTTCTAATTCTGGCTCTCATGCATTCACAATCTTAATTACCTTACCACTAGTGGCCCTGCCTTTCATTGCAAAGGTCCAAGCTACACTTCCCTGCCTTCCTACCTTGCTTATCTTCTTCACTACACTCCTTAAACACTTCTCTTTGACCAAATATTTTGTCTTCTAACCCATGAATTCCTCATATGGCTTGATGTCATACTTGTTTTTGTACTGATCCTAGAAAGCGCCTTGTGAGATTTTATTATGGTGAATTTAAGTTGTTTTTGATGGTTGTTTTCTTGACAGGACATATTTTGAAGTAACCGACAAAGGCCATATTATGAAGTTTTCTGGACTACTGGTTAGAGTTCTAGACAATTTTGAAGAGCTTGTGTAGTCTATTCCCTTGTGAGACTATTTTCCTTCTTTTCCAATTACTCTTGGTTTTAAAGAATGTTTATTTTAAAGGACCAACTATATACGCTTCACGTTTATTGCTTTGTAAGCAATGACATTTGATTCAGAGTTTCACAGAAAGGACAGTAAGTACCCGAAGTCCACTAAATGTAAGACAAATATGACTCAAATCAATACTAGAAGTGTAAAGGATGAGAATTTTTAAAAATTCTGCCCAAAAGTTATGAGAAATGAAGTGTGGATTAAATATGTTTGGAGTTTGGGGGATCAAGAATGTTTGAAGGTACCTTTTGCATGATTCTCCCAAAATTGTCCAATTGCTGTGCTTCTTGAAACAAAATATGAAGTAAATTAAATGAAGCTGCAAGCCCATTGAATATTTACAGATTGAACTAATGACAAAGCAAATCACTTCACAATATGCAACATTGAAATTGAACTGCCTAATTTTATCTGGTGCCCCGAATGCATGCTATGTAGGCCTGTGCCTTGAATCCATTTAACACACTCAGTTCCATAAACTATAGTTAATCACAATACTTAAAGTGAAAGGAAAAGAAGTAAATACAAGAAACACAATATGTACTTAGGTGAAATGATAACTTTAGAGAGTAAAGACAAATTTATTTCATGTCTTGTCTTCATAGAGGTTTATAAAATCATGAGGGGCATGGATAGAGTGAATAGCAAAGGTCTTTTTCCTAAGACGGGGAGCCCAAACTAGAGGTTTAAGTTGAGAGGGGAAAGATTTAAAGAGGATCTGAGGGGCAACTTTTTCATGCAGAAGGTGGTGCGTGTATGGAATGAACTGCCAGAGGAAGTGGTGGAAGCTGGTACAATTACAACATTTAAAAGGCATCTGGATGAGTATATGAATAGGAAGGGTTTAGAGGGATATGGGCCAAATGCTGGCAAATAGGATTAGATTAGTTTGGGATATCTGGTCGGCGTAAGCAAGTTGGACTGAAGTGTCTGTTTTCTTGCTGTATAACGTGGAGTCTATGACTCTGTTAAGTGGTCCACATTGGAACAATTAGCTGATCTGGTTTCTCTGCAAAAGCTAACTGACAGACTGAATATTTCCAACATTTTACATTTTTGTTTTAAATTTTTTGCAGTTTTTCTTTGCTTTTTACAAATTTTAAGATGTTTGGAAAAAATAACAAGGCAACGGAATGAAAGTCAGCATTGCATGTAGTGATACAACAGCTACATTTTGCGACCGACACCAGCAGTTATAATGGCCAATGATCTCATATGTTGTAATACATCTGTAAAAGTAAACTCTCCTGCATTAGGAGACGGGATGTTGAACTGACATTTAGAGTAGTAAAGCTAACCCTTTTAGTTCATTTGTCACAAGCTGTACATTTTGTATATTTTGGTAGTCAGTGCTTCCAGAAGTTTTCTTTGGGAGGCAACAAGAAGTAGCAATTTGCTGAAGCATTGAATGTCCTTACAAAGCTTCTTAAACTATAGGTTGTTTCTGATTTCCTTACAGTTGTATGGAAACAGTTTGAGTTTTAGCATGTTACTTTTGTATTGCTGAAAAAGTCGTTCTAAGTTGAAGCTTTTCAATACATATTCATCAGGTCAATATTTAAGAAATACCAACATAAAAGGAAAATAATAATTATACCATATGAAAGAATGTATTGATTATAAAGGTGTTGCCATGTAGGATGCAGCAGTTATATGATGACTGACAGTTAACTGCTTAGCTTTGTTTAAATTCTAAACCAGGCAGGTTTGATTGGCAAAACATTACCCTCAGAAATCAACCACAGAATGATTGTCACCCATTTTGTTTGTTTGAAACAGTTGCAGTGACTATATATTTTCTATCTAGAAAAAACGGGGTTTAGATGGGGGCCCTCTTATGGTAGTGTCCTTATCCCTGGCTTGAGGGACTTGGTTCAGGTGCTACCTGTTCCAGACGTGTGTAATAATATCTCTGAACAGGTTGATTAGAAAAATAGGTTAATCAAAATATATAAAGAGTAGGGCTCTGTAAATTAAGGTATTTAGCTTCCAGTGGCATAAATGTGCCACATTATGAGCCCAGCTGGCATCCTAAATTGGTTGTCAGCATAATTCTTTACACATACAGGATTATTTGGCAAATACTGTTTAACTGTGGAATCACATCTAACGTTAAACACTGTGGATTGAGTTTTGCAAGCTCAGGCTTCCACTTTTATTTTTGACAAAGGTAATTTCCATATAGTCTTTCAAAAAATAGATCTACTTCAACCCTTCCACAAAGCTGACACAGTTTGCACATTGGTTTTTTCAAGAAAAGAACGTAATTATCATTAAAAAGGTTGCTACTCAAATACATGATTTGTTACTTATTATCTGGTGAGATAGTGCTTTTGGAGGCAATCTGGAATTTTGTTATGCTGCTGAAATATGTTATAAAAAGAGCTGTGTAAATTTGTCTTTGACAGTTTTGAAACACACCCATGAACTTGGATTTAGATGGAAACTTACACCTTAGTACATCAAGTAACAGAAATGGTATTGTGCACTGTGGAGGTGACTTTTTCAGTTGCATTGTCAGGAATAGCTGCCAAAATTGTCCCTTCACTCGGGAGAGGGAATATTAAACAGGATTCCTGTTTCAGCTACCAGTTCAATGACCCTGCCTGGAAAGTGTAATGTAAATTTTCCAGATGTGCAGTTTTCAGGGGAGTTTATGTCGAAACACATTGGCTGCCCTGTTAGTGCTGACAGCAGGGCCAATCTGTTCAGAATATCAGTCCTCCTTGACGCAGAGTTAGTGGGCAATATGTAGAAGATGAACACCGCAACCTATAACCTGGTGAAGTAAAGGAAGAAAGAAAATGCAATACTTGTTTACAATACACAGTTTTAATAAATATTTGAAATAATAATGGGAATTAGAGAGTAGTTTAACAGGTATGAGCTGGGTTCTGGGTTCTTATGATGGCTGTGAACTGCTCAACCTTTACTTGCTAGTCTATTACTGACATCAACCCTTGTATTAGATTGCTCCCATTCATGCTTAGCTATTCATTATTTATTTTTAGTGAGAATCTGAGTTTATCGTGGTGACAGATACTTCACTAGGAATAAAAATCTTCCTCACAAAACACCGGTCAAAATCAAACAGTTATAGAAGTAATATCGCACAGTTATAAAATAAATGAAATGGGCTAATCAGTAGCAGTGAAAATTTATGCCAAAGGAGTGTCAGGCAATGACCCCATCTCCAATGAGAGAGAATATAACAATTGAGCCTTGATGTTTAGTTGCAATATCATTGCTGAAACCGCCACTATCAAAATCCTGGGGGTTATCATAGATCAGAAATTGAACTCAAACATCCATATTGATGGATTTATTCTTGTCACATGTACTGAGATATAGTGAAAAGTGTTGTTTTGCATGCTATACAGTCAGATTGTATCAAACAAAATGCATCAGGATAGCAGAACAGAGTGTAGAATACAGTATTACTGACATAGAGAAGATGCAGAGACAGAGATCAATGTTAACTTTTGAGAGGTCAGTTCAAAAGTCTGGTAACAGTGGGGAAGAAGCTGTTCTTGAATCTGGTCACAGATGTACGCAATCTTCTATATTTTCTGCCCGATGTAAGAGGGTGGAAGAGAATATAATTGGGATGGGTTGGCATATTTGGTTATGTTAGTTGCTTTTCCAAGACAGTGGGAAGTATAGATGGAGTCAATGAACGGAAGGCTGTTTGCGTGAGGGATTGGGCTGTTCACAACTTTCTGCAGTTTCTTGCGATCTTGGGAAGAATAGTTGCCAAACCATGCTGTGATGCATCCACATAAGATATTTTCTATGAGGCATCCACAACAAAATATCCTTGTTGACATGCCTAATTTGCGTTGTCTCTGAGGAGGTAGAGGCATTGTGCTTTCTTGACCATTGCGTCAACGTGGGTAAACCAACAGATTGTTGGTGATCATCACACCCAGGAATTTGATGCTTTAAACCATCTCCACCTCAGCAGAAAGGGGCATGCCCTCCACTTCACTTCATGAAGTCAAGGACAAGCTCTTTCATTTTGCTGACGTTGATAGAGAGTTTGTTGTCTTTACACCATGCTGCTAAGCACTCGATCTCTTTCCTGTGTTCTGTCTCATCATTGAAATCCAACCTACAGCAGTGTTGTAATCAGCAAACTTGTAATGGAGTTCAGATGAAATTTGGCCACCCAGTTGTGAATGTGTCAGGAGTATAGTAGGGAGCTCAGTACGCAGCCTTGTGGGGCACTGGTCTGAAGGATTATTGGTGGAGGAGGTGTTGTTGCCTATTTTTACTGATTGCAGTCTATGGGTCAGGAAGCTGAGGATATAAATATTGTGGCTATAAAAGCAGGTCAGAGGCTATGAATTCTGCAATGAGCAACTCCTCTCTTGTCTCTCCATTGTTTATCATCTATATGGCACAAGTAAAATGTGTAATTGAATATTTCCCAATTATCTGGATTAGTAAGGCTTCAACAACACTTAAGGAGCTTGGCACCATCCAGAACAAAACAATCCACTTTATTCGCACTCCATTCACCACCTTCAACATTTATTCCCTTCAACACTGGCATACCTGCTGTAGCAACAAGTACTGCCAATGGGCTGCACTGCAGTAACTCACCTAGGCTCTTTAGAAAGATCTTCAAACCTCCAACCTCTCCCACATAGAAGGACAAGGGCATTCAGATGCATGGTAACACCACTACATGAAAACAACCCACCTCACCCCACCATTCTAAAAATGTCATAGCATCTTGACTTGGAAATACATCATTGTTCCTTCGTTATCACTGGGTCAGAAACCTGGAACTACTTTCTCAGCTACACTGTGGTATACCTACACCCCCCAAGGACTTCAGCATTTCAGGACAACAGATTGCCCCTATTTTCTACAGGCAAATTAAGGATCAACAATAAATGTTGGCCTAAACACTGATTACCACATCATATGAGCAAACTTTTTAAAAATGTGACAAAGATCTGTCAAAAGAAAAATGAGATGTACAAACAGGAGGAGAGTTTCATTCCTGGAAAGGGATGTGAAGATGCAGATTAAATTTCCTACTATACCTGATGAGTGCACCATCACATGGTTAAACCTAATTCTGAGGGTTCTTGGTGACACCACTAAATCTTAGCTGGAGAGGTGAGGTCATGGGAGTGTTGTTGGAGGTCCATGGGGAGGTTGGGTTTCACTGTACTTTGGATATGAATATACAAAGATCTGTTATTAACAGAACATGTCATACTGTGCCTGTCTCAACTAAACAAAATAGATGACATCCATTCTCTAGGTCATTTCTATGGGCAATCCCTTGACCAGTCAGAGTCAATCTGCCTGGTTTAAAATTTAAAGAAAACACTGCAGTTAACTGTCAGTCATCACTTAAAGATGCATTCTCCCTGGCAATATCTCTACTAGAGTCTACTCATCAAACAATCTACACTCTCCTCTGATCAAAAAAGTAGGGTTTTTTTCTCTATTTTGAAATTTCTTGTCCTGATGATTTCAAAATAAAAAGCTTCAACAACAAAGTATCTCCTTTTTTAGCAATACTCGAGTTCTGTTCTCCAAAACAACTATTTACACTTTGGATGGTTTATTTTGAATGTTTCTTAAGTTCAGTTTTTCCCTAAACAGGATTGTATTCACTGCCTGGGAACCTGAACTTGGAGCACTTCTGGCCCCAGACCCTAGACCACTTCAGTAGCAGTGATCCAATAGATCAAAGCAACAGCCATTCATTGGTCAATAGCTGGGATTATCACCCATTTGGATGCTACGAGCTAGAGCTAGTCATAGCTGGATCATTTAAAAGGCAGACAGCACCCCTGACTGAATTTGCCATAGTTTTACAAGTGGATGAACGGAGAGGGAAGAAGCCATCTAAGGCTTGGGCTACTCTGGCTGGGAAACTGCATTTTTCTGATGCGTCCTCTTAGGCTCTGAGGCCAAGGCAGACAGGAGAGTTGTACCCTCTCCTCCTTCTGCAGTAAGTCAGACCAAACAAATATGGCTGGAGGTGGTATTGATGCTGGAGGCCTCACATTCTCTCAACAATCTTTCCTTGTGAAAATCTAGTTTTTCAGTTCAAGCAATGACACTCACAGCCACTGCATGAGCAAATTAATTTTACTCTTCATACAGCTTTCCACAATGCAGCGTAGATGCGTGCTACTAGCTCCCCTCTGTGTTTCAGAGATCTAAACTCGGACCTCCCATTTTCCCCCATCTTGGTCATTTGCTTGTTCTCCATACCCTTAATGAGGTTTCCCATGAGCTTAGCAAATGACACAATGGAGGTATGGAGATCACTGGCTCCCTCCACCTTTGAAAACCTCATTCAGCACTGAGATGTTGGGAATCAGGAACACTTCCTAAATGTACAATTTTCCAAGCCGAGCTTCAACCAACTCTCGAGTAATTGGAAAGTCAGCCGTGGGGGTTTGACCAGAACAGCCTTCTTCTTACTTTAAGACCATAAGACATAGGAGTGGAAGTAGGGCCATTCAACCCATCAAGTCCACTCTGCCATTCAATCATGGCTGATGGGCATTTCAGTGCCACATACCCATACTCTCCCTGTAGCCTTTAATTCCTTACGAGATCAAGAATTTATCAATCTCTGCCTTGAAGACATTTACCGTCCTGGCCTCCACTGCACGCCATGGCAATGAATTCCACAGGCCCACCACTTTCTGGCTGAAGAAATGTATCCTTATTTCCATTCTAAATTGACCCCCTCTAATTCTAAGGCTGTGCCCACAAGTCCTAGTATTCCCACCTAATGGAAACAAGTTCCCAGCGTCCACCCTTTCTAAGCCATGCATTATCTTGTGAGTTTCTATTAGATCTCCCCTCAACCTTGTAAACTCTAATGAATACATTCCCAGGATCCTCAGCCGTTCATCGTATGTTAGGCCTACCATTCCAGGGATCATCCATGTGAATCTCCAGTGGCTGTATGTCCTCCTGAAGTGTGGAGCCCAGAATTGGAGACAGTATTCTAAATGGGGCCTAACTAGACCTTTATAAAATTTCAGTAGCACATCGCTGCTTTTACACATCCAACCCTCTTGAGATAAATGACAACATTACATTTGCTTTCTTAACCACGGACTCAACCCGCAAATCAACCATTAGAGAATCCTGGACTAGTACTGCCAGATCCCTTTCTGCAGCCTCCCCACCTCCTCAGAACTACTTGCCTGTCCGCCTAACTTCGTATCATTGGCAAACTTCGCCACAACGCCCCCAGTCCCCTCATCCAGATCATTAATATATAAAGTGAACAGCTGCGGCCCCAACACTGAACCCTACGGGGCACCACTTGTCACTAACTGCCATTCTGAAAAAGAACCTTTTATCCCAACTCTCTGACTTCTGTCAGACAACCAATCCTCAATCCATGCTAGTAGCTCACCTCAAACACTGTCTCTCATCTTACTCAGTAGGCACATGAGGCATCTAATCCTTTTGGAAGTCTAGGTAGATAACATCCAGTGGGTTTCCCTGCTCTAACCCACTTGTTACCTCTTCAAAGAATTCTAACAGGTTTATCAGGCACAACCTCCCCTTACTAAATCCATGCTGACTTGTTCTAATCTGACCCTGCACTTCTAAGAATTTAATGATAGATTTGTTTCTGGGACGCCCGGACCAACCAACCCAATCACCCAGTGGCTCAACACTTCAACTCCCCCTCCCACTCCACCAAGGACATGCAGGTCCTTGGACTCTTCCATCGCCAGACCATAGCAACACGACGGCTGGAGGAAGAGCGTCTCATCTTCTGCCTAGGAACCCTCCA
>NC_057710.1:52643445-52684308 GCF_004010195.1 Chiloscyllium plagiosum | reverse complement strand
ACACACTTTCCTCATTCCTGAAGAAGGGCTTATGCCCGAAACATCAATTCTCCTGCTCCTTGGATGCTGCCTGACCTGCTGCGCTTTTCCAGCAACACATTTTCAGCTCTGATCTCCAGCATCTGCAGTCCTCACTTTCTTCTAGAATTTTACCTACAACCGAGATTAGGCTATTCGACCTATAATTTTCCATCTTTTGTCTTGATCCTTTCTTGAACAAAGGGGGTTACAACAGTGATTTTTCCAATCATCTGGGACTTTCCCTACTCCACTGATTTTTGAAAGATTACAACCAACACCTCCGCCATTTCTTCAGTCATCTACCTCAGAACTCTAGGATGTAGCCCATCCGTGCCAGGGCCTTTATCAACTTTTAGACCTTTTAGCTTTTCTAGCACTTTTTCTTTTGTAATGGCTACCATACGCAACTCTGCCTCTTGACTCTCCTTAATTGTTGGGATATTATTCATGTCTTACACTGTGAAGACTGACACAAAGTATTTATTAAGTTCTTCAGCTATTTCCTTATCTCCCATCACGAGCCTTCCTGCATCAATTTGAGGCGGCCCAATGTCTAATTTTGCCTTTCTTATGTATTGAAAGAAACTTTTACTGGCTAGTTTACCTTCATATTTGATCCTCTCCTTCCTTATTTCTCTGTTTGTTAGCCTTTGCTTGTTTTTGTAGTCTTCCCAATTTTCTGATTTCCCAGTGCTCTTGGCCACTTTATAGGCTCTATCTTTTTCTGTGATACATTTCTTAACTTCCTTTGTCACCCGTGGCTGTCAGATTACCACCCGCACCCCCGGATAATCTTTCTTTTTTTGGGGATGAACCTCTGTACTGTGTCCTTAAATACCTTGTTAGCCTTAACTAGGAGCTGTGCACATGACGGTATGTTTAATTGATGCTTTGATTTTCTATATAGGTTTGTAACCTTTTGAATTCAATCTTACATTGTCTTTCATCAGTGCACAGTTATTAAACATGGCAGCTTGTTTGTATTTTTCCAATGCTTCCTGTTATTGGTCAGTTCCACCCCTGTTTTGTGCTGGGGAATGTTTCATTGCAATATCTCCCCTGCACTGAGTGTTTTGAACAGATAAATCCAACAGGAGGGGGGAGTTTGAGATGCTGGTGGTTTGGCTGCAGTGAAGTAAAGGTCACAATGGTTCTTGTTCTATCATGGGACGGAAATCACTGAGGGTTGCAATTGCAGAGAAAAAGAACTAAGCTATGCTTTCTGGAGAGAGCCAGCCAGGACCTAAAGTGCTTTGTTAGGGGCCAGTGACTGGTCAATGGTCAAAAAAGAAAAATGTCAAATCCAGATGTGGATGATTAGTGATAATGTTGTATGCACTGAGTTTGGTTTTTCTGACATTAGCCAGAGCACTCTAATCATCTTGCCTTCCGGATACGACCAGTGCGGTGGGCCACATGTTTCAACGGTTTCTATTGGTATGCTGGAGAACAATTGGTTAGACATTTGTTTCAGGATTTCTTTGAGTGCTGCTTGTGATAGGTTGAACCAACATGGAAATCCAGTGTTATTCATCAAATTGTCTGGGTTACATCAAATGTACTGTCCTCTGTTCATTTAATATGCACACTGGACCTTTCACCTGAACTCGAGCTTTCTCTATTTACTAAAATAGAATAATAGCCACCACAAAAGATTTTTTGAGAACAGTGGGAATCGGTGAAATAATGGCCAACAATTAATCAAACCCAGAATGTCAATTAGTATGTGGTAGAAAATGACAGTGTCACTAACTATTGAGTGGTGTAACTGAGCAATTATTGAGGTCTGAAAGGCGTCGAATTGGTACCATTTATTGAACAATGCCCCATATCCTCCACAATCATTTCAGCTCTGTTTCCATGCTGTATGACTCTATAAGCAGTTCCCATTCTCTAATGCCATAAGCTCATTATGCTGACATTGGGATCTAATGGGGGTACCAAGCCGCCACTTGCTGACAGTCTGACCAGCTCAGAAACCATCTGACAGGAGGCTTCCTCATTGAATATTCTGGGGTCATCTAAAATAAAGGGCACGGACTAGCTGTAAATACTGCCAACCCAATCTGATCGTTCACTCGCCTAGCTGAGCAGACCTTAGAAAGAGCAGAGAGAGGCTGATCCTTCTGAATGAAGGACAAACATCTTGTTTAGTTCAGGGTCAGCCATGATATATAGTCTCTTATGTTCCCCATCATGAGACTGGCTCCATTGAGCTGTTCTGCCAGTGATGAGGGCCTCAAAATCATCTCTTATTCAAATCTTAATCACCTTCGTTGACAGCCTGCCTACATGTCCCAAGCAACCACTCCTCTTCCCAATTGTCTTCCTCTACAGCAGTGGGAATGCATTTGACAGCCATAGAGTTTTCCTTTACTCCCACTCCCATGGCGCCAGGATTATTCAGCTCCACATGTCTGGCAAGAAGGAACTCCAAGGCAACAAAATTGTAAGCTCTGCCTGTTCTCTCCTGCATTCTTGACAAAATGTTGTGTGCATGAGGGAGGGCAGATGGAAGACTTGTTTTCAGGCTTCTTCCACTGCTTTGGAGAAAAGATGCCTATTTCGCATAGTGAGCTAAGATTGGGAGCTCAGTGCTAATCATGCAATGAGTTTATAAGCAATGCTGCACTTATATCTGTGATTGAATCCAAGCTGAGTCCAGGCAATTTTAAATGTGTTATTGTGCAAAATATCTAAGTGGTGACCAGACATTGACCAACACTTATGAGGAAAGGCTTCCACAAATTTTGTTCTGAACCTTTTCAAATTACAAGCTCTTTACAATTAAAAGACTAGAGGGCATAGGTTTAAGGTGAGAGGGGCAAGATTTAAAAGGGAGCTAAGGGTCAACTTTTTCACATAGAGGGTGGTGTGTATATGGAATGAGTTGCCAGAAGATGTGGTGGAGGTTAGGACAGCTAAACATTTAAAAGGTATAGGAAGGGTTTAGGGGGATATGGGCCAAATGCTGGCAGATGGAACTAGATTTATTTAGGATATTTGGTTGGCATGGACGAGTTGGACTGAAGAGTCTGTTTCCATACAGTTCTATGATTCTGTGACAAAATCATAGCCCACTTCTACCAGCGCTGTAATGAAATAACTCCACACAGGCAGGTATCCTATCGCCAAATCACCCTTCATTTACACATGGAGAGTCCTTGACACTGATCTAGCTCCCTCAGAGCCAGCTCTCAGAGTGAGCAGGATGTCTGACACTCCTGTTTATATCTGTCAGCCAGGCTCCCTGATTAGTTCAGGTTATCAGCCCCAATCAGGGTACTCATTCTATGAGGTCCACCTTGCTGATCTCATTACAATCACTACAGCAAGTAGTAAGAGATGTGAAACATTTGAAACCTCACAAAGGACTTCATAAACATCTATAAGAAATCCCTAATCAGGAAAGGCAAAATGAAATTAAGACTGTGCTTTGAACTACATTACAGCAAGAAATTGAGAGGCCATAGTTTTGAGGTTATGAAGGGGGACTTTAAGGAAAAATGGACTTTGTTGGATTTTCAACAGCCAGTATAAATTGCCAGAAATGAATATTGGGGCTTGAACCTGGAGTGTTTAGGAATAAGCTAAATCATTGTGGTAGAGATTTCCTGAACTTCAGATCTGGTATTGTGCCGAAGGTATTAGAGTAGATCATACAAAAAGTCTGCATGATGGGCCCTTTCAAATTTTACTATTAACATCAATTTTTGCAAAATACTCTTATCTATTCCTGTGCCACATTTTAATTTTTGTGCTTATATAAATCTTTGTGCTTATAAAATTTGCAATACAAATTTAATGAAATCCTTTCTTTTGTGAGAATTTTTGAATTTCATGTACTAATACCTATTTCTTTCAAGATATGGGTGCTTTTATCAAGAGATCTTCTGGTGCCATTTCTCAGTTTCCTTGAGATGGCAGAGTTGGAATGTCACATTAAATCGCTATTATCCTCATGATGGTACTTCAGAGTTTGAGAGAGAATTCCAGAATATTCGCCCTGGCCAACCCTAAGTCACCTTAATGTTAATCCAAATAGTTAACATTTGTGGGTGGCACAGTGGTTAGCACTGCTGCCTCGCAGCGCCAGAGACCCGGGTTCAGTTCCCGCCTCAGGCGACTGACTGTGTGGAGTTTGCACGTTCTCCCCGTGTCTGCGTGGGTTTCCTCCGGGTGCTCCGGTTTCCTCCCACAGTCCAAAGATGTGCAGGTCAGGTGAATTGGCCATGCTAAATTGCCCGTAGTGTTAGGTAAGGGGCAAATGTATGGGTGGGTTGCACTTCGGCGGGTCGGTGTGGACTTGTTGGGCCGAAGGGCCTGTTTCCACACTGTAAAGTAATCTAATCTAATCTAATCTAATCTAATCTAATTATAAACAAAAGCATTAGTTGCTTGAAAATGCTCTGTAGGCCTGGCTGCCGGTTCTGCACTTCTGGAGAAGGGTCGCTGGATCTGAAACATTAACTCTGCTTTCTCTCCACAGATGCTGCCAGAACTGCTGAATTCTTCCAGCGATTTCTGTATAAATTTCTGATTTTCAACATCCGCAGTTCTTTGGGTTTTTTTGTTTGTTTAGGGACTGACATGATACTGCAATACATGATGCCTTCGGCACTATTCATTGTTCATAAAATGGAGCCAGATCCAGGTGGGCAGGAACACAGTATAGCAGTCTGTCAGCTGCCAAAATGACAAATTTGATTTGGGAGGGTAAGGGATTGGGAGAACTGTCTGCCTCAAATGATTTATTTAAAAATGAATTACTTACATTTGGCTGCTTATCAGTAGAATCACAATGATAGCAATTTTACCACCAGCCACGCTAAATTCAAGCATAGAGTTCCTTTCATTTATTATTTTAGGTAGAAGTAGCAGTGAGTAATTCAGCACAAAATCAAATGCTTGATAATTGGCATCCTGGGTCTCTAAGTACATTATCAGACGCTATCAATCAAAAAGGTAAAACTGTTCCGCTTGCTGATTGCTTCGCCACTGCAACTATTCTTTTTCTCCAGTGAACCCAAACCAGCTTTGCTTCTTGTAGTACTTGCGTTCCAAAAATTTGGATTGTGTGTATAAATTGCTGAGCTGGATGCCTAACTAGGTCACTCAGACATTCATTGCAAACATTTGATTCTGTATTGAAAGCTGACTTCATTGGTAGCCTATTATTCAATGTGGGCTTTCATCAGTGAGTGGAATGAGCAACTTTGGTTATTGCATTCAAATATTATTTGCCGTTGACTATTGTTTGTGTTATGATGCTAAATCATTTGAACCATAATTTCAGCTTGCAATTCCCAGATATGCCAAACGCAACGTGATTCAACTATTCCACAAAACCCACCAACTAAAAGCAATCCACTTGTCATTCAAACCTTTTACATTCTCGTGACATCCGGATTAATTAATTTTGAAATGTATTTGCAACTGGAATATGAAACAATGGAGGTAGAACTGGTCATAGCGGCCAGTCCTTAACTGCATAACAATTTACCAGCTGGCTTGGAGATGAAGCTTTGGCACAGGAATTGTGAAAATGATCTCACAGTTTGTAAAGGAGAAAGCATCTGTTGAAATGATGTTGGGGAAACTTCTGGCCTCAGTAAGGGTATACACACTGGTCTTAATTACATTATTGGATTCAATCTTCACGTTTAAAACTAGATCCCATTGGCTTTCTTCAGATGCCCTATTCTCTTGCATTAAAGAGCACGTTAAGTTCAGAGCAAGGTGGAAAGGTAGTGAGATCAGAGAAGTTAAGTGACTGGCCTTACTTTAACTGGCCTCCTGCCTGGTTTCCGTGAGAGCCAATGTCTGATAGTGCACTTTCAAATGATTGCATTTGTTTCCCAGTGTGAGTCTTACAGTGTCCCCATAAGCCAGTAGCCTCATGCTGAGCTGCACATTCAGCATGTAATGACTTGGGTAAAATGGGCTACATGTGCTAAGTGATCAATTGAATTGCTTTTGGGCTGCATTACACAAGATGGTGAATGTGGCAATTCAGTATGTAACTCAGGTTATATTCCTTAAAGAACCTATGATAGGAAGGGTCTCTTTCAGTATGCCTTTCCTCACATTTTCTATCTGCCGAATTACAAATTGAACATATACTCCCATCATCAGCGACACACAGTGGCAGCACTCAGCAAGGCTCCTTTAACAGCACCTTCCAAATCTGTCAGTCCTCTCACCCAGAAGGAGAAGTGCAGCTGATACAAGGGAGCAGCACCACTAGCAAGTTCCCCTCCGAATCACACACCATTCTGACTTGAAACTGTCACATCAGTCACTGTTGTTGGGTCAAAATCATGGAAGCCCTTTCATAACAGCATTTTGGGTGTGCATGCTCCCTATGAACTGTCCAAGTATAAGAAGACAGCTATCCACCATCTTCTCAAGGGAAGTCAGGGATAGGCAATAATTGCTGGCTGAACCAGTGACACTCACAATCCATAAATGAGTTTTTAAAAGTCAACAAATTCAGAGTTAATTTGTATCATGACCTCCACATCACAGGGACAACGTATTGAGTGATTGCAAACTCTGCTTCCTCCTTCTATCTAAATGATAAGGATCGAGACATTATTGTAACTAAGGTCTGACTGTAAGTGTAAGAGCTGAACTCTCACTGAGAGATGGGGTGAAATCAGCTGCTATTGATATCAAGATTTTGTTCAACTGTATGACACCAAGAAGCCCTATTTAAAAACTGGTATCAGTGGGGACAAGGAGAATATTCTCCTTGGCTCGAAGGAAGGTAGTTGTGAATCACAGAAGTGTTGGTGTGCAGCAGGAAGTCATTTGACCCACCCTGCCTGCAGCAGCTCTCTGAATGACCATCACATCTTAGTGCCATTCTCCTGCTTTTCCCCATACACTTGCATATTGTTTCTATTTAGATGATCATCCAAGGCCCTATTAAATGCCTCAATTGAACCTGCCTCCCAAGCTTAATGCATGCTAATCTTAGTATCTTGTTAATGTTAAGTACCTGCGACCCTGGTGCTGTGAGGCAGCAGTGCTAACCACTGAGTCATCGGGGGCGGCACGGTGGCTCAGTGGTTAGTACTGCTGCCTCATAGCACCAGGGTCCCAGGTTCGATTCCAGCAACTGTCTCTGTGGAGTTTGCACATTCTCCCTGTGTCTGCGTGGGTTTCTCCCACAGTCCAAAGATGTGCAGGTCAGGGTGAATGGCCATACTAAATTGCCCATAGTGTTAGGTGCATTAGTCAGAGGGAAATACGACTGGGTGGGTTACTCTTCGGAGGGTCCATGTGGACTTGTTGGGCCGAAGGGCCTGTTTCCACACTATAGGGAATCTAATCTAATCAAATGTCTATCCAACGCAATGTCTATCCTCTGCCTTTATAGGGAGCATGTACCATCTTGGTAAAGACAGGTGCAAAATATTAATTTAATACCCAAGCCATGACCCTGTCTGCACGTGTGGTGGTGGTCCCTATGCCTTTTAGATTTTACCATTACTTACTTTTTACATGTCTATAGAAGACTGTGGGATTCCTTTTATTGTTGGCTGCCAGTCATTTCTCATAATTTCTCTTCGCTTCTGTGATAAATTCTTCCACCACCTCTGAGACATTTGCATTTCCTTGTTTCTCTATCTGACATCTGTCATAAGCACACTTTTTCTCATGTTAACTTCTGTCTCCTTTGTCATCCAGGGAGCTTTGGAATGGTTGGCCTACCTTTCCGTTTGAGGGAATTTGCATTGATTGTACCCAAATCATTTCCCTTTTGAAGCTAGTCCATTGCTCAGTTACAGTGTTTCCCTTCCTTTCAGTTTATCCTGCCCCATTGAGATCAACTGTCTGCCAAATGATTTTTCTTACCTTGGTTGACCATTATCATTCTCTACCAACAGCCTAGTTATTATGATACAATGACCACTGTCTCCTAATTGTTCTTCCCACTACTTCTTCATTCACAGTGGTTCACTGCTATCGCACTGCACCAGGAACCCAGGTTGGATTCCAGCCTCAAGTGACGGTTTTTGTGGCATTTGCACATTCTCCCCATGGTTGCATGGGTTTTCCTCCAGGGACTCTGGTTTCTTCCCACAATCCAAGGATGTGCAAATTAGGTGGTTGGCCATGCTAAGTTGCCCAGAGTGTTCAGGGATATGTAGGTGAGGTGCATTTGTCAGGGGTAAATGTAGAGTAATAGGGGAGGAGAATGGGTCTGGGTGAGTTACTCGTCGGATGGTCGGTGTGGACTAGTTGGGCCATAGGGCTTGTTTCCACACTGTAGGGATTCAATGATTCTATGACTTATGGGGTGTGGGCATTGCTGGTTGGACCAGCAGTCCATTGTCTGTCCCTGTTTGCCCTTGAGAATCATAGAGTCATAGACAAGTAAAGCATGGAAACAGACCCTTCAGTCCAACCCATCCATACCGACCAGATACCCCAACCGAATCTAGTCCCATATCCCTCCAAACACTTCCTATTCAAATACCCATCCAAATGCTTCTTAAATGTTGCAATTGTACCAGCCTCCACCACTTCCTCCGGCAGCTCTTTCCATATATGTCCCACCCTCTGTGTGAAAACGTTGCCCCTTAGGTCTCTTTTATATCTTTCCCCTCTCACCCTAAACCTATGCCCTCTAGTTCTGGACTCCCCGACCCCAGGGAAAAGATTTTGCCTATTTACGCTATCCATGCCCCTTATAATTTTGTAAACCTCTATAAGGTCACCCCTCAGCCTCCGACGCTCCAGGGAAAACAGCCCCAGCCTATTCAGCCTCTCCCTATAGCTCAAATCCTCCAACCCTGGCAACATCCTTGTAAATATTTTCTGAACCCTTTCAATTTCCACAACACCTTTCCGATAGGAAGGAGACCAGAATTGCATGCAATATTCTAACAGTGGCCTAACCAATGTCCTGTACAGCTGCAACACGACCTCCCAACTCAATAATCTGACCAATAAAGGAAAGCATACCAAACGTCTTCTTCACTATCCTATCTACCTGTGACTCCACTTTCAAGGAGCTACACTCCCTAGGACCTTACCATTAAGAATTAAACTCCATCTGCCACTTCAGGAGAGAGCAAGGGAGAGAGAGAGAGAACCTGCACAGTTACTGTCTTTGCTGTTTGAATTTATGTATCGCTGGACATCGGAGTGCATCTGGGAAAATTAACAAACAGTGAAATTCACAACTGATCTTGGAGGAACTGTTGGGTGAAGTTCACAGTACAGAATCAGATAATTAATTGTTATTTTAAGTGTGGCCGACAGAGAATCTGCAGTTGTGAGTAGAGTGGGTTATTTCTTGATTATATGTTTTTGGAGATATGTCTCTTGATGAAACTTAAAATATAAGCCATAACTATTAATTTAACCTGGGGCAGTGTTTGTAGAGGAATAAAACTGTGTTATTTTCTGGGTCTATAGATTGTGGAGGAGCAAAAAATGGCCTTTAATAGACTGATATGTACTTTAGATTAGATTAGATTACATTACATTACATAAACAGGCCCTTCGGCCCAACAAGTCTGCACCGCCCCGCCGAAGCGCAACCCACCCATACCCCTACATTTACCCCATACCTAACACTACGGGCAATTTAGCATGGCCAATTCACCTGACCTACACATCTTTGTGACTGTGGGAGGAAACCGGAGCACCCGGAGGAAACCCACGCAGACACGGGGAGAACGTGCAAACTCCACACAGTCAGTCGCCTGAGGCGGGAATTGAATCCGGGTCTCTGGCGCTGTGAGGCAGCAGTGCTAACCACTGTGCCACCGTGCCGCCCACTTCTTGTCCGATTTTAGAGTTTAAAGAGAATGTAAGGGTTACTGCGGATTATATCTGCCATAAATGCTGTTGGCTGCGAATCTTATCAGATCGAATCTACCAGAGAAGTTGGAGTCTTTTGCTTCCTTAACCAAGTATTTGTCACCATCACATCATATGTTAGTCTGCACCCATAACTCCCCATTTTTAATGAGTATACTTCCTGCATTCATACTCATGCACACTAACTCTTCTCTTTATTCATTCATGGGACATGGGCATTGCTGGTTGGCCTTGTTGTCATTGAGAAGGTGGTGGGGAGCTGCCTTCTTGAAGCGCTGCAGTCCATGTACTGTAGGTTGATCCAGACTGCTCTTAGGGAGGGATTTCAGAGTATTGACCCAGCAACTGTGAAGGAACATTGATTTCCAAGTGGGTATAATGTGGATTGGAGGGGAACTTGCAGGTTTCCATGTACCTGCTGCCCTTGTCCTACTAAATGGAACTTTAATTTAAAGTTCATTACTTATTCCCTTATTCCAACTTCACCTGTTAACTTGTGCTTATGCTGGCGATCTGTCCAAGTTTTGTGCACCCTGGAATGCTTTTCTAATTCTCTCTTGGCTCCCACACAACTGCCTAGCTATTTAAAGCATTCCTAATGATAGCTAAAATGCACCGGAAAGAACTGTGAGGATCCAACCCATTGGACTTGTACAGGTCTCATCACCCGTAGAACCAATCCTGATATCCTTTCTCCTGCACTAACTTTCCAATGTTCAATCATCTGTCTTATACTCCAATTTCTGTATTCACTTATACATGACACTGGGAGTAACTCAGAACTTTTGAGGCTCTGATGGCTAATTTTCTAATTAGCCTCTTAAATTCTGATTGGAGGATCACATTCCCTTTTGTACTTAAATGATTGGTACTAATATGAACCATAACCTCAGGCTGGTGCACCCTCCCACGAAGAATGTCGTGCAGCTGTTCTGTGACAACGTTGACCCTGGCACCAGGGAGGCAAAGTATCATCCTGAAGCTCCGGAGAAGCATCTGGCTGTTCCCTAACATATCCCATATCACTATTGCTCTTCCTTTCTCCTTCCTTTCTTGTATAGCTGATCCACAAACATGGTACTTACTACAGTCCCTTGAGGAACGAGTGCTGTCATCAGATTCTAATACAGAAAACTGATTTGTGAGCATGACCCTAGGGACTCCTGTGGTTGCTTCCTGTTCTCTGGACTTTCTGGCAGCCACCCTTTTTGTTTCTGCCTCCAGGTCCTTAAGCTGTTGAGAGACAGCTCTCTGAACATGCTAACCACATAACTCTCAGCCTCATGGATGTGCCCCCACAGTGACTCCAGCTGTTGCTTGGACATCAAACCTGGAGCTGAAGTTTCTGCCACTGGCAGCACTTTCTGCACATCTGGTTGTTTCCTATGAAGAAAATGTCTTCCAAATTTCGTTGGACAGTGCTCTGATGCCATGTCTTTACTTCCCTTGCCTTAACTTTATTCTGCTTTATATAACTTGAATTGCTTTATATTAGCTCTGACTTTCCCTTCTTCCTGGTGTTTCTCAGTTAAATCCAAGTGTACCTGCTTCTTTAAAAACAATAGACTTTTAAAATTTATAGCAATGTAAAGACAGTCCAAATAAACCTGTTGGACTATAACCGGGTGTTGTGTGATTTTTAACTTTGTACACCCTAGTCCAACACCGGCATCTCCAAATCGTCCCTAATAGCAGTTTCTTACTAACCAATTAACCTGTGATAAGGAAGAGTTGAAGGAAGGAAGCATCTGCAGCTCACCTTCATCAAGCTCCCCACACCATTTTACTTATAGTAACCTTAACTGAAAGCCCCTTTGCCCCAAATTCCAACGTTGACCCAGTTCCCAGACATACTCACCTGGTGTTTGTCTCCCTCTCATTGATCGTGTGCCTTTATTTTATGAGACCAGTCATCACAACCCCAGAACATCACTTTTGGCATTCCTCAAGATAGTGTTCTTGGCCCAATCATCCTCAGTGGGAACAGGAGTAGGCCACTGTCTCCTTAAGTCTGTCTGGCCATTCAATGACCTCCAAGCCTATATACCCACATTGACCCTACAGATCATAGAAATCTGTTAATCTCAGATATAAATTTATTAGGCCTGCAATCAGTTGGCATTTGTTGAAGAGGGTTCTACCACCATTTATGTGCAGAAATGTTTGCTGATATTACTTCTGAAGAAAGAAACACAGAAATTGCTGGAAAAACTCCGCAGAACTGGCAGCATCTGTAGAGAGAGAAACGAAGTTAACATTTTGAGTCCAATGACCCTGGAACTCCCTGCCTAACAGTAGTATAGAGATAATAGCAATGAGCTCCACATCCTGAGAATAAACTTTTGAAAAGTCTGTGATTTTTAAGCAGGCTGAATTTACAGATAATAGGTATGAATACAGAATGGATCTGTATTGCTTTGACCTTGTGGAAGGTTACTAAGTTTAAGGTACCAAAGTTGGACAACCTGGGACCATTGTGTAGACTAAATTTTAAAGTATCATAGTGACAACTAGTGGTTGAAATCTGTATTACAGAAATTGTGTTCAAGCTTATCTGTGGTTTGCTAATACAGAATGTAATAATTTAAAGTCAAATGGTTGGGGGCAAAAGAGATAATAAGTGATGGGAAAGAGTGTTTAATATCTGTCAGAGTAATAATCAAAACTTGTGAATAAATCAGCTAGAAACCTAGTTAACTAGACTAGTAAGAACATTGGTATTTTAAATTACATTTCTCATCCTCCAGAGATTCCACCATTTTGGATGTGCATATACAGTGAGCAGCTGACTGCTGGTGTGTCTTTGACTGATGTTAGTGAATCAGTTCCCAGCTGTGTGATGGCCTGATATGGCAGATCTCCAGAGGATGGTGATGCAGGGTTTATGCAGCAATTTTGTATAGCCTGAAATGTTCCCAGTTTGAAAGCCTCCCAGTCAGAGAGGGAAGGTAGAGAATCAGACAGGATGAAGGTCAGTGAAACCAAGAATCATAGGATATTGTTGTTATTATTAGGCATGAAATTGGTGTGCTAAGGTGAAGCAGTTTAAAATTCCAAAACTGGGTCCTCCTGGTGACACATGTCAACACTGTTACCCAGCTGAGAGGAGCACATCCTCCAGATTTGCTCCTTCTTTTGAAGTGATTTAGCTGTCATCTGAAGCTAAATTCTAATAACAGCTTTTTTGAAGGATATGTCAATGAAGAGAGGTAACTCAAACTCAAGGCCTTCTGTCTGGCATGTTGAATGATCACTACATGTGCTTATGCTTTTGATGAAGGACTGCCAAGGATGATAACAGAACTGAGTGTCAGTTTTTTTTTTCTGAAAGGGGAACGAAATAGAGTATACAGACAAGCCATTAGAGCACTTCAGACTTCAAAATGAAATGTTGCCGACAAGCCTGAAAACTGTCTGTAATGATAGCATGTTAACAGTTCACACAAAGCTAATTTGAGCTCAGAATATCTCCTTTCTCAGCAATTTTGACTAGCATACAGAATTAACTGCTCTTTATTAAACAGTACATACTAAATTAGTACAGCATAAGGCTACTTACTTAATTTCCCTATCTGTCAAAGGTATGTTTTAATGCATTTGTAAATTTACTGCATAAAACTGTGTAAAAATACGCTGCTGTGATTAAAAAAAGAAATAATTGGATTGCAGCCAATATTCATAATGAAACCAGCAGACTTCATCCAAATTGAAGAAAAATGGATTCTAGGCATATAAAGATAATACTAGCTTTCCTTTCGGTGATATGTGTCATGCCACTGAATTGTTGCATCTAGACTGAGGTCTAGAAATTCTAACATGCAATTATTATTCAAGTACAAGTATTGGAGCCACAGCTATTTAAGAGCCACTTAACATTATAACTCATATTTGGCTAGTTTGAACTTATAAAAGTGTTGAAGGGAGTATTGAATGTCATTAGTAAGATGCAGGATCCAAGCATTAGCTAAGCCAAGGCATGAATCACAATCCTAAAACAGCAAAGTACTGCAGATGCTGGAAATCTATACTACAAACAGAAAGCATGGGAAATACTCAGTAAGTTTGGCTGCATCTCTGAAGAAACAAATAAGAGTTAATGGGTAGAATTTTCCTACCGTTGAGCAGCATGGGCAATAGCAAGAAAGTTGGGAAAACATAACAAGGATGGAAAACTCTGATTCTCAATGTCGAGAAAATAAGTTCTGCATTTCCCCTTAAGATTGCAATGACAAGTTCTGAATCTTGTGAATAAGTGTTGACTACCTTATTTCCATATATTTGCATCTCATTATTAGCCAATCTTGCCTCATTTATATGCAGCTCGAAATTTTCCCATCTACTGCCAATAAACTAGATGGTGCCAATTCCTGATGTGAAAGTCCCTGAAAATAACACTTAGCTAAAAATGCGAAAACTCACCCGAAAGTTTCAGGTCAGTGACTAATATTTATAGTCACTTTGCAATTCAGAAGCTATAGCTGTTGTAACACTTTTTACAGAATAGTTTTCCAATGGAACTCCATTGAAGAACTGCTGCATCAAGTCAGCAGAGATCGATTTCATTGTCTGCCAAGAAGGAAGGTATGAACACTTGCTACCAGACTGGATAAGTTGCAAGCAAATTAAATCACACATGCAGTCTCATGTGGGAATGCATGACCCAATACTTGAAATATTAAAGAGAAATATGAAAATGACAGTCAAAATGGTTTTATTTCAAACTGACTGTTGGAATTTGCATCCTAAAAGCTAAACATAGCTGCCAGGAAAATTATGTTTTAGCACTTTTTCAAAAAAGTGAAGCTTAAGGGATGAAGAGCTTGTTTATTTTTAATAAACTCATGGGATATAGGCATCACTGCCCATCCCTAGTTGCCCTTGAGAGGGTAGCTCCTTTTTGAACTGTTCAGCTCTTACCATTCACTGCAGTTTGGCAGGCTTCATAAATCTATACATCAACCTTGTGCTGGAGTCATGGTTTTCTTCCCCAAAGTTACAATTTCAAAACATCAGCAAGCACCCATTTTACTGAAAAATGAAAGTGTTAGTCACAAATATTACTCAAGTTTCAGTAAGATCACCTTTCATTCTTTTAAACTCCAGAGTATAGACCCAACTGGGTCAACCCTTTGTCATAACACGGTTCATTCGCATCAGAAGAGGTCTAGTGTGGCTCCTCCAAGCTGCTTTCAGTGCAAGAATATCCCTTATAAGTAAGGTGATTAAAAGAGTACTGTGATCTAGTATGGTCTCACCAGTGCAATTCTCACTTGTAGCGTGACATTTCCACTTGTATATTCCTTTCCCTTTGCAGTAAGTGGAATTAATTTGGCTTCCTAATTCCTTGTGCTCTTTTTGATTGAGGTACAAGAACATGCCAATTCCTCCATACTGCAGTAGTCTCTCTCTGTTTAAATAATATTCTGATTTTGTGCTGTTCCTGCCAAAGTGGATAATTTCCTATTTTCCCACATTATACACCATCTGTCAAATGTTTGCCTACTGACATGACTTGTCTATATTTCTTTGCAGATGCTTTGCATCTTCCTTCCAATTTACTTTCTTACTTGCCTTTGTATCATCAACAAATTCAGCCACAATGCAGCCTGCCCTAAGACATGAGTATAGATCATAAATAGTTGGGATCCTGTGCTGATCCCGGAGGTACTACACTGTTGAAAATGGCCTATTTATCCTGTTAGTCAACCAGTCTTCTATTTAAGCAAAAATATGTTTCCCAACCCATGAGCTGTTATCTTGTGTAGTAACATTGTACATGGCGCCTTATCAAATTCTTATTAGTAATTAAAATTCAGATAGTTCTTCTATATCGCCATGGTTGCATTCTTGTGCAACCCCGCATTATAGACAAACCGAGTTTTAGAAACAGTCCTTAAAGAGTTTTAAAAGTTTGCACTTCAGAAACAGTGTCCCTAATTCGTCAATTGTGTCACGACGAATTTGTGTTAATGAAACATGCATTATAGCTGAATAACCTGTACCTTCATTCTGCTTGTTCCTTTTTACCTAGATTGTTACATTCTCAAAGAACTCTTCCATAAAACCATGTTGCTGTAATTTTCTTACTACAACCTAATGGATTTTTTTATTGACAGATCTTAGGCTAATTGGCTTGTAATTTTTTACTCTGTCTCCCTCCTTTCTTGATGACAAATATAGAGGAATGGTGGTGTCATGGTAATATCACTGGACCAATGCTACAAAGGCCCATCTGGTGTTAGGCAAGAAGGAGATTGGCCAGCAGCTCTCCGAGGCAGAACATCCTTCTCAGATGAGGACAGAAGTCTCAATTAATGCATTGCCAAAGCAGCCTCAGGGTATTAATGCATTCCCAAAGCAGCCTCAGGGTAATTGTTTGATTGTGACTGACTTTTTTAAGTCAGAGAATCACAGTGCTCTGTGAAAAATAGTATCATGTTTCTGTAATTGCCATCATATATTCCTTTATTTCAATTTCTGCTATCAATTCATTAGTCTTGTTGTAGACACTTTGTGCATTTGGGTAAAGAATCTCAAGTTCTATATTTTTACTATTTTCCCCTTCATGGTACCTATTTGCATTTTTGTATTTGTTTGTACAGACTAAACTTCTCATGCTCTGATTTACTGCATTATTGCCTTGAGCATCCATCTGACCTTTTCAAATCTGCCCTTGCATGAACCTCTCCCCAATTTAGCCTAACAACCCCTTTTATAGCATTAGCAATGGCAAACCTGCAGTGGCTCAGTGACTAGCACCGCTGCCTCACAGCACCAGGGAACCGGGTTTGATTTCAGCCTCGGGCAATTGTCTGTGTGCACATTCTCCCAAGTCTGCGTGGGTTTCGTCCAGGTGCTCTGTTTTCATCCCTCAGTCCAACAATGTGCAGATAAGGTGGATTGGCCATGCTAAATTGCCCATACTGTTCAGGGATTTGTAGGTTGGGTGCATTAGCCATGGAAAATGCAGGGTTACAGGGATAGAGTGGGATGGTGGGTCTGCATGGGCTGCTGTTCAGATGAGCAGTGTAGATTTGAAGGGCCAAATGGCCTGCTTCCACATTGTAGTGATTCTGTGCTTTAAAGATTGCATGGATGAACTGCAGAAATTATTCATTCAAAAATAAAATGGATAAGGTGGCCCAATTATGGTTAACAAGAGAAATTAGAGAGAGTACTTGATCCGAGGAAGGGGCATACAAATTGATCTAAAAGAGCAACATACCTGTGGATTGTGAGCAGTTTAGATTTCAGCAAAGGAGGATGAAAGGATTGATTAATGTGGGGAAGATCGAGTATGAGAGTAATCTTGTCAGGAACATACAAGCTGATTATAAAAGCTTCTATAGATGTGTGAATTGAAAATGATTAGTGAAGACAAATGGAGCTTCCTTACAATCAAATGGGGGAAGTTATAATGGAGAACAAAGAGATGGCAGACAAATTAAACACATATTTTGGTTCTGTTTTCGCAAAGGAGGACACAGATAATGTCTCAGAAATGTTGAAAAACACATGGTCTAGTGAGAGAGAGGAACTAAAGGAAATCAGTATTTGTTGGGAAATGGTGTTGAGGAAATTGATGGGATCAAAGGCTGAAAAATCCCCAGGGCCCAACAACCTACATCCCAGAGTAATTAAGGAAGTGGTCTGAGAAATAGTGAAATCATCTTTCAAGATGCTATAGACTCTGAACCATTTCCTAAGGATTGGAAGGTGGCTAATGTAACCACACTATTTAAAAAAGGAGGTACAGAGAAAGCAGGAAATTATATACTGGTTAGCCTGACGTTGGGAGTAGGAAAATGCTGCAGTGCAAGATAGAAGATTTAATGGCAGAGCACTTGGAAAACAGCAACTGGACTGGACACAGTCAGCATGAATTTACAAATCAGAAATCATACTTGACAAATCAACTGGAATTTTTCAAGTCTGTAAATCGTGGAGCCGATAAAAGGGAATGAGTGAATGTGGTTTACTTGGACTTGCAGGATGTATTAAATAAGGTCCCAAAGAAGAGACGAGCAGGTAAAATTAAAGTGCACAATTTGGAGGTAGTGACCTGGCATGGATAGAGAACTAGCTGGCAGACAGGAAACAAAGAATAGGAATAAATAGGTTATTTTTCTGACCGGCAGGCAGTGACTAGTTAGGTACCACGGGGATCAGTGCTTGGACCTGAGCTGTTCACACATTACATTAATGATTTAAATGAGAGAAATAAATGTAATATCTCCAAGTTTTCAGGTAACAAGAAGCTGGATGGGAGGGTAAACTGTGAGGTGGATGCAGAGATGCCTCAGTGAGATGTGGACAAGTTGTGTCAGTGCCAAATGCATCACAGATGAAGTGTAATGTGGATAAATAAGAGATTATCTACTTTGGTAGCAAAAACATAAAGGCATTTGATTATCTGAATGGTGATAGATTGGGATAGAGGGAGTGCAACAAGACCTGAGTGTTCACCTACACCAGTAACCGAAAGTATGTGTGCAGGTGCAGCAGGTGGTGAAGAAGACAAATAGTATATTGACCTTGGTAGCGAGAGGATTTAAGTACAAGAGCAGGCTGTCTTCCTGAAATTGTACAGGGCCTTGGTGAGAACACACCTGGAGTATTGTGTGCAGGTTTGGTCTCTTTATCTGAGGATGCTCTAACTGTGGAGGGAGTGCAGTGAAGGTTTACCAGACACATTTCTGGGTTGGATGGACTGACAGTTAAAGAGGGATTGGGTTTGTTAGGACTATATTCGCTGGAGCTTAGAAGGATAAGGGGGTAATCTCATAGAAACTTATAAAATTCTAGCAGAACTAGAGTTGCAGAAAGGATGTTTCTGATGTCTGAGGAATCCAGAATCAGAGGACACAGTCTATGGATATAGTGTAGGCCATCTGGGACTGGGATGAGGAGAAATTTATTCATCCAGAGAGTGGGGAGGCTGTGAAATTCTCTGCCATGGAAAGTGGTTGAGGCCAAAACATTGAATGTTTTCAAGAAAGAGTTCGATCTACTTCTTAGGGCTCAAAGGATCAAAAGAAATAGGAAGAAAGCAGGAACAAGCTATGATTTGGATGATCAGCTGTGAGCAGATGGAATGGCAGAGCAGGCGCAAGGGGTTGAATAGCCTACTCCTGCTCCTATTGTCTCTGTTTGGTGTTTCTAATTATACAATTTGCTGGTCTCAGAGGCGTTCAGGTGAAGGGTACCCATCTTTATTGTGGATTTTGTTAAGGGTTACACATGTAAAGTTTTGGTTTCAGGTTAAGTTGAATTAGGGATTATTTAATTTTAGTTCCTTGTATCACGCCTGTGTCTACCTACAAGCAATGCTTGAATTTTGGAACCAGCTGGGATGCTTCTCAGCTGCAACAAAGCCCTGGAGTTGTTCTGGAGAGAATTTCTTGAGGGTGGAGTCATGCCCTGAACGTAAGATGGCTTTTCTTTTCATTTCTGAAGTCTGCAGGCAGAGGAAGGCTGAACCTAGAGGCTGAAAGAAAAAGAACATAGTTTGCTGTGTTCAAACAAATAATTAAGTTCTGCTTGTGGGGAGAGAGAAATGGTGTATTCGAGAGAATTGGCATGGGCCGAGAGAGAAATGCAGCTCCTGAACAGACGCGAAGGGAGTGGTGTCGATTATGTTTGCTAGGTTTTGGTATTAAAAACAGAAGAAAGGGAGAAGACAGCTGAGGCGTGTATTAACAGACCCCAGAATAAGTGAAACTGCCTTCCAGAATATGAGTATGTTTAAAAGCCCATTGTGGTGAAAGCTACAGCAAAAGAAAGATTAAGCTAGGTTAAGTCAGTTGGATTGAATCTAAGGAAGAAACTTGTAATGTTGACAATATTGACCCGTATATTCTGAGGAGTGTCACTCAGTGTCAGATCACCACTCCACTCCTTTTTTCTCCCCATTAGAACTGAACTCCATTTTTCTGCCTAGCAATTCTGATGCCACTGCTTCAGAAATGTGCGGCATTCACGAAATCAAGCCATTGTCTGGTAGTGCAGGATAATCAAACCAGGTCCCTTTTTTTATTAGATTAGATTACTTACAGTGTGGAAACAGGCCCTTCGGCCCAACAAGTCCACACCGACCCGCCGAAGCGTAACCCGCCCATACCCCTACATTTACCCCTTTACCTAACACTACGGGCAATTTAGCATGGCCAATTCACCTGACTTGCACATCTTTGGACTGTGGGAGGAAACCGGAGCACCCGGAGGAAACCCACGCAGACATGGGGAGAATGTGCAAACTCCACACAGTCAGTTGCCTGAGGCGGGAATTGAACCCGGGTCTCTAGCGCTGCGAGGCAGCAGTGTTAACCACTGTGCCACCGTGCCGCCCACGGTGAAGGATAAAGCAGTGAAGGATGATTGAAACGTCCATCAGCAAAGCCAGTCACTTTGACAGCAGCAGTGAAGGGATAAGCATGTAGGTAAGGGTGAGGTTACTGTGGCAAATGGTTAAGGGGGTGGGGTGCTACTTGTAAGCAACCATTCCGAACGCCAGCACATGCCTGCTGGCTTGTTAACCAAGGAAGGAGTCAGGCCATTTGTATATCTACGGCATTCGTAACAAAGAGCTTTGTTTGAATTCTGACTAGATCAGTGAATGGTTGAATCAAGAGGTGAAGGTAGAATAATGGAGCAAGAGAATGAAAGTCCTCTTTTCAGGACGTTGTTTCATAAATCAAGCATCTAATGTGACCGCCCTGTGTAAGTATATATTGTCAGAGATAAATCATTTGTGAGAGTTGGTTTTGAGAGTAAATGGCTTGCCTAAGTTTGTGCCATGGTTCAAGAAAGGTTTTGGTGATTGACAGAGTTTAGGGCAATCTCAGAAGATTAGTAGGCATGATTGTGGCACTGCGTGTCAACTAGAGCTAATTGTGAGGGAACTCCACCAAGTTACCAATGTTACTCATTTGAGCAGCATTAAATTGCTTTACATAGATTGTGTTTCATACTTCATGATCTATATCCAACTTTTTCAATGAGAGGCATTCTTTACGAGCTGTTGTTCTCTGTGGAAGTTTCTGGTATTACATTGAAAAGTACACCTCCAGCTATTTTTCAAACAGTGGTATATGAATGTAAGCCATTTTCTTTATTGCTACAGTCTGAATATCTGTTGAAGAATAAAAGCTGATATTCAGAAAAATGTTCCATCACTTTCATCCCTTCCATTTTATTTCCAGAGCAACTAAAGTATTAATTAAATAAGGTGCAGTATTAATGAGGGAATGAATTTTAAATAGCATTAAATGAGCAACTTGGGCCAAATGAAATCCCTAAAGGTTAAGAAGTGCCCTTATGCATCATATTTTTATGCTAAGTAAAAATTGAGTTTGATAACTCTGAATGTTTGGATAATCAACATGTATTTTCAATAACTACTTATCAGCTCACAAAGGCAGCTTATCTCTCAAATCTTGAAACTGAATCACTTTCACAATTTGAAGGGAAGAATTAAAAATCAATAATTGTTTTATCATAATGGCTATTTAAGATATGATTGATAATTACATGCTGAAAGAAATTGTCTTTAAAAGACTGGAAGTTTTCTGTGTGGTAATATCTGTTTACATTGTATTATATCATTCAGTTTGGATTCATCCAGAGTCTGTCAGCTCCTGAAACCATTACAGCAGTGGGTCAAACACTAGTAAAAGAGTTGAATTCCAGAGCTGAGGAGTTACTGCACTTGACTTCATGGAAGCATTTGACTGAGTGTGGTCTCAATAAACCATAGCAAAGGCACTTTGCTACCCTCAATGCTGCTTCAAACGTGTGGCCAACCTTGAGAACAGCATCTGGACCAGATGGGCCAATGGGCTGAGGAGTGGCAGATGGAATTTAATTCAAATAAATATGAAGTGCTGCATTTTGGGAAAGCAAACCTTAGCAGGACTTATACACTTAATGGTAAGGTCCTAGGGAATGTTGCTGAACAAAGAGACCTTGGAGTGCAGGTTCATAGCTCCTTGAAAGTGGAGTCGCATGTAGATAGGATAGTGAAGAAGGCATTTGATATGCTTTCCTTTATTGGTCAGAGTATTGAGTACAGGAGTTGGGAGGTCATAAATCATGAGGGGCATGAATAGGATGAATAGACAAAGTCTTTTCCCTGGGGTCAGGGAGTCCAGAACGAGAGGGCATTGGTTTAGGGTTAGAGGGGAAAGATATAAAAGAGACCTAAGGGGCAATTTTTTCACACAGAGGGTGGTATGCGTATGGAATAAGCTGCCAAAGGAAGTGGTGGAGGCTGGTACAATTGCAACATTTAAAAGGCATTTGGATGGGTATATGAATAGGAAGGGTTTAGAAGGATATGGGCCGGGTGCTGGCAGTTGGGACTAGATTGGGTTGGGATATCTGGTCGGCATGGATGGGTTGGACCGAAGGGTCTGTTTCCATGCTGTACATCTCTATGACTGTATAACAGCTGATTCTAACTGAAGGGATTGAGAAGCTGCACTACGTGGTAATAAATCAGAAATTGCCTTGCCATGTTTGATTTGGCTTCATAAGATCTCATGAAATGAGAGTCATTGTTAAGGTTTCACCTGATCACTGTGCTACCACATCTGATGGGACCAAACATACCCAGAGATGGCTGTGGAGGAATATGGAACATTGCATGAAGATGTGATGGCAATGTCAGGCCTGTTGCTTGATTGGTCTGTAGGAGAGCTCTCATAGTTTTGGCACAAGTTAGTGAAACCTACATGGTGAGCCTTAGTCATTTCTGGTGATCCGGTCGAAATCAGATGGTATGATTGGATTTGTTGTTGTTTGACCTTTGTGTTTTGGTCTGGCTCAACTTCAGTTCCTCATTAGATCATTTCAGAAGGCAGGTGAGAATCAGTTACATGGTTGTGGGTCTGGAGTCCTAAGTAGACTATACCAGGCAAGAATGGCAGATTTCTTTCCCTGAAAGGACACTGGTGAACCAATTTTTTTTTAACCACAATCTGAATTTTCTATGTTTGTGAGCATGATTAATGACACTAATATTTTGTTACAGATTCATTGCTTGAATATTAATTTCCCCAATCTTTAATGATGCATTTGAACTCATAACTCCTGTCTTGGGCACTGGATTAACAATGCAATGCTGTCACAATTATATGACCACTCCCATTATCAGTCATTTTGGTATTGTCATCCCAACTGAAATAAGTAAGCCCATTTAGAGATCAGATGTCATGTGGAACATGCCTAATCAGAATGTTCTATATGAGACAATAAACTGACTAACTTTATACCACAGCACTCACACATTCCAAGCCAAGAACTACTTTGCCACTTTTTCCTGGCTTTGAAAATATCTGTGTTTTATCATGTGTTTTATTTTCTCCCATTAGGTTTAATAAGCTCACACTCCAAGCTGGACCAAATGATCTTGCACAAAAATGATAGTGGCCTTTCCATTGTAACCAGAAAGAAAGCTGTTTCTACTGAAAGTGTTACAGTCTCAACTTTGGCATCATCTCCCCTACCTTCCCCATCTCCATCGTGTGAATCAGGTTAGTTGAGAGTGTTAACAACAATTGCAAGGTCTACAGAAATGCTTAGAAATTTGATTTAAAACTCAGTGTTATTATTTAAATTCTTGCAAGCTAAGTAATGGTCCCTCCATTTGCTGACTCATGAACTATCAGACAATGTTGGTCAACTTTAGTGGATGGAAGCCAAGCTTTATTCATTCTAACCTGTGTTCATTTGTGCAAATACAAAATTGAAACTTGTATAATAATTTGAGTCTGGCTTCAAACAAAACTTATAAATGAAGCAACTTAGTTATACAATATGGAAACAGACACTTCGGCCCAACTCATCCAGGGAAAACAGCCCCAGTCTGTTAAGCCTGTCCCTATAGCTCAAATCCTCCAACCCTGGCAACATCCTTGTAAATCTTTTCTGAACTTTTTCAAGTTTCACAACATCCTTCCACTAGGAAGGAGACCAGAACTGCACATAATTGTCTGCACGTATGTATTTCAATAATAGTTCAGTGGTTAGATGCAATTGTATTATTATTTAAGAAGTGATGAACAGGACAGATAATCAATCCTCCATCCTGTTTTTCTCGTGACTACTAGAGCCATGCTACTCTCAACAATTCCACGTTCAATCTGTAGTCCATAGAGTCCAACCACCTGCAAAATTCCCATGTATTCCATGAAGCTATTAATCATTTTAGTGAATATTTGTATCTGTAATTTCAAGTCCAGTATCTCAGCAGGGTTAGTTCTTTATTGAATGACTTCATCAACACAGCTGATTCTAGTAGAAGCCTGGTCTACATGTTTATTGACTGATTCAGGACATTTGTCATCAATTTGGTTGATCAAGAGTGTTAAATAACCTGAGGGGGTGAACAGTCGCAGTTACATTGACGTCACTGATGTTGGTATAGTCAACTGGCAAATCGTGTTTAATTGAACATTCCTGCCATACATTGAAAATTGGTGAAAGGCAGCTTGCATTTACATAACACCTCTCATGAACCCAGAACACTAAAAACCCATTTTAAGCAATGATATTCTTTTGAAGTATGGTCTCTGTTATAACATAAGAAAACATAGCAGCCAATTTCTGTGCAGTGAAGTCCATATAGAGCACTGTATGATAAATAGCCAGGAAATCTGTTATTGTGACTTTGAAGCATAGGATAAATGTTGTCCAGGGCAACAAAGAATACTCTTTAGGTTATGGTATGGGATAATTGTGTCCACATGTGTGGGCAGGTGAAAGGCTTCGTCTGAAAATTAAAACCTCCAATTAGTTCAGCAGCCCCTCCAATCTGCACTGCAGTGTCAGACTAACTAACAGCATGCAAGTCAATGGATCAGATATTCTCATCTCAGGGTTGAAACGATTTCAGGGTCCTGCTGGGACCAAGTTGCAGAAGTCCCAACAGACCCTGTTTTTGCCAGGTGGGGAAGTAGCTGGAGGCAATTGCATAGGAGGGAAACTCGAACACAGCAGGGTAGTTGGAATTGAATTGCTTTAATTGGCAGTCCTTCAAGTGTATATTAGTCAGAATTGGTTTTTGTTGGTAAAAGTTCAGTAGAAATCTTTGTTGCATTTTCCAAGGGCTAGTATTATGACTTTATGAATGATTGGCTGAGATGAGAAAGCTAAAATTATTTCAGTAAGTTCACAGTTGGAATGAAAGTTTCGAGGTGCTATTGAAGTATTAGATGTCTTTGACATGGGCTCTAAAGAGAAGATTGCTTGTTTTTATCTGGGATAAATCATTTGAGGAAATTTAAAATCTTTCAATGGGTTTCACGAATGGGAGTTTTTCCGCTATTTAGTTGAGATTTTTATCGCATAGTGGTAGCATGCTGACCTCTGAAGCAGAAGATCCAACATTCAAGTCCCATACAAGGACTTGTTGGCCATGGAAGGTGGATTTGTTACATGGTAAAACAGGTTATCAGCCTTTAGATCCTTCTGACAATGGGACATCTAAGAATGTCTTAGTCAGCCATCCTGGAGAAGGCAATATCAAATGGTATGATCCCAGCTGGACTATTGGACAGGTCAGGTCCCAGAATGAAGCTTGTCTTGAAAAGTCATAAATTTATTTTCTTTTAGGTAATTATTGTGATGCTTAGTCACATGATTCACACAAACCACACATTTTCTCTACCTGTCATCAGTACAGTTTGTCTCTTAATGGTACAAGGGTTCACCCAAGTACAAGCACATGTTGCAGTTGCATGATTTCTTAGCTAAAATGTTACTAGCTCCGGAATCTCTTGCTGACATTTTAAAACTAACTTTCATAGAACTGACAAAGCTCTCTCTGCCTCTATTTTAAATCCAAGAACTATAATGATCTGTACATATTATGCACATTCCATCACACAACCTGCGGTGGTATTTTGTCCATAACAGTGGACTATCCAATGGAGGTCCATGGCCTTGCCTTCAGAACTGAAGATGAGAAGAAAAGGCAAGCATTGAGCATGAGGCTGAGCTTATATTTTTGCATCTCCATCTGACTTTTGGGTTGTATACCTGGTGCAGACTGGGAAAGTGACAATGGAGGTGGCATGGGAATACAATACGAGATAGGAGATTATAAATGCCCATGAAGGGAGGATGGGAACTGAGAGGTGAGGGTGACTTAAAGCGCCAGCGAACCAAGCCATGCCTTTTGACAAGCCTGCCTTAGTACTTATACCACCCAGGATCTGCTTGTGAGGTCAATTGTTGTAACTCAATGATGCTCCACCTCTCTGGAGCAAACATTGGGTCCAATGGGGCCCTTTATACTGAGGCACGAATGCTGAATCATGGTTTCCTGCAAAGCCAGCCTAATGTGTCTGTTTTAAACATGGACTTAAGAACTTATACTGCAAAAGCTGACAGAGTGCATATGGACCTTTTTATTTTTTAAAACACTATCAATATCAAATGCAACATTGCACGTAATTACAGAATTTAGGAAAATATTAAGTAGAAACATCATTATTCAAATTGTTCTTATCTTTTGCTGCAAAAGTTGATTATCGATGTCATGGTATAATGACAGTTTGACATGAGAACATTTTATTATTTCTCAATTTTAAAAATATTCACATGGCAGTTCATCCTTTCATTTAAGACTCTGTTCATTATGCCCTGACTTCCCCAAGTCAGAATAACAAGAATTCAGCCTTTAGCCTTTAGCCATCAGGACCAGTGTTCAGTTTTCTTGAAGCCATTGAGACTGTTTACATCTGTTTACCACAAGTCTATGAAAGGGACTTTTGTATCAATTAGAGTGATCCAGTCTGAGCTGCATCTCTACATCCGATATGTTGGGGTAACATACAAAAAACTTAAGAAGCTGTCTTAATGAGAGAATGGAAGTTTTCTGAAAATTTCCTGTCAATAAGAAGGACTCCTTTGAAAGTCCTTGTTTTCTCAGCGAAACTTGTTTTTTGTGGGAAGAAAGAGATCGACAAATGAAGCCAGCTGTTCAGTTAAACTTGGAATAAGTTGGTGGGAATCTATGAAGGCATGCTCAGGCTTTAATAATGATAGTAATTAAGCAAGACTGAAACATGACCTGTTTTGCATGAAGATGACTACATTCCTATATTTTTAAGTGCATGTTTTGAAGCAGTTCTTAATACATTTAGGCGGTATTGTTTTAATTAAAAATGTAAAATAAGCTACTAATGCTTTTCACCATCTTTTTACTGTTGCTAACAAACAAAATTCCCATTCCCTGATTCCTAAAAGTCTATGAATCACCCCCCACTCTGCCCACAGCCAGTGCTACAGACGTAGAAGTGGAACATCATTATGTGACGCTGCTGCTAACATATTTCGTGTTGGGTGGCATGGAAAACATATTGTGCATTGATAACGCCTGAAATAGTGCAATGACTTTGAATAATGTGCCACCCTTCACATCAAAGAGCCACTGCATCCCTTTTTGCATATTTCCAAACAAATTCAGCAATTAAATATAAAACATTTGAGCTTAAATTCATAGAAGTGCAACTTGTGAGAACATAAAATAAACATGAATAAAAATAAGAAAATACCATCAAAGCTTTCAGCAGCCCGACTGTCCCATTAAAGAGTGCAGCTGCATTTTGAATGGCTACAGTGTTTTGACATTTGATATCCTGTCTGGCAGATTCCAAACCTTTATCATACATTTGTCTACAAAAGTGTGAATGTTGGTATTATAAATTTGCATTCTACTATTTCTAATGTATGCTGTAGTAACGTGTCTTCCTTCCTTATTTTGAATCCTTCTCCTGGGATAACGTTATCAGTACCAAAACTCCTTTAGATAACAGAGTGACATTTATTTTACTGGATATACAGAATTTGTACTTTTACAATCTTCCTCACGGAGAGTGATCAACATATGAAAAATATTTCCACATAGAATTGTAGATGAGATGCAAACTCTAAAATCTTTTTTTTAGAAAAGCTATGTGCTGACATGAAGGTACTGTGAGATTTTCTGTGCAGATGAATTAAGATAATTGGAATGGCTTCACTCAGCCCTGATAATTATTGAGTTTTTATTTTAGTTTGTCCTCTTAGAATCATAGAGATGGACAGCACGGAAGCAGACCCTTTGGTCTAACTGGTCCATGCCAACTAGATATCCCAACGCAATCTAGTCCCATTACCTTCCTTTTCAATATTATAATTGTACCTCTTGTGAACATTGAGAGACACATTTGTGAGCAACTGTTAAATCATCTCAAAGGGCATCACTTTTGTAAAGGCATCATTCTTCAAGTTCTCACTCCTCATAAGTTGCATTTTACAACCTCCTGTCACATAGGTTCTTCAGAGGGGTGAGATGTAAAATATGCTATGCCTGTTGAGTCTCTTAACTTACCAGTCATTGTCCACTCGAGGCTCTCAATAACCCACCACTGTCATAATACACTGAGAAGTGAAAGGAGGGCAGGTGTAAGAAGCCATTCCTTCAAATAATTGTCAGGAATTTGTGAAGGAAGTGGGTACACCATCTGGGGGACACAAACCCTCTCCACTACCTCCTCACCTGACCTCCAAAATCGACTATGCTCAAACCCCTCACCGCAACCTCAACATTCCCGTTTCCCCTCCCTAATCCTTCCCATACAAAATCCCAAACTTAACTGACCATAGTGCCCATGGCTTCACACTGTAGGGCCTTCTAGGATACTGCTATCACACACTACTGAGTTCTGGTGCCAGTGAAGCTGGAGCTATCACAAATCAGATAGCTGGTAGTTCTCAAGGCAGATGCTTTTCCACTGGGGAAACAGAGGCCCAAAATCATCAGCTTAAGGTTTACGTAGCCCAGTTCTTGCTACAGAATGGCCTTATTTAACATTGGTCAGTTTTCCAGGGTTGTGGGAGGGGCTGCCATGAAGGGAAACTTATTTGCACCCCCAGACCCCCAACACTCTCTATAAAATCCAGCCCCATGTCACCCTCTACCAAGACCAACATTCACTGACTTCCAGATGCTGCTTACTTATTAATATTGGAAGAGAAATGATTCACTCTTGCTCAACATTAAAAATATTAATAGTTAATACCTTCAAAACTCCCACACTTGTAAGACGTATGATTGTACATCTGAAGTTATAACATTATGGTAAAACTAGCCTCTTGCAAAATACACTTCTTATGACTTCAAGTTCAACATTTGTAGCAATGCACAGGTGAACCTGGTTTGTGACAACACAAACTGTGTTCACTATCTGTGTTTTAAGTGAGAATAGTATTTGCTCGGTCAAAGAAGCCAATCTTAAAAACCATTTTTCCAAGTGTTTATTTGATAATTTAATCAGGGATAAGACTAGTGTAAATGTGCATTTAAAAATTTGATTTTGAACCCCTCAACATAAGATGTAGACCTCTACAGAGAAAGATAACTACTGCATTAACCCTTTGCCCTTCTCTAAGCTGCTTTTCATTACGACCAGGCTTTTATGTCTTTATTCATGAGGACACATTAAAACCAGTTTGTGGCAACGGAAATTCAGTGATCAAAAAAAAAAGCTTTTGCATTAGGTTGTAGAAGCTGTATTCTATTTCCTGAGCAAGTTGTCTCGCTGAGTTTTGCCAGTGGTCCAAAAGGTACTTCAAATATTAAATGTCTGTAACTTCAAAAGCATCTTTAAACTATTTTAACATCAGTCTGGCATTGGACAGTGTATAGTTTCAAGCTGTGAAGGTAATTAAGTGATCATGTACATCTGGTGATTAAAACGATCCCTTTTGTTTCTGTCCATTCAGTTCAAAGTCCCAGTTCTTCACCAAGGAGAAAGCTGAAGAGGAGGGAAATTGAAGCTATTCAGTGTGAAGTCAGGAAGATGTGCAATTATGATAAAATTCTTGCGACAAAAAAGAACTTGGACCATGTCAACAAGATCTTGAAAGCCAAAAGGCTGCAACGGCAGTCAAAAACTGGCAACAACATAGTGAAAAAGAGGAGAGGCCGTCCAAGAAAGCACCCAGTGCCACTAGATGATGACTTCACAGACCAGATGCCAGTACTGGAGAAATGCGTGGATCTTCCCAGTAAAAGGAGTCTGAGGTACAGTTTAGCCCCTGAGACACTGGCCTCAGCCAATCAGGACACAATCATGGACACAATAGAAGCTGTAATCTGCATGGTACAGCAGCAGGAGCCTAAGTCAGATAAAGGCACCAAGAGAAAGCAAAAAGAGGAAGTTGAGCAGAAAGTGAAGAGACACAGGAAGGCCAAAGAAATTGAAAACGAGGCAATCACTGCAAATTCTAAAAGGTACAACAGTTTGACCATCTCCAGCACCAGCTACCAATCTACAGCCTCTAATCACTGATAACTTCCTGCACTTTAATGTTACTTGGTGAATGAGAAGGGAATGACTGAAACTCGGATGTTGGATCATTTTAAAATAATAACCATTTTCTCACATAATTTGCTATATGAAATGGATAGCCTCGTTCCAGCATTCATTGCATTCTTTACAAATACTAGACTCTGCAGTAGTGTCTGGTATTGTAATACGTCAACTCAGTTTCACAACTTTGTACAAACATTCCTTCTCCCTGTTAACCGCGCTCTACCATCGACCCATTATTTGCGAGTGGGCAACATGTAATGGCATATAAAAGGGTAAGTTCGTACAAGTACTTTTGGCATCCTGTTAGAAGAATGTATTAATGAAATAATCCTTGGGAAGGCAGGCAGCAATAACATTTTGCTTGCAACAGCATTTCTTATATACTGAATTTATAATCAATATATGCTAGTCAATTAAAGAAGGAAAAAAAACAAATTAAAAATATTCTTGCCGTCATTTAGGCAATACTGTACTCACAGAGCCTTAAATGCAAAAGTGTTATCCACATAAAGCACTTTCTGCTTCAGTTCAACATATGCTGTTGGTAACTCAGCAGAAATAGAAAACAAAGTCATTTAAAGGGCATTTTCAATCAATAAGTGCCCCAGGTTTATTTTATGTAGTGAAAATAAATTTTCCCACCTTGATGGACAACGCTGTCAGAAAGTAACATTGAGCAGAAAGAGGTGCAAAGCTTAGAGCAGGTTCAGCCTGAACTTCTTAAGGGAACAGCTGAATTTCCTACTTACACCTGTACCTTTATCACTGAGCATTTCCTTCTGAAAGCAATATTGTACAAAACAGTAAAAAGAAATTCAATCAGATTACTCTTTTAAAGATGATAATTGCATTTCAATTTTTTAAAACAAATAATAATTGATTTTCAACTCCCGCACTTGTCACTAAAATTTGAGCAATTAAGTTCACAAGTGACTTTCTGTAAAGGTAGGAATTGATGTTGTAATTTAGATCATTTAAAGATATAACATTGTGTGCCCTCCTGTATGGCCTTACAGTTTTCCAAAGTAAATAGATGTTAACAAAGATTTAAAAAAATATATATTTTCCACAGTTATATAAATTTCACAGCATGCTTATTCATGCAATACTTAAGTGACAGTTCTCTTAAATTACAAAATTCACTCTGAAAAATGTCCCAGATTTGTTCAAATGATTACATCAGAGTTAATTTTCACCCCTGAATGCACAGAAAATATGGACCACAGAAATACTGACTTTGAGAAGATACAGAACATTATACATTAGAATTTGTAGCCAACAGAACTGTTATCATTTGGGATGGCCTGACAATAGAAATTGCTTTATTTGTCTGAACATCTTTGTTAACTGGTAAACTCCAACCATAAGTTGTCATTCTGAACTGAGTCAATCATTAATAATTATAGTTCTCCGAAAAAGGAATATGTTTTCTAACTGTGTCCCAGTTAACAGTTAAAGTTGTAACCCACTATTTCCCAAACTATTGTATGCAAATAATCGAATACTTAATATCAAAGACTTGGCTGTTTTAATGTATCCCCAGATTTGTGATTGTCTTGTAACCTGGTAATTGTGCATTTTCTTTCTTTCTGGAGAATCTATTACCTTAAGCTTTGAAAATTCTGTATTTAATTTCCCCTTATGCAAAAAGAAATTAAGTGTTCTTATGAAGATAATCCAAAACATATTTTCAATTATTTTTCAAAATGAGTAATTGTGACTGCAGTTATAGTTAGGCAAAATGTTTATATCATGGCAGCCTTAATTCAGTCAAAACAGTAGCCTGTTGTATATAATGTAATTACACATCTTTGACCTGCATGGGTTCAAACTGTCTGAATCATCGTGTCTGTGTAATTGTCATTTTAACTGTTTTTAAATCAAGTTTAACAATTCATTTTGATGCCAAACACTTGTTTTAATGCAACTGGGGTTTGGGAATGGTGCTAATTGAAGTTGGACTGCGGAGTGGGTGGGTTGGGCAGGGAAGTTGTATTTCTATGACATACAAGTTCTAAAAGTAACCCTCGCCTTTAAAATTTGGTACATGATGCCGCAAAAGCAAAACCATTAAAATGACAATGACAATTGTTTAAAGTGGACCACAACATTAACAATGTAATCAGCATGGAGGTACAGTAAATTTTGGGTCTGATAAAGCACGGTGTAGTGCTGATGTGAAATAATGTATTGTATCATACCTAGTGAAACCTGCCAAGGTTGTAACACTAAAACAATACAGAGACATTGAAAGAGCTGCCAAATGTGTCTACACGGGTGTCCTAGTCAAATCCCAGTGTTTTGTTTTCACTCTGCTTTTTTTTAGAAAAAAGAGCAATTTCTTGCCGAAAATTGATAAGACTGCAAATGAAGTTTCAAATGTAACTTTAAACATGGGGCACAAGGTCCTTTTACATAGTGCTGGCTTATTTTAGTCTGTATTCATAGTGTTTTTAAACCTTTTTTAGAGTGTATTTGCATGTTATTATACTTGACTGTATGTACACATATTTTAGACAAATATTATATTTGTATTCTAATTAAACATAGAGCAAACTTGTACATTGTTGTTTGAAATGTTTTTTGTAACAGTTTTTATTCATGAAGCATTTTTGTACATTGAATAGATATGAACTGCTGTTGATTGGCGCTTATGTATTTGGCATGCTGATTGTCATGCTTCTACATATGGTTGTTGGTTTTAAAACTTTTTTTCTGAAAGAAGCTCATTGTTTTGCTGCCGAAACCAGGTTAGCAATAGAGCACTTACTGAAAAGTAATCTGTTCATATGTTATTCATTGTGTGAAAATAAAGAAACATAATCAAAACCAACAAACCTGGATTGAGAATGTCATCTTTGTCAAAATGGCTTGACCTGCATTAGCACATTATGACCTGTCATTCACAGTATCTGCTTTCACCTTATTGAAAAATTGGGGCAGCTCTTATTCCAGCCACATTAATGTATGAAATATTAACCAAGGCTCTAAGACAGAGACGAGAAGAAATGACTTCTTTCAGAAGGTAGCGAATTTGTGGAATTCTTTCTGTTGAAGCTGAGTCTTTAAGTATATTCAAAATAAGGCAATCTTGGGTTATGGGGAGAGAAGGTAGGAAAGTGGAGTTCAGCATTACCACATCAGTCATTTTTTCACTGAATTGCAGGGCAGACTCACTGGGCTGAATGGTCTACTCCAACCCCTGCAGATGAGGTTCACCAGGTTGATTCTGGAGATGAAGGGGTCACCCTGTGAGGAGAGCTTGATCCGCCTGGGACTGTACTCACTAGAATTTAGTAGAATGCGAGGGGATCTTATAGAAACATATAAAATTAAGAAAGGGATAGATAAGATAGAGGCAGGCAAGCATTTTGCGCTGGTTGGTGAGACTAGGACTGGGAGATATGACCTCGAGATGAGGGGGAGCAGATTTAGGACAGAGGTGAGAAGGAACTGCTTTTCCCAAAGAATCGTGAATCTATGGTATTCTCTGCCCAAGGAAACAATGGGGCAGCTTCATTAAATATAGTCAAGACATAGTTGAATGTGTTTTTGCATGGTTGGGGAATTAAGGGTTATGGGGATGATGCAGGTAGAAGGAACTGAGACGATGGATCTTAATGAATGGGGAACAGGCTGGTCGGGCCAAATGGCCTACTCCTGCTCCTGTCTCTGTCATGGTGAAAATGCAGCACAAAGGTGGGAATCATGAGTCCCACTCCTCACTTTGTCACTTCTCATTTCTACTGTGGATGGGCCATAATTCACACATGTGCTCCTCGAGGGAGCTGGCAATTTAAAATTGCAGCTGAAAATGCATTTTGGAGTTCGGCATTTGTAATGTAGAGGTAAGAGAAGGTTTACTTTCAATGCATTTCTTCTTGGATAATCAGAGTATTCCTTTGAAGACCTGGGGTACCCCTGTTATATTGTGCAAGGACACTGTGAAGGTCAGCCCAGGGATCATTTGATAACTGTCCACTGCAGTTTGAGATGGTTAACTATGGAGAGGATTGTGCTTTAAAGGTGGATAAGGCCCTTGAAACTGTACCACTTGTCAAGACATATTTAAAAAAGTATAAACAATTGTCAAGGATTAACTTCAAGGGGTGTCAACCTGTCAAGAGGTGTCAAAAGGTGTCAACTCTTTAAAAGTGGCAAAGTTTGATTGTCTGCTTTAGAGTGCCTTTCTCAATAGAGTGCAGTCTGTGAAGAGAGACCTTCAATGGTAGAACTAGATTTTTGTTCCTTTCTGTGTGAATGCTTGTGGGTATTCAACCATTACCATGCTAGGTGAAGGGGAAAAGGTGCAGGAAGGACATAGACACAAAGCTGGCATAGAAGTATGAGGAACCTTGGGAAATAGATTGAGGATACCGGTAGTAAGAAGGGTGAAGGTTGAAAAAGGTCTCTGTTTCTCCCCTTTTGGAGAGGTATTGGATCCCTTTGGATCTAGTTCTGGAATACCCTTGGGGAGGCAAAGCATCCATTTGGAGAGGCAAAACCCCCTTTTGTGGAGGTGGTGCATCCTTTGTGATTGTGAAAAGACATCTTGTACATCAAAAGTGCAACAATTCATTGGGACTGGCGACATTGTCCAGCAATGGAAAATGTATGGAATTACAAAAAGGTCGGACTAGGTATTTCAGGAGTCCCTGTTCATAAAAATAAATGCAGGATTTTGCTGCATGACTGATTTTTCAAAGTATAATTTTCAGCAAAGGGATTCTCATCAAAAGAACATTTTGATAGACAGCTCTAACTGCTTACTGAATGGAAATGTTGAGATAAAAGATTAAGCACATAAGTGAAATACAGTACAATCTGGGTTATCCGAATTTTGGATTATCCAAACAAGATCTCAAGGTCCCATAAAAATATTATCTATTATCCGAACAATCAGTTATCCAAACTAAAGACTTCCCGCCAGTCTGGTTTGGATAATCGAGGTTGCACTGTATTTGTTTACAACAGGATGAAGGAATTTCAATTTATTTACTTATTTTATCTATGTATGTTTCTTTTCAATAGTATCTTCTGATGAAAACTATCAGCCTCCCTCCTAAGGTTTACCAATGGTGCTCAGTCGGTAAGTCGGAGTAGTTGGCTGCTGGGTATGAGTTGATACTGGGGCTCTAACATGACATTTGGTGTCATGTGGGTATGAGGAGCTATTGGGATAGATACACTTACAGAGGGTGGCACAGGACTATGAGGGCTGAGAGTGGCTAGATATCACAGGGTGACATGGGGGCTATAATGGCTGTTGAGGAATGGGTAGATTGGCATAAGGTGGTGCAGGAGATATAATACCAAATGGGATGGTAGACAGGAAGAGGCTGGCATGGATGAGGAGTGTTTTGGAGTTAGGGAGAGTGCTCAGGAGGGGTTTTTTTCTTAATTTTTATTTTCAATGTTTGACCACAGTGCTGGAGCCCTCACACAGCCTTACCATCCGGCCCACCTCTAGAACTGTCAGCCCCTTGCCCCTCCACCACACCAACACCAAAAGTGTGGGTGACTGTTTTTAAAATTGGGGTTCATGGAACCAGGATATCTGGTGACTCTGCGCACCCAACTGGGGAGCAAAACTTGGGACCCTAGTGTGCCATAACAATGCCAAATATTATTGGCTATCTAACTCATAAATTGATATTCAAGGTGAATGTTGAGCCACTTGAAAACACAGCTTTGTTAATATATTTCAAAAAGCTGGATTAATATAGCTAAAAATCACACAACACCAGGTTATAGTCTAACAGGTTTATTTGGAAGCACTAGCTTTCAGAGCACTGCTCCTTCATCAGGTGGCTGTGACCCCTCCACTGAGTGATCTTGGCTGTGTATGCATTGCGATGGCTACCCTGGCTGAATATCTCTCTAGCGTCTATTGGATTTTTTTTATTCTGGGGGCTGGCGGGTGTGGGGTTGGGGTGGGAAGGAGTGCCTGCGATTCCAATTCAGGGTGTGCAGGCGGCGGTATTCCTACAGCTGTGAACTTCCCCTCCCGCCCACCCTCAAAACATATTTTAAGAGAGAGGAAGGGGAGTCTGAGCCCTGTCTCGTTGCAGGTGGGGGAATGGGGGAGACACAACATTTCCACTGACAGCCAGACCGAAGGAAGGTATTGACGTCTGATCGCCGCCAGTTGCCTGCCCCTGCAAATCAGAATTCAGGAGAAATGTCTTCACCTAGATGGTGATGGGACCATAAGACCCATATGATGGCTGTTTGAGACATTGAATGAGATCAGGGCTGATCTGTTTCTGCTCTTACTCATCTCCATAATTATTCCCACCCTTAATCTATCAAATAACCAAGCCTTAAGAACAACCACCTGATGAAAGAGCAGCACTCCGAAAACTAATGGTTCCGTATAACCTGGTGTTGTGTGATTTTTAACTTTGTACCCCCCAGTCCAACACCAGCACCTCCAAATCTGGATTGACATATGTACTTCTTAAAATGCCACCTACACTCGAATATTTTCATCAATCATATTCCTGCATTGCATTTCAGTTTGAATTGTGAGAATAATTTTTATCTCTTGAGAATGGAAGCTAATTGACCAATTGTTCCCTCTCTAGATGCTGCAATGCCGCCTCTTTGTGCAGTAAGCCGTTCACTTTGATTCATTTGTATTTCTAAACTAATTATGACAATTGGATTTTTCATAGAAGGGCAACACTCAGCTCATTGTGTCTGAGAATGACAGGTCTTTTCGAGAACAACACAAGGTCAAAAAGTGTAACGCTGGAAAAGCACAGCAGGTCAGGCAGCCTCCAAGGAGCAGGAGAATCGATGTTTCAGGGATGAGCCCTTCATCAGGAACGTGGGGGGTTGGGGGAGGAGAAGGGTGCTGAGAGTTAAGTAGGCTGGGAGTAGGGGTGAGGTAGCTGGGAAGGTGATAGGTAGATGCAGGTGGTGGTGATGGTGGGGGGGTGATGGTGATAGGTCGGAGAGGGGGGTGAAATGGATAGGTGGGAAGGAAGATGGACAGGTAGGACAGTTCAAGAGAGCAGTGCCAAGTTGGAAGGTTGGATCTGGGATGAAGTGGGGGGGTGGGGAGGTGAGGAAACTGGTGAAATCGACGTTGATGCACTTGGTTAGAGGGTTCCAAGGCGTATGATGAGGCATTCTTCCTCCAGGCGTCGGGTGGCTAGGATTTGGTGGTGGAGGAGTCCCAGGAATTGCATGACCTTGGTAGAGTAGGAGGCGGAAGAGGATATGCAAATGCTGGCAAGTGGGACGAGATCAATTTAGGATATCTGGTGGCATGGACGAGTTGGACCAAAGGGTGTGTTTCTGTGCTGTATAGCTCTCTGACTCTTAAGACCAGATTGCAGGAAGTGGTTATGATTGTCGCAAGCGGAAATGCTGCAGTGCATTTTGTACATGGAGCCATGTTGTACTATGATGATGGAATCAACTGCTTAAGACGATAAGTAGGGGCTGATCAAGGGGACCGCTTTCTCTTGGATGGCATTTCAGCAGAATCAAGGCAAGTGGAGTGCATTTTATGGTGTTGTGATTTATAGGTTTTGTGAAGTAAGTTACCTGTTGTAGAATTCCCTACTTCTGCCCTGTTTTAATAGCCACAGTATTTAATGGGGCCAAAGGGAGATGATGGTGAAATGGTAATGTCATTGAGCACTAATCCAGAGGTCCAGTCTAATGTTCTGATAAAAGGTTCAAACCTACCATGGCAGCTTTCAGGTAGCAATGAATAAATCTGGAAAATAAAGGTGTATCAGATGGTTGTGAGACTATCATGGATTGTTATTAAGACCCAATTCACTCATGCCCTTTAGGGAAGGAAATTTGCCATCCTTAGGTAGTCTGGCCTACATGTGACTGCAGATCCATGGCAATGTGGTTAGATGATATGATATAGGAGCAGAATTTAGGCCATTTGGCCCATTGAGTCTACCTCACCATTCAATCATGGCTGATATATTTCTCAAACCCATTCCTTCATCCTTCTCCTACTAACCCTTAATCCCCTTACCAATCATGAACATGTCTATCTCTGTCTTATTTACACTCAATGGATCTGAGCTGCTCTATGGAATCAATTAGTAACCATGGTGTTCACTGGTAGTTCTGGTTGGTCAATAAATGCTTGCCTTGTCACTGATGTCTACAAACATAAAACAGGGCGAGTGTGTGAATTTTATGGTTAGTGGAATCTCCAGGAAATTTATGGTGGCAATGTCATGGAGTGATAGCTAAACTGTCTTGTTAGACACAGTTATTGCCTGCCACTTGTGTGGAGAAGATTTGACTTGTTACTTATCAATCCAGGTACTTTTGTAAAAGTTTGGTGCAAAGGTTAAAAATTGAGCTTAAAATCTCTCCCACTTTAGCTTCTTTACTCTTGTAACAATCAATTCTATTTCTTTGCATCACCCTGGATGGATTTGATAAGGTGAATAGGAAAAACCTTTGGTGTGTGTTCTCTAACAATAGGAAATCAATTTAAAAATGCCAGTGAGATTGAGAAGAAAGAGCAGGAGAAATATTTTAATGTAGTCGTTAGAGCTTAAAATATTTTCTTATAATGAATTGTTGAGATAACTATTTAAAAACAGCCTTGAATATTATTTTTGCGCCTTGATTCTGGGCTTACCTGTATCTGTTACCTTTTTTAAAACTTTGTATGTCCAGCAGGATGAATGGGTATCTGTACAAGCTTAAAGGTGCACATCATTATATTTTCTTTTTCATTTGCAGGACATGGGCTTCACAGAGAAGGCCAGCATTTATTGCCCAATTCCTTAATTGGGAAGTCACTGCTGTGCATCTTGTTGATGGTTCTTTCAAGAGTCACATTATACCACTGGTGGAAGAAGTAAATCGTTAACATTCCAAAACGGGAGGGCCAAACAAGCAGGTTGCAATGCCTGGGATGTTGTTGAGATACTTAAATAATAATGCAGATGTACTCATTCAGACCAATGGAGATTATCCTCTTATGCATCTTACTTGTGTCTTGTAGACAGCAGAAAAATTCAGAGGAGTCAGAATATGAGTTACTCCTCACAGAATTCCCAGCTTCTGACCTGCTCTACAGTCATAGTATTTACAATCTCTCAGAACAGTCATTAACCATCGTTTGTGTTTGGGAACATTTTAAAAGTTGTATTTAAAAGGCCTTAACCATGCCCCTCCTTAACCCTTCCATTGTTCCCCTGCATCCTCCAAGCATACACACTGCTATGTACTTGAAGTAGGGTCAAGGGTTTTAATTTTACCAAGTTTCAAATTAAAGTACATGATAGTCATGAAACAAGTATTGTAGTTCTGCTCAATTTCTTCCTGGTATGAGAGGATACTTGACCACTGGTGGTTTTGGGAATGTTAGTTCAGCAGTTGGAGCAATAACAGCTTATGTAAGCATATTATGCATTGCTACACAGATAGAGGAGATAAGAGAAATTGAAGGTCAAACATTTTAGTTGAGTTACCATGGAAACTGGCAGACCCTAGGTTGAGGGTTAAGGTAACAGGGGCCTTCATGAGGTTGAGAGCTATAAATATGTGTTGTAAACTCTGTGTTATCAAAGAGTTCTTGCATATGGTCAAATAAAATATTTGTTCAGAGTCAAGAGTCAAGCCCACAACACACAGAATCAATGAACCATATGCTAACAATAGCAAATCCCCAAAGATAGCCAAGCAACTGAGATGCCAATTTGATTTCTAATGTTGTTTAGCCATTGCTCGAGCCCCATTACACATGAAGGAAATATTCCTCTATCCCTTTGAACTACATTGATCTTTTTTGTGACATTAGGTCACACTCCATGTACAGGTGTATGATTCCCACCAATACTGTTCAATAAAGCCCTGGCATTCAATGTTCTCTCTGCTAGAACTGTTGATCCTCTTTCTCACAAAAGATTCTGGGTGATTCTTGTGCTTCTAATTATAACTAGAAATCTACTTGCCCCATTTGAAGCCCAGGAGTTACTAATGCCAGACTGTGTTTAAATTAATTTAGTGATACTTCTGAAGTTGCATCCTGTCTAATATTTGAAGTATCTCTTGGACCACTGGCAAAACTCAGCGAGACAACTTACGGAATCATAGAATTTTACAGTACAAAACAAGGCCATTTGATCCTACATATCCTTAGCAGCTCAGTAAAGAGCTACCTAGCTAGTTCTATTCTCCAGCCCTAATTCCATAGCCCCCTAACTTGTCTCTTTCACAGAAGGAGCAGTGGAGGAAGTGACGAGGACCAGAGGGGCAGCCGGGAAGGAAAGCAGTGACCTTATATATCAGCCAGGGTCCGGGACGTCTCCGATCGGGTATATAAGGTTCTAAAAGGGTAGGGCGAACAGCCAGAAATCGTTTTACATATTGGCACTAATGATATAGCCAGAAAAAGGATTGAGGATATAAAAAGTGATTTCAGGGAATTAGGATGGAAGCTGCAGAGCAGGACGAATAGAGGAGTGTTCTCTAGTTTACTACCGGTGCCACGAGATAGTGAGGCGAGGAACAGGGAGCGGGCGCAGCTTAACATGTGGCTGCGCAGCTGGTGTAGGAGGGATGGCTTCAGATATGTAGATAATTGGGATGCCTTCTGGGGAAGGTGGGACCTGTACAAGAAGGACGGGTTGCATCTGAACTG